>NC_085864.1:44306190-44361190 GCF_034702125.1 Engraulis encrasicolus | reverse complement strand
CCCCAATTAAATGGTGCCTGAAAGGGAGCAGTGCGGTGGGACGGTACCATGCGCAGGGTACCTCGGTCATGGAGGAGGATGGGGGAGAGCACTGGTTAATTACTCCCCCTACCCACCTGCTCGAGAGTGAAACCGGCAACCTTTGGGCTACAAGACTGACGCCCTAACCGTACCCATGACGGAGGTGTATTAAGTAGAAGTTGAAGATTTGTTACAGATGTAATTACAACACTGGTAGTGTGTGATATAGCTGCAACGATGTATTATCATACCACTAGTGTTGGATGGATCCATAAAGGAATCCATTCCACTGTATACATCCCTTTTTATGTTGCAGTACTGTGTGTCACCAGACACACACTGAATGATTGATGTATGAGTATGAGGCCTACCCTATTCACTTGTGGGCTTGGATGGCCGTGCCCTTCAAAAGATATACCGTTAGTAGTGTGACCCCAATACAATCTGCAATAATATTTGGAAATCTGATGGAATAAATTGGCTGGTGCTTTGGCTGTATCAACAAAAATGTATTGTGACATTATGACAGTCAATGTTTAATTGGTTGGTGCTTGGTCTGTGTCGACCAAAGACGTAATGTAACATTATGTAGGCCTACTGTATTCACACTGTATTCTTATGATTATTGTAATTATGTATTTGTGGACCAGGCCCTTCGTGAAGCTGAAGGAGGGTGGGAGTGGCAGTGGGAGTGGCAGTGGGCGGAGCAACATCTCTCGCTCCTCCTCCAGCACCAGCAGCTTCAGCAGCACCACAGGAGAGGGGGAGGGGCTAGAGGAACTCATGGATACACAGGTGAGACGCACGCACGCACGCACACAGACACACACACACACACGCACGCACGCACGCACGCACGCACGCACGCACGCACACACACGCACACACACACACACACGCACGCACGCACGCACGCACGCACGCACGCACACACACACACACACACACACACACATTGCCAGGCAGCAGTCTACATCTGAAATTACCTGTCCTCTGGGGCCAGAATAAAAGTAGCCTGAGATCATTCAGTTGATCAATTGATGTTCCAGATATTGATAACTCACTCTGTCTCCCCCATGGCTGTGGAAGGCTACTGTTGAAGTTATCACTTTTGGCAAACTCTGCTTTAACCACTGCCAGAGTCGCTGACAGCTTAAGCTGGGCCCAGGACAAAGCCATCTGGATGCCCCCCACCCCACCCAATACATACAATGTAATGGGAACCCAGTTCTGGGCCCCCTTCTCTCTGGGCCCAGGACAGCTGACCCCTTTGCTCCCCGTAGGCTTCCCTGACCACTGCCATTGATCTATGCAAAGCCGTGTAATTCTTAATTGGATTGATTTAACAATCCTTGCACAGATAATTAGCTGTTTCCAGAGTAAGCACTGTGCCAATAGCAAGAATCAATTGTGTGCTTATTTGTTTGCCAAAATAAGTGTCTTAGAATCTCGCTCACATAGAATCACCTTATTCCCAAGGGGTGAATCCATTTACTTGTTGTAGACACTGCTGGTCCGAGACTGCCACCTACATCCAATCATTAAGCATCCTTTGCAAGACAAAACCCATCATCTAATGGAAGCTCTCAATTGCTAAAGCAACACTTTCTTTTCCCAAAGATTTAGTATAACCCTTCACAAGTCGGACATGTGGGCTTTTCTCACCAGTTTTCACCAAAATCAACCACCTGCCATACTCATTTGGGGGAAAGCACAGGAGAATCACCATTGAATTGCATTGGATGGGTGTCTCATTTCAATGCAATTTGAATAACGTTATGTTAAACTGTGTGACAACAAATGAGCATGACGATAACTTGCAGGGACCGTTACGACGTAATATCTACGACAAGTGGGACTTGATTGGCATTGTATGTGCCTTTGCCATTTATGTCCCCATTGGTGTTAATGTAAACAAAAAAACTATGTAGACTAGGACAGTGGTTCTTAACCTGGGGTGCGGGCACCCCCCTGGGGTAGTGTGCATCAGATGCCCCCTATGAAAAGATATTGCCTTGGCCCTATAGTAAAAATGTTCTACACCCAGTAGAAACACACTGTGTAAAATATTTTGAAATTTGGATGAAGTCTACCGGGGCCACCAGCCCCATGAAAATACAAAATAATGGTGATAGTCAGACTCTTGGAATAGAAATGGACATTTTGCTGCATAAAGATACCCAATAAAAAACATATTGTCTCAGCTCTGTGATAAAAAATGTTCTATGCACAGTAAAATCACTCTGTGTAAAATATTTTGAAATTTAGATGAATTCTACCGGGTCCACCAGGCCCATGAAAATACAAAATAATGGTGATGGTGATGGGCAACCTGGATTCCAAAGCTGAAGTCCAGTGCCACATATTCCAAATGACATACCTAGTTTTTACCTTTCCAGTTAGGGCAATTGGACAGGTAAAACCAGGTAATTTGAAATCTGTGGCACTGGATTGTAGCTTTTGAATCTAGGTTTGCCATTGTCTTAAAACAGAGGTGGACAAACCGCGTGACACATTTGCCCCAGCCAATATAATGAACCAGCTGAGCCTAATTACCACTTAAGCCAGGTTGATGAGGTAATTAGTGAGATCACCTGTATTGGGAGCACAAACAGAAGGAATATCTAAGCAGGTTGTGTATTCAGTCGATCCACTTACACAGACTTCAGTCTCAGGACAGACTGATAGTCAAACTGCTATATTTAGGCAAAATTGCTGTTTTGCAACACAATATCAATTCCTTGCTGCCTTGGACCACTGCTAGTATCAAGCAAGAGATCGCAAAGCTGCATGACTGTTATATTTGTGTGTTTCACCTGTGGGCCTACAATTCATGGAGGAACATCTGTACTAAAGCTGTGAATGTTCCTTGGAATGCCTAGGCTACAAAGCAGTCAATACAACTGTATTGAAGAGTGCCATTACTTCTTTATCCCATCGCCTGTGGTAGTATTTCACTTTACTCCATCAGATGAGTACCATAACTTACCTGAGAGGCCCTTGGCAATGGACTCTGGACCTGGTGATACCCATGACATACCTAGAAGCCACTTAAGGTTTTGGGAAGCCACTCTTTCCAACATCACTACTGCAGGGATTTCTTAAAAAAACACAGGTCATTCCAAGGAGCATTCACAGCTTTAGTACAGATGCTCCACCAGGTATTAACAGCTACCTGTACAATCCTGTAGGCCAGACATGATCAACTGGTGGACCCAGGTCCGGATGCGGACCCAAACACAATGTCATCCGGACCAAGACAAAGTCCATCTGTATTTAATATGTATAAATTATACATGAGATTTCGCTGCCATGCGATTTATAGCCCTAGGTGTATTTCTGCGAAGCCAGTCTTATGACAAATAAAAGTATCATCACTATGACAACTCAGTGAGTGAGCAAGAGGCCAGTGCGGCCAGCGAGTGAGGCTATTTTCTGCATCGGTCCGTAGCGACTTTTTTGGACCCTGGAAACATAAGAAATTTGGCGAGTGGACCTTTTCAGTTTCTAGTTGAGCACCCCTGCTGTAGGCCCACAGGTGAAGCACACAAAAGTCATACAACTTCGCAATCTCTTGCTTGATACTGGCAGTGGGTCAGCTGGTTCATTATATTGGCTATATTTGGAATATGTGGCACTGGACTTTGGAATCCAGGTTGCCCATCACTATCACCATTGTTTTGTATTTTCATGGGCCTGGTGGACCCAGTAGAATTAATCTAAATTTCAACACATTTTCCACAGAGTGATTTTACTGTGCATAGAACATTTTTTTATCACACAGCTGAGACAATATGCAGCAAAATGTCCATTTCTATGGGCGATAAATAGGGCCCGGGCACTTTTGGATTTAAGGGGGCCCCCTCATTATTATTAGTGCCAGAGACCTGACTCACCGGTGGGCCCCGCACCCTCATGGGCCCCTATTGTCAGTAATGTAAAAAATATAAGAATGGGGGCCCACGAGGGTGCGGGGCTCACCGGGAAATGCCCTCCATGCCAGATGGCCAGTCCAGCCCTGTTTCTATCCAAGATTTTGACTATCACCATTATTTTCTATTTTCATGGGGCTGGTGGCCCCGGTAGACTTCATCCAAATTTCAAAATATTTTACACAGAGTGATTTTACTGTACATAGAACATTTTTATCACAGAGCTGAGACAATATGTTTTTTATTGGGTAGCTTTATGCAGCAAAATGTCCATTTCTATTCCAAGATTCTGACTATCACCATTATTTTGTATTTTCATGGGGCTGGTGGCCCCGGTAGACTTCATCCAAATTTCAAAATATTTTACACAGTGTGTTTTTACTGGGTGTAGAACATTTTTACTATAGGGCCAAGGCAATATCTTTTCTTATACAATAGTTAGATCCGGTCAATTTATTTTGCGATGTCTGATTGGACGACACGCGTTCTACTGGCATTCTACGCGTCGGTAAGGAGGATGATGTCTAGGTGGACATCAACTGATGCACCCTACCATGGGGGTCCGCCAGAGATTCCAGGGGGTGCACAGAATTTTGTTTGTGTAGAGGTTGTGACCAAAACTATTCTTGCAAACATTATAATTAGGCCAAATTAAGTCCAAATTAAACAAGTTTTGCTCCCTATTTAAAGTCATTAAGGTATTGATTGATCAAGCGAGAGTCATTGTAATTAATCACTCATTTATCTTTTTTTATTGCATATAGGCTACATAAATAGAAGTTTGTGTTCGGGGTGCACGGCTTGTCTTCGGCACAAGTAAGGGGGTGCGTTAAGAAAAAAGGTTAAGAACCCCTGGACTAGGAAGTAGGAACAAATACTAGCTTGTCTGCTTTGATATTCCATGTGGTGGGATTGAGCAATAATGGCCACATGAAGTTTGGTGTAGTTTGCTAACTGTTTAATGACATTAAGCTAAATTAATCATCTTCCTCCCATAGGCGCTAATGTGAAATTTCCCCTATGTCATCATGATGGTACTTTTGCAACACGGTAGTGACACAGACTTAGTGAATAGGCATATTGAGTACATCTACTGCACAGACACTTCATGATCTGGGGTTTTTATATTTTGGGTTTGATCTAATTGGGGATAACTTACTTACTTAGGCCCATCGCTCCCAATGGATCATAGACCATCAATGACATGGGGATAAGGTGTATACATAAGTGCAAAGCATATTCGAGATGAGAGCCGCTGAGAGTTTTGGGCGGGCCCTGGACAAAGTCATTTGAAAGGGCCCCCCATCCATGACGCACAATTATAATGAGATGTCCCAACGCCGGGGCCCCTCTCTCCCTGGGCCCGGAACAACTTACCTGTTTCTTCTCTCCATCTAAACTCCCCTGTTCAGGATATTGAAGTGCATTTAAATATACTCATAAAGTCTTTGGTCTGATTCTGTTCTATTTGCCAGGTAGGGCTTCATTTCAAAGTACCGCACATCAAAGCAAGTATCATCTTACAAACTCCTTAACTCATTTGTCACATCAACCCCCTTTTTTAAATGTGCTATATATATGGATGTATTACAGTCAATTATTTCTAGGAAGCAAGCTCCACATTATATTATTAAAAGTGTAGCATCCCAGCAAGATTATGTGGTCTTAAACCATGCAGGATTAAAAACCCATAATACCCTGAAGGCTTAAACATTTAGTCAGACTAAATAAATATGTGGGCCTTTAAAAAAAGGCACAATGTGTCTAATACAGCATATTTGAGAAGGGAAATATGCACGGACTCAGCAGTAATACAGATGAATCTATTGCAGTGTTAGACATAAGCACCAGTTGCATGCGTTGCGTGGACTGGTAATCTGGCATACAGGCCACTCCCCCCCTGGTCTTCAGAGACCAACACTGTTGGGGTTTTAAAAAAGACTGAAGGAAAAAAATCCTTGGTCCTTTTTTCCTTCAGTCTTTTTTGAACATTGAACCCCTTCCAAGAGCACCAGTTGGTTTTGAGGGACACTAGTAGCGCTCTACCAACTCTTCTACTGTTGGGGTTTTAGTGGGTTTTTTCATACAGACTGACTGGCCCACAATTAGGAGGATGCCGCAAAAAAAACGCCAGGGCCTGTTTTTGGTCCCTGTCCAGCTCTGGTTGTGTGTCCAGCTGGAGCACTCTGGCCTGCTGCTGCTGCTATTGGGGTCATTTGTTCATCAGTAATTAAGTTACGTGCCAACAGCAGACAGTGTTAATGAAGAATGAGGCATCTATTGGATAACAGTGTCACTAATGATGATTAGATGTAATGAGAGGGAAGGGGTGGGTTCGAGTGTGCGTGTGTGCGCGTGTGTGTGTGCGCGCGCGCGCGTGTGTGTGTGTGTGTGTGTGTGTGTGTGCGTGCGTGCGTGCGTGTGTGCGTGTGTGCGTGCGTGCGTGCGTGTGTGTTGGGGGGGGGGTAGGTTGAGGATACAGATGCATAAGCAGCTTTGATAGGCTTCCTTATGTTCTTCTCTCATGTTCTCCGTCTCAGTCTCACTCATCCATCTTTCTCTCTCTCTCTCTCTCTCTCTCTCTCTCTCTCTCTCTCTCTCTCTCTCTCTCTCTCTCTCCCTCTCCATCTCTCTCTCTCTGTGTCTCCCTCTCTCTCTTAATCTCTAATTCACTCTCACTCTGTTTCTCTCTGTTTACCACTAATCTTTTTGCTCTGTCTCCATCTTACTTGCTAACTTTTAATGCTGTTAATCTTGAATTTCTTGGTTAGTATCACTCTTGTAATACCCTTTTCTATATCTCTACTGTTTGCCGCTCCCCCCTTCCCTTGTGTGTTTGTTTGCTTATTTCCTCCTCTACCAGAGCAGCCACCACTCCACAGCCTCCTCAGTCTTCAGTCCATCCCTGAGTGTGGACAGCCAAACATCCAGCACCCCGCTCATCATGTGCCGCAGTCCAACAGCAGGTACACAGGCGCGCGCGCACGGACACACGCACACTTATGCACACACGCACGCGCACAGACACATATGCACGCACGCACGTGCACACACACGCATGCATGCACACACACACGGGCACACACATGCATGCATGTGCACACACACACGGGCACACACACACATGCATGCACGTACGCAAGCATGCATGCACGTACGCACACACACGCATGCACACACGCACACACACACACACATTCATACACACACATTCATACACACACACGCACATACGCACACACACACGCATGCACACACACGCAGACACACGTACACATGCACGCACGTACACACGCATACGCACACAAGCACACACACACACACACACACACACACACACACACACACACACACACACACACACACACACACACACACACACACACACACACACACACACACACACAAACAACACACACACACTCACACACACTTTGTATGCACACATACATATACACACAGTATATATGCATGCTTTCATACATGCATGCAATACATATGGTTTATCTATGCACACACATACTACTGTGCATGGCATAACTACCCATGCATTATGCAAAGATGCATATTTCTGATTATATTAGCCTATAAGAAGACACTATACTTGCCCAGCCTTTCTGTCTGCCTTACAAAAACACTGTATCAATTCTCGGGGAAGCCAACAGGGAGGAACAAAGGGGTCGACTGTCCCAGGCCCATGTAGAAGGGGGCCCAGAATTGTGTCCCTGTCGTGCCGAAAAGCGAGTCCCTGCCAGAACACGAGTGCCCTCATTGAAACCAATGACATTTTTTGAGAGAAAATTATACTTATTTTTGCAGCATGAATTACATAATTTATTAACTAAAAATATGCCTAGGAAACATTACTCGTCCTCCACTTAATATGAGCTATTTGAATGAAACCGTAATATTTATTATGACCATTCTTCGATTTTTTTACGGAAATAATACTGAAATTGTAACCAGCTCTTTGTAATACTTCCAGAAGGAATGTAGATGCTTTATTGATAGGCTTTCCATCTTAAATTGTGTCGGATTTGTCTGCAAAAATGGGTAAAAAATATCTGAAAAATTGGTAATTGGTTTCCATTGGTTTCAATGAAGGCACTCGTGTTCTGGCAGGGACTCGCTTTTCGGCACGACATCCCCATTACATTGTATTGAGTGGGGTGTCATTTTTAATGACTGGAGTGTCCCTGACAGTCCTCCCATCAGGTTACGGACTGACCAGTGTTGAGGATATCCCACCTATTTACTCTCTCATGGTTGGCTTTGGCTGAATGCCACTCATAGCCTCAGGTATATCCTCAGGCAAGTAGACAAGACATCTTGATGCCAGACGGCACGTAAAAACACAGAACCGATCATAATTTATCCTGGACATCGTCTGGCACAGCTGATGAAATGACATGCAATGGGATGGTGGATGATATGTGTTGGAGATTTCTTGACTTCTGGTCTGTGCTAAAAAATACAATGAAAAAACTGAATGAAAAGTCCGTGACACCAAGCTCCCGTTGCTCTTTTTAATGTGACGTTTCGGGCAGCATGCCCTTCATCAGACAATCTGTTGTCTGATGAAGGGCATGCTGCCCGAAACGTCACATTAAAAAGAGCAACGGGAACTTGGTGTCGCGGACTTTTCATTCAGTTTTTTCATTGAATTTTTGCTGGTCCTGCACCCACATTTTTTTGAGACGGATGTGCGTGTTTTTTTCTCTCTAACTACTGTGCTAAAAAATAAACACTATTCTATTCTTTATCACAAAGCAGTTCTGTGTAATCCTCACTGAGACTGGTAGAGCTAGTAGAATCACTTGCAAATAGGACACTGTGAAGCCAACACATGATTTATTACAACAATGCCCTGTACAAATAGAAACTGTAACATGCCACTGAAGCGTTTAATAATAACAAAAGGAAGGGTAACTACGTATGTACTTCTGTGACTGTTTATCTGGCAGTGATTCAATGTCACATCTCTTTTCAGGTTAGCCAACAGTTGGGCAGAGAAACACAAATAAGAAAGAAAAGAAAAAGAAAACTGAGAATATGTAATAGGCATACTATTACATTATATATTATAATATCACATTATTCCCAAGAACTGTGTTTTGGTCCACCATTCATGTTTATGAAGTGCAATGACAATATTCACAAGTTCTGCATTTCTTAATTTCACATTTCCAGATGGGAAGAGTAAAACATCGCCAAGGTCAAACTTGAAGTTCCGCTTTGACAAGCTGAGCCACTCTCCAACGGTAAACGCCCCTGAAGAGCCCACAAAACCATCACGGTTTTTTAATGACATTTTGTGACCTTTGATGTCCTGTATAATCACAGAATCATACGTAGCTTTTGGTGTCATATCCGTCTTGTAATCAGCGATGCGCAACTTGGATTCAGTAGTTACAATCCAGTGCCATGTATTCTGAATGACCTGGTTTTACCCGTCCAGTACACACAGGTGATTGCCTGGTTGAATGATCATCTGGTTGAATTGGACAGGTACAGTAAGGCCAGGTGGAATATGTGGCACTAGATTAGTAGGTCTAATGAATTCATGTTGCCCATCACTGCTTGTAATATATATCACACAATCCAACCAGGTTCTCTTCTCTCTGCAGGGACATTAGTGTGCGTGTTTGTGTGGGCTGCATGAACCAGAGGTGAGTCTGGCAAAAACTTGGTTTACCTTTTTTTTCGTAATCACACGCATCCAGATAAAATAACATGCCCCCCTAACTCACCCCTGAAAACACAAAAAAATAACTCGCTGTTTGTGTATATTTTATGTTCATGTTTGTGACCTGTTTGGCGAAGCCAGTGCTAAGGAGACGACAGGGCGTAAAAGAACTCCTCGAACCTGACACAAATGGTGGGCTACAATCGCACAGGAACAGAGGGATGGAACCCTGGCTTCTGGAATCCTCATCCATTGTGACAGCATACTCCTCAGAGCATACTACTCCTACTCCAGCGAGCAGACTTAGAAGAGCATACTTTGTAGAGTGTACTTCACATCTTCACACAGCAGCAGCATTGTCCTGCCAGATATAAGAGCATTCCTTTCCCTGCAAAACACCAAGCCCAGCCATGCAGCCAGATGCACAGACTGGGAAGGGGGGGGGAGAAAACAGCTTTTAGTCTTACTTGATTTTTGTTTTGTTATTATTTTGAAAGAAAAGCTAAATGTGCTGCATCTTTTACTAAATGTGTCTGTTACGGAGCTATGCCGCTGTACGAAACTGTGCCTCGTTTCTGTGTCCCGTAAGGCGCGAACGTATATCCTTCTCTCTCTCTCTCTTTCTCTCTCTCTCTTTCTTTCTCTCTCTCTCTCTCTCTCGCCATCTCTCTTGCTCTTGCTTTTTTCCCACAAGCCTTAGATCAATAGGACACTCCCAAGGTGCATTCTGTCTCTGCACCACGCCATGACAAGTGTGCTCAAACACACACACAAACACGTTGATATTTAATTTTCCTCAGTGTGTCATCTATGTGTTTCACATAAAAGTATAGCAACGTGACTTGTGACTACAGACCTCTTTTCCTGTACAAAAAAAAATGTATATCTACAGTATATCTATACGTATGTCTTTGGATTTTTACGTCCATTCGGCACTTATTAGAGCAGCATAGCACATTGCAGGAAGAGAGAGACGGTTCCCAGTTCTTTCCCTCGTTTTGCTTTGTTGGTACGGAACGTCCACTTTCACATAGAGGCGTTGCTGATGCACCATAGAGCTGTAGGCGTTTATGTCCAGGAGGTGAGGGACTGTCAGGGAGGCGAGGGGCTCAGAGTTTTGTCCAGTCCTGGGCCCAGTCAAGGCTGCCGCCGGCCCTGTTGCTCAGTAGCCAATCAGAGAGAAATAAGCTGGAAAAAAAGAAAACACAATTACCTACATCAGTTAAGGAATTTGTCTTTATGACTCTTCGCTTCTGTGACGACCATATGATAACCTGCACCACTAAAATCTTGCAGCTTTAACCGCGTAATAGGGGACACAACACAAAGGAATGACACGAGATCACGCACAGTGGTGTAAAACTTATACCAACCATTGTATTTGTGGACCACTATTTTTTTAAGAACTTGTTTTTCCCTCAGTGCTTTTGTGTTCTGTAGTGCAATTTTAGACAAATGAATATGTGTGTTGAGTCTGATGTACCATGTTTGGCCTTTACTGTCGCTTAACGCTTGTCTTACTTAGCCAAAAAAAAGTGGAGGTTTCCTCTGACTCTCTGAGGCATAGGCTAAAATACCCATGAGTTCACTTTGTGCTATACTCTCACTGTGTGAGAAGACGACATGGGGAGGGAAGAGGTCTATGTGGTGGAAACTTACATGTCACATGGGTTTTCTAGTCCTTCGTGACATTGTGAGCACACACACAAACTCTTGTGTGGTTGGGGGGGGGTTCAGGGATTCAAGGCTCTGTGGGTGTGATATATAATGAATATGCACACTTTTTGTGTGTGAGGAATCGGATGACAACGTAAAATATTGGATGGGGGAAGGGGAGGGGGGGGCAATTCATGGTAAGCAACAAAGTACCCATATCCAAGAATGAAGAAAGAATGTCCATTATTTCACACACAGAGCTTCAGTGTGTTAACCACACCAATGTAAATGTAAACATGCATCTATGATCTTATGAAGATATACGAAACAGAGGAAGCTCAGCTCAAGGGTTGATGTCATTTGATAAACATTCATGAAGTAAACAAAAGAAGAATGCTATGCAAAGTAACAACCTTGACTAGCAACATTAGTGTTCAGGGGTAAACAAACACATATACTCCTGAGCAGCTGAAGAGAGGAATTTGGTAACACTTTATTTTAGGGATACATCTATTAGCACTAATACATACAATATTAATGCCTGCATAAGTAACTTGTAAGGCATGTACTAAGCAAATGCTAAGGCCTACTAGGTCCTTACTAAGGTTAAATTGGTAATAATTCCCTTATTGTGCATGAACAAGACATTTGCGAATACATGCCTAACAAATGTTTGATTTTGCTTTGTACATGCCTGACATGTTACTTATACAGGCACATTGTATGTATTAGTGCTAATAGATGTATCCCTAAAATAAAGTGTTACCAAGAATTCAAATGTCTTAGGGGAAGAAGTTTGACTGAAGAGCTTTTGCGTCCTACTACGCATAGTTGACCTTTGAGCAAAAACAAAAATCCCACGTTACTGCACTGTAGAATAGCCTCACCTCTGCTGTCTATTGTACACTGTTCTTCTCCAGATGTTTTTTGTGTTACAAAATATCATTCATAGAGACTGACGAACACTCTGCTGCGGACGGAGAGCACACAGTGGGTGCACTACAAGTCAGTAGAGTTTTCATGGTGGGGGGTGTTCAGTGGTGTAGTCTATGTAGAACGCGGGTATACGGAGTATACCCACTTCTAAATTTCAAGGATTTCAGTATACCCACCTAAAATTGATTGATCCATTGTTTTGAATAGCACAAATATATACAGTATACCCAATTCAAAAAATGCTCAAATATACAGTATACCCACCACAAAGAAGTAGACTACACCACTGGGGGTGTTGGGCAAAACTGTTTCCTGTGGGCCCAGAGTTGGTGGGTTGACCTTTGTCCAGAGCTGCGAATGATTTCTTTTGTAGGACAGTGGCAGAAGTGTGTTTCAGACTATATTTCCGCTTCTCACAGAGAACTATGTCCCGTTTTTGTTTATTTTTTGTTGTTGTTGTTTTTTTATGTTAAGGGTGTGAAGTTTTAACACCTCAAGGTTGTTGAGTGAGATTTATAATTTATTGATTTTCACATTTGTGTTGTCATGTAAAAAAATATATTAATTGAAGAGTACATTTTGAAGAGTGAATTAAGGGAAATTATTATTTAAAAGGAATACACATGTATATGTATATTTGGTTATGTAATGTGCCATTAAGAATTTATTATGGAATAAAAATGTTGTATTTTGTGTCACGTTTGGGTTGCATTTCCTCATTGCTTGTCTGACTTGAAAGTGAAAGTTCCCCCATATCTCAGCAACCTTTCTGCTGTGACTGATTTTAAACATAAATACTATTTACCTTTTTTTAATTATTTTGTGGATTGCACAGCACAGTGAAGACCATAACATGAAGAGAGTGGGAGAGAACGACGGGGTAGGGCTAGGAAATTACCCACACGGGACTTGAACCTGCAGTCATCATGGCATGTAAGCCCAATCATGGCAGGGAAGCTTTGGCGCAATGTTGCCTACCACTACACCCTTTATTTTTTCCAGTCACATGCACACGACTAAACACCACTATGTCGGTCAGTCCAGTGGTCAGTCTGAAACCAGTCTGATTTTTGGAGAGTTTGCATGCAGCATATCAAATGACCTTGTTAAAGGACAAGGCCTGGCCTGCCATTGCATAACAGCTTGGCCAAAAACTTCTTCATTCCTGTTTGGGTTCCTCAATATTGACACAAGTTATTGTAAGCTAAGTTATTAATGGAAGCAACATTTTCTCAAGGGTGCTCCTCTCCACCCATCTCTCCATATTGCATCCATCTTAACTTGGGTCTTAGACCAAAGATCCCTATTACACTCTAAAAAAGGATGGGTTGAAAATTACCCAATGTTTACTACAGTGCTGGGTAACTATGGACCAACCACACGTTGGGTTGTATTTATACAATGTAGTGGATTATGCATTTCCTATGAAGTAACATACTATAGTATGCACTAATATACTATGCACTGCTATACTATAGCGTACTATACTATACTATACTATACTATACTATACTATACTATACTATACTATACTTTGCTATTGTCAGATTACTTAGTGGTGAGGATCGGCACTGCCCTCACGATCCGATTTGATCACGATTTGGGAGGTAGCGATTCGATTCGATTCGATTCTATGCGATCCGATCCGATCCGACACAATTCTACAATGCATTGCAATGCATTACATTTCTACTGAAAGCAAATGTTTAATCAGTCATGATGAGGCAATACAAGTAGTCAGATACTGAGCAACAATTTATTGGCTGTTTTCTGTATCAATCTGTCTCAGTCTGTATCAGTCTTGCAATGTTTTGAAGTGCTTTTATTTAATTTAACATTCATTTGCTCCCGAAATATCCATGGAAGTAATTGAAACTTAAAAAAATTGCCGGATCGATTCTGGAATTTGCCGGAGTGATTCTGGATCGTCCATGCCTCGCATCGATTTGGATCGCCGAATCGATCATTGTTGACACCCCTATTACACTCACAGAAATGATTCATGGAGGAGTTCATTTTTATGCATTCACATCTATTTGATTTTATTTAAAAACTCATTGTTTTAAAACATATACATTACAATTAACTATAATCTATGTAATTGGACCAATAATAAAATGTAGTGAATTGAAACACTTAATATATAATTAAAAAGTTTAGATAATTAACAATATAAAACAAATAAGATCATATTATTTAAAATGTATGTGATTAGTTTTCATAAAAGTTATGTGAATTGGGAAAACTGAGGATGCAACTCCAGTCCAGAGGTGGCGCTACTTGCTGCACATCACGGTTGTTCACAGCCAAACGTTTGAGCGCTGCATTTCTACTTCCTGTTGCCCTTCAACTGTGTGGGGAGTGGAGCGAGATCAATGTTATGGTAAGAAATCTAAAGCCATCCTACATCCAATTTCTTCAAATTGTGTAGTTTATATTAGATGGATACTATTTGGTTTGATTTCTGTTCACATTTCCGTAGTTTGTTATTGCTGTAGCCTAAACGGTTAAATCCTGCATGGCAGGTGTTCCAGTGCATGTGTGCTTCAGGCTAGCGGTTCTTTGGCAACTTGGCTTGTTTGTTACTTCTCTACAGGTCGACAGTAAACTAAACCAACCTTGAAATTGGTTATTATGCTGTTTGAAACGACACAAAGCCACAAGTGATTGTCGTAAGCAGTTGTATCTTTCCCCTTTTACAGTGCCCATTTTATTGTAGGCTTAGCAAAGTGCTGCTGATGTTCACAGTTTGCAGTTCAAATTCCTTATTGCGCTGTAATAATGTCGTTTAAATTCAGTTCAGTTCAATAATACTAAACTACACACGGTAATCATGCTGTTTAAAATTGCATTGCGCTGTTCTTTGATTATAGTGTGTCATGTTATCTGTTTTGTGGGTCAGTTGCAGTAAAAGGATGCATCATAAATGCAAAGCATTCGTTTCACTGGATAGTAATGGCATCTGCTCTTGTATTGCCCTTTCTCCCCAGATACAAAACTATTGTGGTATTTTTGTCATTCTCCTCAACGGGACATCCATGTGGCGACATGGTAAGCTTAAACTTATTGAAAGATGTACAGTTATATCTCAAATGTAGTTCATATGACTGACACAAAGTTGTTGGTAACACTCTATGAAGCCCATATCTATAGCGCATTATGAGTGCATTTATATCAAATTATAATGTGCATTATAATTTGGCTACTTACAACACATTACAACTACACCCATGATCTTTCATGATGCTTTATGCTAACAGTTATGAATAACAGTGAACTTAGCTTATAATACTTTATAAATCCAAGGGTGTTATGAGTGCTCGTGACTGGATATATACTACAGACTGCCTGATGGGGCTTACACTACATTATGATGCATTATACTGCATTACACAGTGCATTATAGATGCATCCATATGAACTTCACTTTACTTAGAGCACACATTGACAACTTATGATCTCACATGGAATATTATAGCGTCTTATTCGTCCTTATATCCAGGTCTGTGCATAGAGGGGTGTAAGTACTCCTAATGCATTAACCCCTTAATGCGCGCCGTACCTCCAGTGGCGCGCTGTAATAGACATTGAAATGTAACTACCATAGCACTACAATACTATGACACAACATAGGCCCTTTAGCAATGCACCACGACTTGGTCATTACCATACTGGTAACAACAAATGTATAAAGCCGCGTCTTAAGGGGTTAAAAGCCCCATCAGGCATTCTGTAGTTTATAACCAGCCAAGAGTCCTCATAACACAATTGTATTTATTAAGCATTATAAGCTAGATTCATGGTTATACATAGCTGTTAATATAAAGCATCATGAAACATGATGGGTGTAGTCATAATACGTGGTGAGTCATTATAATGTGCCTTATAATTTGATATAAATGCGCTCATAATTTGCTATAGATATGGGCCTCAAAGAAAGTGTTACCAAGTTGTTTGTTAAATGAACCTGAAATGTGAAAAATGTGCATGTTAACCATTCAAATGATTTGTCTAAACATTTATAAGGCTGGTATTATCTCCGTGTTCAATCTGGTCAAGCAGATGAGGGGCCTTCATTTTCTGCCGACATAGATGAGGTTCTGATCAAGAAGGTGATGCAACGCCCATGCTCAACCTGGAGGAAGGAGGTTCTCCGGGAGCCAGCAATTCCAGACTTCCAGAACAGATGGCACTTTTTGATGCCAGCGAGGTAAATGTAGTGTAGTTGACTGGACTGTCACTGGACTAAAACAGTGACATTCTTATCTTTTGGTGTTGTCGTCAATGCCATTAACCTGCCACAACCCCTGTTGTCTTTTTACAGATCAATTTGGAATTCATGTAAATTGCCACTGTACCTCTGACCTCAATTCTTTGGTGAACTGGACTATCGGGCAAGTGGCCTTATCCGGATCTTCTGTACCGAAGGTGGAGCTTTAGGACGGAAGATCTCTGCCATAATGACCCACATGGGACATGTACGTTTTTGATTCTGGTCTAATCTGATCTGCATATAGCTTGTGAGTTAGATAACCATGGTGAAGTTTATGTTGATTGTTTCAGATGTTTTTCTTGCCGTTAGAAAAAAAAACACTTGACTGCATGGGTTTAGACTTGTGAGCTTTGAGTGGGGTTAAACAAGGTTTTGGGGTGGTCAATGGAGAAATGACTGACTTTGTTGCCCTCAGTACCTGTGTTGGTTTGTGACACATTATGCATACTGTCCTCTAGGATGCCGGCGAACTGTCTGTGTATGAACTTCAGCGACTTGAACATGAGAGAGAAGGTTTTTTTTGTCATCTTTGAAGATTTCACAAGCATGTGGACATGTAAGAGTTTGCCGCTGCTCTCATTTTCACACATTGCCTCACTTTGTGTCTTCTCCTACTCTACTCTCTCCCTTCTGTTCTTGCCTCTACCTCCTTTTCATACTGTCACTCACCAGTATATCGAAATAGAACTTTGACATTTAAATGGCTGTCAAATTTGGTCTTAAAAGTGTATTCTTTTTCTCCATTGCCATGTAACTTCATTCTTACTCCAGACCTGTGTACCATTTATTAAGGGGTGGGTCTTTAGGGTCTTAAGAAATATTGTGATGTTTGCTCAAAGTGCACCAAATGTCCCTGCTGCCATAGGAGCCCACATTTGATTTGATGGTACGAAGTTTACACATTTCAGCATGCTTGCTCTGAATGTTTGCCCCTCTGCCTGCAACATCTTGAGGAAAGTCCCAACTCTGATCTGATATTAGTGCGATGGACTGTCTCAAAGTTTACAATTAAGTCAACCAATGCACATCAAAGCATTTTTTTTAAGTTGAAAGAGGAAGTTCAGCCTCCCTTGTGAATGGAAAATCACCACTGTTTGGAATGCTACCAATTCAGTGTAGTGATACAGTGGATCTAATAATTTCTTTCTGTCAAAAGGCAGCAGAGGATCTCCGGACTCGGGATGCAAGTGAGGCCAAAGCAAGATAATGAAGTAAGTCATAAAGCACTGCATTTTCAAGCATGACTTCCCCCCCAATTAATTGAACAGACGTTTTGCAGTCATGATAGGGGTAATGGGAGATGAGGTTGGAATGGGGAAATGAATTGTCTTCTTTCTTTGGCCAACAGGTGACTTTTTTTTTGATTGCAAAGTGCCTGGAAGACAAGTCTTTTGAACTTATTTCGCACCTAAATCTTTGTAGTTCTTCCGTTAAATCATTCTTTTTTCCCTTTGCTATGTTCCAGGACCTTGAATGCAGACAGGCCTAGGCAGACACTGCTGAGAAGACCATGGGCATCTACACAGTCCGGACAGAGGGTGATGGTCTAGGTGATGCATGTTTTGAAGATGTCTGTGTGGCACTGGACGGTGTGAGTTCTCCAGAGCCTGCGGAGTGTCGGCCATGCATGTGTTGGGCTTTATGAACGAATCTATGCACCAACTTGAGCTATCCAAAAAGACTGCGAAATATACATACATTTGAGGGTTACCAGAAAGTTCTGATGGACCTGTACTCAAGCAAGCTTGAAATAGCTCCTGTGATTCAGTGGCATACACGCCTGTTAGACTCTCACTTCGCTTCCGCTCACACTGCCGCAGTGGCATTGGTTGTGACCCGTAGATGGTCGACCAGGGGAAAAAAACTATAAAACTCATGATATTTTTTGTCTTCGACCAAGTGGTCAGTGTGGAAGAGTTTGAGGTTTTTTTTTTTTATCCATGTCTGCTGTCGGCCACATACACACAACTGTTGCCCACACACCAGCGGCCTATACTACAAAACTGGTTCAGGATACGTTAAGGTTAAGTTGAGAGTGAAATCAACTAATAGAAGAGCCCAGAGTACTTATTTTCTTTAGAAAGGCTCTTAGATGATGAGATAAAGGTATTAGATGATTTACCTAACTTAGTAATAGGCCCCTGGTGAACTATTCTGTACACAAACCAGCTGAACTAGTGTGCCCGCTCACTTGGTTGACTACGTGTATTGGCTGCCTAAGTACACCTGCTGAACTTTTGTTGCACCCACAAACTTGGACTGTTGGCTGTGTGCACACACCTATTAGGACTGTTGTACTTAATGCCAGCTGAAGTATTGTGTGTGCACACCTGATCTTTTTCTTGTGTACTACACACCTGTGGGACTGTTTCGCCCACGCACGCTTGCGTGGCCATTTGTGTTAACCTTTTGCGCCCGCAAGTCACACCAACACACTTACCCAACTTTTCTGTCTTTCAACTTGTGTTCAGATGAGTTGTTTGTGTAAAAATGTTTGTACAGTATATAGAAATGTACTGTGTTCTTTGTCAATACACCTGTGTGATGGATGGTGAACATGGTGTAATTTCTGCCTTATTTTCCCTTTCCTTGGTTTTTCTTATTATACAGGGTGTTTGTTAAAATGTTTTTTGCATTAGCTAGCTGGTCAGGAGGGGAAAAACCTCAGCATACTGACCATTTTGCTTTGAAATTACTTTGACCTTTTGGTCTTACTCCAAGTGTGCAGGGGCCTATACTACAAAGCTGGTTCAGGGTAAGTTAAGGTGTAAATCATCTAATATTACATCTAATAATAAGAAAATGAGGACTCCAGGCCCTTCTATTAGGTAATTTACCTCTTAACTAAACCTTAAATTATCCTGAACCAGCTTTGTAGTATAGATCCAATTGATTTTGCAGGTTTGGATTCTTTGAAGTAAGCTGCGTTGTTACTCCTGCATGTGAAGTACCGTATTGTTTTTACTTTTGGTATTGTGAATAACCAACTACTAAATAATAATCACTTCGTGATTTAACGTATGACTCTGTTTTTGGGATCCCTTGCTGTGTCCAAGTGGCTAGGTGTTGCACTGATGATTTGTGTTGCAAATAAATAAGCTTCATTTGAAAAAAGTTGTGTGTATCATTTCAGATTTATTTGGTTGGTTTATATAAAGATTAAGTAATTAAAATGTATGCATTTTTGTCATCTATTAAATTGCATAAATCTTATTCATTCTAAATGCATGCAATTTTGTCATCTATTAAATTGCATAAATCTTATCCATTCTAAATGCATAAGTCTTATTAATACTAAATGCATAAATTGTGGGTTATAGGTTTCAAATGAATAGGATTTATTCAATGAATTTCTATACATCCTATAGGTCTTGGTTTTCAGGATTGCATAAAACTTAGCTATTCAAAATGTATGCATTTTTGTCATTAATCAAATTAATTAAATCTTATGTTTTGGGGCGAATTATTTCTGTGAGTGTACTTAGCCCAGTGTTTCCCAACCAGGGGTACGTGTACCACTAGGGGTACGCGAGCACACTGCAGGGGGTACTTGGAAAAAATCAATTTTAACAAACATATGGAGCTTAGTTACATTGGGATGGAGAAAGCAATATAGAACTTGACCTAGGGGGTACTCATGGCACAATGAAAAGGCTTGGGGGTACACAAGACAAAAAAGGTTGGGAAACATTGACTTAGCCTACAGCAGTTACTGGACCTACCTGCACTTGAAGTGGTTAGTAGGCTGCTAGAACCGCAATGAAGAATAGATGATGGGTTGTCCTGGTGTGTGTTGATGAGCATGTTGCTTTGGACGTCCGCCATTTTCCAAAGCCAGGTCTGCATACAGCAGCTGAGAGAGGAGGAGGAGGAGAGGGGAGGAGAGGAGAGGAGAGGAGACAGGAGGAGAGGAGAGGTGTAGTGTAGAGGAGAGGAGAGGAGAGGAGAGGGGAGGAGGAGGAGGGGGAGAGGAGAGGAGAGGAGAGGAGAGGGGAGGAGAGGGGAGGAGAGGAGAGGGGAGGGGAGAGGAGGAGGAGAGGAGAGGAGAGGAGACAAACAGGCCATGGTGTAAGTGCCCAACACAGATCAGGTAACAGAGTGTACTATGTAGGTCTCATCTCTGACACTGTTTTGTTTCTGGAAACTTACCTCACCCCTTGGCCTCTTGCTCTGCTGGGCTAAAAGAAGGATGCAAAAAACATGACACATTTAGAAGAGACTTCAGAGAAGTTCAAAGTCAATCTGTGACACACACACAAGCCGATACCAGAGGCAGTAAATACAGTGATAATGCTCTTCAATGAACTGAAACTGGTCTGGGTGCTGTCTTTTTTTTCTTTTTCCATGACTACTCTCAACCCATTTCCAGGAAACTGTCTAGCCCCCCTTAATGCACGCCGTATCATCTGAGGCATGCTGTAATAGTCAGGTTAATTACCATAGTACTACTCTACTATGACATAACACAGGGCCTTTAATGTACTACGACTCAATCATTGGCATTCTGGTAACAACAAATGTATAACGATGTGTTTTAACGGCTTAATATAATTTTAAGATAGACTGGTAGTCTAGGCTTATACAATATCATGCGTTACTCATTAAATGTGATTGTGCACCTTCATCAGCATTTTAATAGCTGTGGAATGTAGGGAGTGTTGCGGTGTGGAGAGAAACATGTTGGTACAGGACTACTGGATCACCAGCTCCAGTCCTCACCTTAACGCATGACTGATACACTACATGACATTACTCTACACTTCAGTAGATATGCCCTACTTAGATCCAAAACAACTTATGAGATGATAACCAAGCTACAAATGTGTTGGAGAAAAAGTAAAGTAAAACCCCACACTCACAGTACACGTGTGTGCACACAGTGGCAGAACAATTGCACACAGGGCCCCAGGGCAAAACACTGATGGGGGGTCCATACAACCTCCCAAGGTTACAATAGGGCCCCCACCACCAAGACAGGAGGGCCCTGGCTGGGCCCCGGAGCAAATGCCCTGCTAGCTTCGCTCCTATGCACACACATACATCCCGCCCACAGACAGACACACAGGATGAGATGGTATTCTTGATAAAATGCCTCCTTCCACACTTTATCTTGTGTCACATTTAAAACATGGGCTAAGGGAAACATGCACTCTCTCTGTTCTCTGATTCTAACATACACACTCACACATGCACGCGCGCACACACACTCACACACACACACACACACACACACACACACACACACACACACACACACACACACACACACACACACACACACACACACACACACACACACACACACACACACACACACACACACACACACACACAGAGGATGAGACGGCCTTACCGGTAGAGTGTGAGCGAGGAGGAACTGCTGGTGCTGAGTGGTGGGAGAGCCATCGAACCAGCGCCATGACAAGAGGAAAAGAGAGACAGGCGCAGATAATCACAAGCAGCCTCAGGCCTGCACTCCTCTCAGATCGCCCAGATTGCCCTGCAAGATAGCGGGCGGCCGTGGAGGAAAACAAGGTTATCAGACATGCATAGCACAGGAAATAAAAACAAAACAAAACAACGACCAAAAATCTAGGGCAAGACAGAGAAAAATTATATTGCTGCTTCTGCATATAGGCCAGGGCATTCAAGGCCACAATACAATAACCTAATTTATTTCAAGTCGGTGAAAGTTTAAATACAAGAAAACAAAAACCAAACAAAACAGCTTGTTTATAGAATAGTTCACTTTTGTTTTGTGGGCTATTTAGCTTACCTCGGTCAACCAAGTATCTTGAGTACCAAACATACTTTATTTTAAACGTCCTCTGGACATGTCATTTCAATAAAGAATAAAGAATGCAGTGCTTTTTCGTTTACTTTCTGAGGGGATTGTGCATGCCTCTGACTTGAAACAAATCAGCATACTTAATCATTTGGGAAAAAAATAAGGTAACACTTTATTTTAGGGATACATCTATTATCACTAATACAATGTGCCTGTATAAGTAACTTGTGAGGCATGTACAAAGCAAAATCAAACATTTGTTAGGCATGTATTCGCAAAGGTCTTGTTCATGCACAATAAGGGATTTATTACCAATTTAACCTTAGTAAGGACCTAGTAGGCCTTAGCATTTGCTTAGTACATGCCTTACAAGTTACTTATGCAGGCATTAACATTGTATGTATTAGTGCTAATAGATGTGTCCCTAAAATAAAGTGTTACCAAAAAATCTTTAAAAAAAAAACCTAACCCCTCTTTGCAACTGCACTTGTTGTTCTGTATATCTCCTGTGCACTTTGTATTTGCTTGTGATGTTGGCTTGATTATGTCCTCTTTTGAAAGTCGCTTTGGTTATAAAGCGTCTGCCAAATGCAATGTAATGTAATGTAATGTAATGTATCCCTAAAATGAAGTGTTACCAAAATGAAATCAAATCCAACATGCCCAGGCAGGCAGCGGGTGCTGCTCACCATCAGTGACGTTCACGTATGTTAAATGCCCGATGCTGCTGCCCCCTTGTCCCCAGCTGATGCGGCACTGGTAGTTGCCACTGTCCGACTTGTTGACGCTGATGAAGCTCATGTGGAGTCGAGTGCTGTTGACAGTCACGTCCTCTTGATAAATATGAAATTTGGATGAAGACCGTAGGAGACTGAAACTTTCGCCTTGGCCGACGACCCCCCACCCGCCGGTCCAGTCAGGCACGGCACAGTGTTGGACTTCGCAGGAGAGCAAGAGACTTTGTCCCTCGTGCACCATTTTATAGTCACGCCGCGCTAAGACAAGTGGGAAGCAGTCCTCTCCACTGCAACCTTTGAACAAAAAAAAGAATAGTGTGTTTCAATTTTTGTTTTGTGCAGAAAATGTATTTAATAATTCATCACAGACATCACAGTAGTTATTACACTGAATTAATTAATTAGATTCAACATAAATTCAGCCTGTCTTGAAAGGTTCCTCTTTTTTTCAAATGCAGCATGTCTCCCACAAGAAAGAAAGTGACAAAATCTCCACTTACCCCAATTGTGGTACAACACGGTTAGAGTTAGGATGTAACCAGTGATGGAATCCATGTCAAACGATGACTGATCCAAGTTAATAACACATACTCCTCTTCTGTCAAAGCCACAACGTTGTGGTTGTTTCGCTGTTGCTTTTCTGTGTCTTGAGAAGGGAACTGACAGCGAACATTGTGCCAGAGTAGTGAGAGGTGTCAGAAGTCCATTGTTGCAGTTTCACTTTCTATGAAAGTTTTAATGTGGAGAAGTCGTCTGCCAAAAGACAGAGCAGAGCGGACTGGTGGCTTCACAAAGATATGTGGAAGGAAGGAAACTCTTGCTCCGACACTCGCAAACACACTACACTCCCACCCATGCCTCTGCCCCCACACCCTCTCTCTCTCTCTCTCTCTCTCTCTCTCTCTCTCTCTCTCTCTCTCTCTCTCTCTCTCGCTCTCTCTCTCACTCTCTCTCTCTCTCTCTCTCTCTCTCTCTCTCTCTCTCTCTCTCTCTCACACACACACACACACACATGCACGTGTAAACACACAGACACAGACACACACAGACACAGACACAGACACAGACACACACACGCACGCACACACACACACACACACACACACACACACACACACACACACACACACACACACACACACACACACACACACACA
Source organism: Engraulis encrasicolus (assembly GCF_034702125.1). Taxonomy (NCBI): domain Eukaryota; kingdom Metazoa; phylum Chordata; class Actinopteri; order Clupeiformes; family Engraulidae; genus Engraulis; species Engraulis encrasicolus. Next base: position 44,337,004 of record NC_085864.1, on the reverse strand, counting down.
CACACACACACACACACACACACACACACACTTCTATTTCCCTGCATTCATAGAAAGTCATCTCCTGCCAAAAACAACAATCTCTATTAGGTGTATTAGGTGCCTAGCTTACCCTTAAGGTAGTTTACTGTAAAAGTTCAAAAGAGAGGAATTCAGCTTTATAACTTGGTGTAATATTTAACCCAGTGTTTCTCAGCCTTTTTTTTAGGTGAGGCACCCTTTCAATTCATGATAAATCTCATGGCACCCCAAACCAACAAGCTGTAACATGATATCGCATCCAATACCACACAAGCTTAGAAAAGTAACACATCTGGAGACATTCAAAGTTGCCGCTTTATCTCAGACAGGCTAGTGTAGGCCATACTGGGATTACCTTAATTGACTTTATTGTGCATAAATGGTGGATGTAAGATTCCACTGACTAAGCATTCATTTATTAATTTAGACAAATATGTATTATATTACATTATTCATTTAGGGTCAATTTCACATAACGTCAGCCATGTTTCCGCGGCACCCATGAGGGGGGCGTGCGGCACCCCAGGGTGCCAGCACCCCTGTTGAGAAACACTGATTTAACCTACAATACCATACAGACAAATGCTGTTCATTCCATAGCCACATGCAGGTTAGGTTAACAATGTGGTCCATGGTTTTCAACGAGCTTGAATAGTATTGAATCTACTGAATAGTTCAGGTTCAACTTACTGGTAATTTCCCTACAATTTCCTAAAGTACATCTTGAGTTTCTGGCCTTTGTGAATGGACCTTCCTTCTGCCCGTCCTGGCTATTGTTCGATCATATTTATTAGGAGGGAGAAGATTCATTGCCAGGGTACACAGGATATGGGTCATGTTTATGTCAGAACAATTTCGCTCTGTTTAACTCAACTCCACTCAATTCATTGTAGTGCTTTCCTGATTTTAGACATATTGACAAGGTGCACCATTTCTCGGTAAGCCATGTGGATGGTGGGGACATGTCCATACCACTTTTGAGATGATCCTAGCTTGTCCCCACCACTTTTTTGCATTATGCAATGCAAAGCATACTCGTACAATTTCCCTAGTAATGTCCCACTTTCCATGCCAAACGTACTGTGAGGAAAGTTGTGAAGTGAAAGTGAAAGTGAAAGCCCATTGGGAAACTCCAACTCCCATTGTCATTGTGACACAGCACTCCACAGCACACAAGTGAACACTGCACACTGCACACAACGAAATTGCATTTATGCCTCACCCGTGCAAGGGGGCAGCCCTCAGTGGCGCCCCATGGGGAGCAGTGTGGTGGGACGGTACCATGCTCAGGGTACCTCAGTCATGGAGGAGGATGGGGGAGAGCACTGTTTGATTACTCCCCCCACCAACCTGGCGGGTCGGGAGTCGAACCGGCAACCTCTGGGTTGCAAGTCTGACGCCCTAACCGCTCACCCATGACTGAAGTGAGGGGCCCATTACATTACTGTAGCGGAGGGGCTGGTCTGTGCCAAAAATGTCTGTTGTCTGTTTTTTGTTCAAGGATTCAAGGATTCCAGAATTTATTGTCATTGTCAAAAAGGCAACGAAATTGTGTTTGGGGTACAATACTTAGTAGCAGCAGGTTTCCAAGTAAAGTGCAAAAAGAGGTAAAAGTGACACCAGTGCTTGACCCCCCAGCCCCCCCCACCCCACTTAAAGTGCAGCAGAGATTAAGTGCATAATACTCGACGCCACCCCCGCCCCCCCTCTCTCTCTCTCTCAAACATGCACGCACGCACACACACGCACACACACACACACACACACACACACACACACACACACACACACACACACACACACACACACACACACACACACACACACACACACACACACACACACACACACACACACACACACACACACACACACACAGAAATGTCCAAAGAATAGATGGATAACATTTAAGACAGTAATGTTCCCCAGCAGTTCCCAGACCAGCCTTGACTTTATTTATCTGTATGAATGATAATGGGGCTCTGATGAACCCTGAGAGGGGCGAGAGCAATGCCTCCAGACTCTCCAGGTGACTGAACTTCCTTTTTACTGTGCTGTTGTTAAGAGTGTACAACACAATTAGCCTACTGTTTGGTTTGGCATTAACAGTAAAAGTTGAGTCACAAATCAACAGACTGACTCGCTCTGCATTAAAAGTGGGGTAGGGATCACCCCCCACTCCAAATAATATCTGAATAAGAACGGGGTTGGTTGTCACAAGTTATGGTTGTCACACGCGTCAGCCTCTGAAGGTTGCTGATCAAAATCGTTGACACAGAAATGTTTAGTCAGTTTAGGTTGTAGTGTTACAGGACATCTACATTCATGGTGCAGGTAAAACAATACAGGCCTAACATTGAAGTGAGACAACATAATGTGTTTTTCAAATTAAAAGGAAAATTTTGAGAAGTAATGTTTTTCTTCTCACCCATTGCTCTATGGGCTGCCATCAAAACCAGTTTGGCCAATTGAAAGTATAAAGCTACACTTTTGGTGGACTACATTTTTTTTCTTATATGGCAATCCATGTCAGAGCTGGCCTGAAAAAGAGTTAATTAAACGTGTCAGTCAGCCAGAGTTGGTTGTTACATTGCTTTCAGGGTTGGTATTCTCAACACTTTTCATTGCCTGTGGTGTTAAGCATATAGGGCAGGCTGTACAGCATGAGATACTTCAGGCTGTGACCACCAACCCTGCAATAGTCACATTTGCGCAAGGTGCCTTTGACGAGCCATATCTTTGGAAGAGACAGGGGTGGAGCTATAGGGAGGGCGAGCAGGGCACTTGCCCCTAGGCCCAGGGCCCTCCGTATTGGTGGTGTGGGCCCTATTGTGAGCTTGGCAAGGTGTATAGGGGGCCCTATAAGTGTCTTGCCCAGGGGCCCTGTGTGCAATTGTTCCGCCACTGGGAAGAGAACAGATTCTGTGGGGATGTATTCTCTTGGATCTAAGCTAATGGTTTTCTTTAATACCCCCCCCCCCCCTAATTTAGGCCTGAGTAAAAAAATGTGACAACCAACCCGTCTCCCCCAAAAGGCTATAGGTGAAATGAAAAATAGGAAAAGTTTAACCATTATTCATGTCTTTTTTTATGCAAAGGGTGGCGTTGAATACGCACATCCTAAGAAATTTGAGAGGAGAAGACGCTAGATCAATTTGCATAGGCCAGGCCATAGATTTTTTTCCAGTGGATTCTTGGAGAAAGGATGACCTATGATCTATGCACCAATGAATGATTATATCTAACTATGTTAGATCTAATCATTCATTGGTTTGTTTGTTTGTTTTTGCCAGATCAATAGGCCTATTTGTACTTGTGTAGGCCTAGGCCTACGAGTTTTAACTTGAAAGCTGTCAGTTTTTAAACTAATTTATTTATAGGACTACAGCAACAACAAAGCACATAAAAATAGTGCAGCAGAACTGTGAATCTCATCTGGGATAGAAGAACAGAAGATGCTGACATTTTTGTGTGGTCTCTCTTTGAGCCTTTTTTTTTTTTTTTTACATAAAACTGGACTAAAATCGATAGCAGCTAGGTGGCGTAGTTCTATCCAGTGTGACGGCTGGGTTACTTTTCAATAGTATTTCCTGTTTCCGGAATTCCGAACGAACTGACTGACTGTCGGCGAATGAGATAAACAAAGGCATTAACGACTCCGTGACTTTCAAGATTTTTAAAGATTACACAACAGCATTCATTAGTAACATGGACGCAGGTACGTAGTGTGATGTTTTCTCTGCTTTCATTTAGCTCCGTCTGTATAGTGCTAGCAGTTCCTTGAGCAGCTGAGTTGGAAAGCTAACCTTCCTCTGCCAGGTCTGTTAGCATTACTCGCCAAATCAACTCGTCAATTTGCTAAGCTAAAATGTAGTTAGCTTTGCTCCCAGGGATGATGACAATAGAGCATGTTGGTGACATTAACCATCAAAGTAGTCCATTTTGTGCTAGGCTTTGGTTTTCAGGAAGGCGTCGGCTGTTTGAGTCCAATGAGTGTATGCAATTCACTGTGAACTTGCTAGAATCTTGTCCAACTTCCCATCAGTTTCATTGACTGGTCAGTTTGCTAGTGACAGCGCTAGTGGGATCTTTCGCTAGCCGTATAGCACTATCTTAGTGCTAGGTGCAGTGTCAGGGAGTGAGATTCAGTGATTGTCAGTTCTTATTGCGTTTATGTACCATTGTCTTAGATCCCCAGGAACAGTTCGCTATAGCTTTCTATTTCCCATTCTCAATGATAGAACTTTTGCAGGAATGCTGCCAACACGGACCAACCTTCTGTAAAACATACCGTCTTGAGTGTTTCATGGGAGATCTTTTCTGTCACTGTAGTTTTTATTGCAACAACACAACAAGCTTTCTTGCGTGTAATGACAAATCTCAACTGACAGCAACGGTTCCCCATTGTCATCGTCATTATGCAAGTCATCCGATCGACCCCTCGTTTGGCCCCCTTCCATACCAAATGTGCATGACAGAAGCCCCCATTCATGTTTCGGCATTCGTTGTCGTCCCACTCCCACTTGTATTCCAGGGGCAGCATTATTGTATTTTCAGAACACAAACTCCTGGACACCCCTTAGTAGGACTCGGCAAAACATCTCCCTTACCCCATCCATAGAAGAAATCACATCGAATCAAATTTGCACTCTTCTGACATCGGACAAACAAGCTTTTGCCAAATTGGGGGATTGGGAACAGTCATGCATGATTAAGCAAGGTTCCACTGAAGTTTGTGCACCATACCATGTAGTGAACCCAAACACGGATGCTACTATGTTTCCATTGCCATCATTACCCTGTTCACTCACTCCAAAGGCAAGCAGATTAGATTGATTCATTTCAGATCAGTTAGCTTTCCATTCTGCCATTGGATTTGAATATGAAAAACAGATTTCTATCTCTTCCTTGAGATCTGGTAAACTTTCCAAATGTGTTGGCTCCATTCCAAGAATTGTCTCTAAAGTGTGCATTTGTTCTCTCTCTCTCTCTCTCTCTCTCTCTCTCTCTCTCTCTCTCTCTCTCTCTCTCTCTCTCTCTCTCTCTCTCTCTCTCTCTCTCTCTCTCTCTCTCTCTCTCTCTCTCCCCGTCTGTCTGTCTGTCTGTCTGTCTCTCTCTCGTCTCACAATTTCCGTCTCTTTACTTCTCCTTCTCTCTCCTCAATCCCTCCTCTCTCTCTCTCTATCTCACAGGGGAATGTAAGTGTGTGGTTGATGGGCTTGTAAAAGGAGTTGATGATAGTTTAATAAAGTCTATGGCAGTGTATTGCAGTGAGTGTTTGATCTTAAAATCTCTTTCTCTCTCTGCCTCCATCATCCTCCCCCCTCCTCCTCCCCCTCCCCCCAGGCCTCAGTCAGGATAAGATATCTTCCTTCGTGAAGCGTTTCCGCTCGGAGCCACGCTACCTGCTGGCTCAGAACGTGTCCACCTGTATCGACCCACTGGAGGTGTGTCTCCACAGGCAGACGGTGCAGGACACAGTGCACATCTTCCAGCACTCCATCCCCACAGAGGGAAAGCCGGTCACCAACCAGAAGAACTCAGGTAATTCCATACATATGTAACGGAGGCTAACTAGCAAAGTTGGCGTGGAACGTTGGTAAACCTCCCTCCCAAAAGCCTCATACAGTGTCGATGCCGTTGGGCCAGAAGACTAGTCTCTTGGTCCAGCGGTATCATACTGTGTCTCCCATTGCCGGACCGTTGTAGTTGACGAGGTCGCACGTTCCATCCCCGCGGGGGGTGAACAGGTGCAAGATGACATCCATCACACATGCACAATCTAAAGGTAGTTCAGTACAGCAACAACCAAAGCTGCTAGTAAGTGAAACATGAAAGAAAGACCTCTTGGGGAAGCTCCCATTGTTATTGTGACACAGCACTCCACAGCACATAGTGCACCGCTTACTGCACATAACGGAATTGCACTTATTCCTCACCCTTGCAAGGGGCAGCCCCAAATGGCATACCAAGGAGCAGTGCACGAGACGGTACCATGTTCAGGGTACCTCAGTTGTGGAGGAGGAGAGTACTGGTTAATTACCACCATCACCAACCTGGAGGGTCGGGAGTCAAGCCGGCAAGTTAGACAGTTAAATGTATGGTATTCTTTAATTTATGAGCTATGACGTTGTTTGTCCAAAAATGACTGGAATGTTCAGGTTTTCAAATGGCCCAGTTTGACAAGCCAGCGTTGCCCCCTGAGCTGAGTCAAGCATGCCAATACAAGTTATGAGCAAAGAAAGCAAATTCATGGTGAAGCTTCTTCAGCAACCTGTTCACTTTGCTCATCTAAATCAGGGGTGGGGAACCTATGTCTCAAGGGCCATTTGCGGCCCAATCGGGCAGTTTTATCCAGCCCCCGATATAATTTTAATGTTATGCAGCTTCACATGAAATATGACATATTTTGTAAAGGAATCATAGAAAATGCATTTGCAATACAATTAAGTTATATTCAGGGAACCTAGAGAAGGTGAGGTCTCTTTTAAAGGTAGCTGCCTTCAATATAGGCCTAAAATGCAAGGGGAAATCCTGGTTTGTGTTCATAGTACGGCCCTCGGAAGACTTTTACGGCCCTCGGATACATGTAAAGTGGCCCTTCGAATGAAAAAGGTTCCCCACCCCTGATCTAAATATACTGTAGTTGCACTTACAAAGCATAGGATTGGGTTCTTTAATTTGTGCTTTGCACTGGTGTTATGTGTTATTCATGAGAACCTCAATCAGTATTTCAATGAGTAGGGCAACATCCAAGAAAAAAGAAGTTGGTTAAGTTATTCTGTTTACTCCAATTAGCATCTACACTTTAATGACAAATAAAACCACATAATCCAATTATATTTTTCCCCTCTTGCTTTCTTTTTTTCCTAGGGAGATGTTGGATTTTCTCGTGTCTCAATGTGATGCGACTTCCTTTTATGAAGAAGTTCAACATTGAAGAATTTGAATTCAGTCAGTCATACCTCTTCTTCTGGGATAAGGTAAGGGGGCTGTCTCTCTCTCTCTCTCTCTCTCTCTCTCTCTCTCTCTCTCTCTCTCTCTCTCTCTCTCTCTCTCTCTCTCTCTCTCTCTCTCTCTCTCTCTCTATCTCTCTCTATATATCTCTATATCTCTCTCTTTCTTTCTCTCTTTGTCTCTCTTTCTCTCTCTCTCTCTCTCTCTCTCTCTCTTTCGCTCTCTCTCTCTCTCTCTCTCTCTCTCTCTCTCTCTCTCTCTCTCTCTCCCTCTCTCTTTCGCTCTCCCACTCTCTCGCTACCTCTCTCACCACTTAATGGAGCCACACTTCCACACTTGCAAAACAAGTGTACCGTTTCATATTATAGTGAGGCGCATTGAACAGCTGTCAGACGTAAAAAGCTATTGATCTGTGGGTGAGATCGGAAGCGGGTGTGTGCAGGAAGAGATGGAGAGTGAAAGATGGAGTGGAACCATCTCTGCACTTCTCTCAGTCTTTTAACTTCCCCTTGGGAGTAGGATGCATGGCTTATGACTGCGTCTGGGAAGAAGAATGAAACTTACTTCGTCAGTGCTAGTGGCGATGCTTCACTTTTAGTGCACGTTTATATCTTGTCTTTTCAATCAGGGAGAAAGATGCATGATCAAATGTAAAAGAGAAAATAGACCATATATAGCATCACTTGGCTTGTGTGTAGGCACCGTTTTTAAAAATAGCTAGGGTATGTCTTAATGTTGGAAGGACAGGACACTGACTGACTGACTGCTCGAAGTAGATAAAGTTTCGGAGAGCAGTAAGATTTGTTGGCCAATGGTGACGAGAAACTGATTATTTGATTCTGATTGCAATGAGATGCCCATGTTTCGCTTTACATAGTTTATGAATAAGGTTAGGCATTTATTTAGAGATTGTGGCTTTGGTATAATTCACACAGTTGTGGCGACCTTAAAGCGATGGTTCGGAGTAGAATCACCCTAATGCCATTTGAACCGTGACACCCATCCACCTTTACACCCGAAGTGTTTTCTGCCGCAGACTTACATCAACAGAGTTGCCGTGTTATTCGATGTTTATTCCGGTTAGCTTGACTCAAGCGCATATGGATACTGGGCACCGTCTCCAAACTTTCCCCACAAAAATAACATGTCATTACACCAAACTTCTGCAGTAGCACAAATATGGTCTGTACTCACGAAACGAAGCATTTGAAAGTTTGGAAATAGTCCAGGAGTTTAGTATTATCAACACAAGCTGAATAGCTTCTCTGCTGCTAAAGCTGTGCCAACGTTACTTCCGTCATATGAGACAAGCCCGTAAAAGTCTTCAACAAACTTCCAGACGAGAGTGTTAAAAAAGTTTTCACTGAATTGTGATTAAGGCTTATATTTTCAAGGCAATACTTAAAAGATATTTCAAATCTTACCTACTATCAATTAGACAAGGATTTTCGTTATCAATACTGATGCTGAATTCACTTTTCATTGTGCATATTATGAGCTTCGTTGAGGACTCTTACATGCTTGTCTTAGATGACGGAAGTAACGTTGGCGCAGCTTTAGCAGCAGAGAAGCTATTCGGCTTGTGTTGATAATACTAAACTCCTGGACTATTTCCAAACTTCCAAATGCTTCGTTTCGTGAGTACAGACCATATTTGTGCTACTGCAGAAGTTTGGTGTCATGACATGTTATTTTTGTGGGGAAAGTTTGGAGACGGTGCCCAGTATCCATATGCGCTTGAGTCAAGCTAACCGGAATAAACATCGAATAACACGGCAACTCTGTTGATGTAAGCCTGCGGCAGAAAACACTTCGGGTGTAAAGGTGGATGGGTGTCACGGTTCAAATGGCATTAGGGTGATTCTACTCCGAACCATCGCTTTAATTGAGTGGTGAGTGGTGGTGAGTACCATCACAAATATGTTATTCGAATTTTGCCAACATTTTTTGGGTACTTCTCATTATGATGTCATAAGGACTTTGCAGGATTTTTAACACGACGTTCAATAGGAGCTGTAGAGTGTTCAAGTGAAATTCTAGAAAAACTGTGGAAAAGTCATTACTCCTCAAAGGGTTAAAAAGGAGATTGGCACGGAACGTGCACACACAAATATGATAGTACTCACCAATGCATGTACATTGATTTTTGTTTGCATGCCATCTTTCAACATAAAACCTGTGCAATGCTTTGTAGATGAGACTATTGGCTCTCACAGAGAACATGTATGATAGAGTGTATAGGCGAGCCAGTTCTCTTTTTTTCAGATGTTAGGCAGAAGTGGTGTTGTGTTTGTGTGGGCTGTGACGTGCAGCCGCACTCCCCTCATTGTGTCTACTACCTACTACTGTGCCATTCATTGTCGGCCTGAAATGCCTTTTGTGTAGGATGCTCTTTTGTCCCTTGGGCAGTGTCTGTTCTATGTTATGTAACAGTTGTCCTTTCTCTGTCTACTAATTCTTTCCCATTTCCCACCTTTCTCTCTCCCATTTCATTCATCCTGTCTCTCTGTCAGTCAGTCTGTCTCCCTCTCTTTCTCTCTCTCTTGTGGTCTCAGTCTTTGTATAGGTAACACTTAACACTATCGGTAACAGTCTAAGCACATTGTAAATAATTAACTAATTATCGACGAAACATTTACAAATGTTTGTGAATGAGTGGAAAGTATTATGTTAACACTTAAGACACAGTAAAGCCGCATCAGTCCTGGAAGTATGTGATCCAAAGAGCAAAAGAGAGGGAACCACTAGATATGGAAGTGTCAGGCAGACAAAAGCACATCAAACTCATCCTGGAGGAGCCGATTCCCACTCAGCTGTGCTGACGTAGATTGGTTCTTACTCATTTACTAACATTTGTAAATGCTTTGTTAGTTTATAATAAGTTCCTTAATAATTGGTCACAATGTGTTAATAAAGCTTGAGAGGGGACTATTATTCTATAGTATTACCTTTCTGTATGTCTTTGTTTTTGCTTCCATCCATGTACCGATGCCTGCAGGTGAAGAACTGTTCTTACTTCCTGCTGGCATTTTTAACTATGATCAGTTTTTATTTTTTACTATTTTATTGTCTTATTCCATTTCTGTGCCGTCATCTGTCCCCTGCCCTCCACTCTTCTCCTTTCCTGTGTCTTCCTGCAGGTGGAATGCTGTTATTGTTTCCTGCAGCCGTGCACATGTTTTCTGTCTATATTACTATACCTACAAACCCCAACTCCGGTGAAGTTGGGACGTTTGGTAAACAGTGAATAAAATCAAAATGCTATCATTTTCAAAACATTCAATCTATTCATTAGATGGAGACTAGTGAAAAGACAACATATTAAGTGTTAAAACCGAGAAAAAATATTCTTTTGGGGGACATATGTACTCCTTTCTAATTTGATGAATCCAACACGTCTCAAATAAGTTGGGACGGGGATCAGTGAAATTTAGTAAACATCCAAATAAGATAAAATAACAAAGAAGAACATTTCAAAATGAATTGTACTGACGGACAATATAGGTGTCCAGGTATAAGATCATCACAGAGAGGCTGAGTCACTCAGAATTAAAGATGCAAAGGAAATAATAACATAGTTATTATTACATACATTTTTGAATTCCCTTTGATTTACCACGATTGAGTATATAAGACATATTTTTGTTACAAAAATCATTGTATAGGTTCATGACATCATGAAATATATATTGGCTGTAGTCTCACTCTAATTCCTGGAGTGCTAGAGCTATTGAAAATTGACCATATTAAGAATGCTTAATGCGTGCAAATGATACAGGGGTGTAACATTCTCCTAAGCACCTGAGCTCACTTGAAATAGACCCAGAAGACATGGGAAACTGTCCTTTGCTTACAGAAGTCAGCAGAAGTTGTAGAAGTCCATTCTTTTTGACAATAATAGAGCATTGCACATCCTGTGCTACAGTGAAAATGGACCATCCAACTTGTGTTAGTGCTAACTACAAAAGTAAGCCTCCATGATGGCATGCGGGTGCAGTAGTGCATTGGTTAAGATGTTCTCACTCATCTGTAGAGTTAAATACAGTGCTGAATGGTATAAATGGGTTTTAAACAGCATGAAAAGCCACTCATGCATTATATTTTGAAGGGAGATCTTCGATTACTGCCACATAGTAAGGTCAAATTGCATTCTCTACTATGTTTTAACAGTTTGGCTCCATCATAACGACCAGCAGGTGATAAAATGGTGGGCTTTTGGTCAAGACCTGTCACACTGTAAGCACTACAGAAAGGAAAACATTGCAAAACATGACAAGGAATACACCCACCATTTAAGCTGGTGAAATCATGTCCAAGATAGGAATTAACACTTTTTAATATAAAATCATCTCATCGGTTAATGTATTTAACTGTTAAGTGTTGTCTTTTGTTTTGTTTTTAGTCTTCCTCGACATTTGCTGCCATTTATTGTCCCCGTCCCAACTCTTTTGAGACGTGTTGGATTTATCAAATTAGAAATTAGTACATATGTCCCCCAAAACAATATTTTTTCTCGGTTTTAACACTTAATATGTTGTCTTTTCACTATTCTCCATCTAATGAATAGATTGAATGTTTTGAAAATGATAGCATTTTGATTTTATTCACTGTTTACCAAACGTCCCAACTTCACCGGAGTTGGGGTTTGTATATTAATTTTCTAACTTTTCAAACAAAAAACCCTAATATTTTTAGATGCATCCTAGCATCTATATAAGAAGGTATGTCCGTCCGTCTGTCTGAAACGCATTCTTTTCATCGGTCAAAACACGATATTCTCCGCCATCGGACGCATCTTTGTCCGCCTGTCGGACTTGTTCACTAATTTATCTGTTTCGTCTCCCCCTCTGTCTTGTCTCCGTTTCTCCCCCAACTCATGTACCCCGCTGCACCCCCTTCACGTTTCCCACAGCCATCTTAAACTTATTATAGTTGTTTTTATTTGTACTGTGCTGTAGCATCGTCTTACTGTACTGCGGTGACGCTTATGAGCTGAATGAACTATAACAGCTTTGACGCTTTCAATGACGTCAGCAATTGTTTCTAGAGCCGAAAGGCCCGAAGTATGGCAGGTATAACAAAGAGTGCGTTTTAAAATGCGACCTTGCCTCCTCCACTTGCCTCCTCCACTCGCTTCTCGTCATGATGACATCACTGTCAACAGCATTATATTTCAATATCTTGCAAAAGCTCAATTGTAAAGTCTTTTTCTCATTTGCAATTGGGATGGTGAATGAAAAACAGTCCCTCAAATGTTGTTGTGGCGAGGCTGACAGCTGGGAAACTTTATCGTTTTCTCCACGGAGGAGGGGCCAGGAGGCGGGACGAGGAGACAAGCGCAAGTGGAGGAGGCAAGGTCACATATTGGGACGCACCCAAAGCCTTTATTTCTTCTCTCCTCGTGTGCCCCCTGCAGATTGAGCGCTGCTATTACTTCCTGCATGCGTGTGTGGAGACGGCCCAGAGGAAGGAGGCGGTGGACGGCCGTCTGGTCCAGTTCCTGCTCTCCAACCCCACCAACGACGGCGGACAGTGGGACATGCTGGTCAATCTCATCGGTCAGATTTCATACCTCTTAACACACTCACTGGCGGCACCATGACTAGACATTTTCAGTTGCCCTCAGACACGGATCAATAAAACTGTGATCTTCAACCCTCTCATGGCTATTGCTGTATGTAAAAGGGATTATTAAAGCTTTTTATTACCCCTTTCGCACGGATAAGTTCTCAGTGATGATTATTATTATTGCGCTTTAATGATGTCCCTTTTGCTCTCTCCCAAGCCCGAGGTCAGGTGTCGACTTTGTCCCCTCAATTACTGGCCTATGAAAATGAAACAGTATTCAGGTTGTCTCAATGAAATGTGGGTGAAAAATTGTAATAGAAGTTAGACATAATTTTATTGTTTTGTCACGACCTATTTTCAAACTCAAAGTCCATGCTATGAGACTTGCTACAGCCACTGCAAGTGAAAGCAAACATTGAAGGTACCGTAAATGCATGTGTGATTTGTCTTGTGCCTTGACCAAAATGGGTGTTCGTTTGAGAACAGTTGGTGACTAAACATTAAAAGGGTGTCTGTAAATTCTGTAATACTTTGGAAATGACAGAAGCCATAACTCAATGTCCTAATGTCTTTCACAAAGGCCCAGGCTCTGTAGAGGAGTCATGAATGAGTTGGTCTTTGAATAAGGTTGCAGGTTTGAATCCCAGCCATACCAGTTGGAAGACTGTGTGTGATTTCCCTTGCATTCCCATCCATTGCTGAAGTGTCTTTGAACAAGACTTTAACCAATACCCTGGAATAACTAAGTCACTGTAGATAAAGGCATCAACTTAGTGCAGTGTAAAGTAATATTACAATTTATTTGACGGTGGCTTGGAATGGTCAACATTTGGCAAAATTGTACACCGTTGTGTTAGGTCAGACTCTCGTTTTCTGAACTGTTTTTCATGTTGATTGCTTTGGCTTGTGTTTTTGCAGAGAAATATGGTGTTATCCCAAAGAAGTGCTTCCCCGAATCCCACAGCTCAGAAGCCTCTCGAAGAATGAACGACATCCTCAATCACAAGGTAGGAGCGTTGATGCATACACGCATGTTTTGTGTTTTTGCTTTTTTTAATCTATTTTTGTTAACATGCTTAATTTTATCCACAAGGACAGTAATGTTATCAGCTACAAATACCCTTGATGGATGGATGGATGAATGGATGAATGAATGAATGAATGAATGAATGAATGAATGAATGAATGAATGAATGAATGAATGAATGAATGAATGAATGAATGAATGAATGAATGAATGAATGCATGAATGAATGAATGAATGAATGAATGAATGAATGAATGCATGAATGAATGCAGGCCATTGAGCTATGTTATTAGATGAGGACACATTTAAGGTGCCGCGTGTGCTATGGTGTGACAGCTGCACACTATACTGTTTTCATCAGTGCAGACTAGCAATTCGTATGAGACCTGCATGACAGAGAGGCCCCCTATAGAGATCTAAACCCCAACTATAGCGCTTTACGCAGCACAATGATGCCTGTTGTCTGGGTAATCTAGTATAGTGTTTACACAGAGAACATGCATACCATACCATGCCATACCATACCATACCATACCATACAATACAAGTGGCTGTCTTAAATGTACACTAGTGGCTCCTGATTTTAGAGCAATGGCAAATAGTATCCTGTGTTTGTGTGGCACAATGATGTATAAGAAATAGGTCTTCTTTGAAATGCGTCCATTAATGCACTTTGAGAACTGTATGCTTTCACCCGTACTCCATGTGTTGCAAGTGTTTCTGCAATGTCTCTGTGTCTGTCGAGTGTGTTGAGACGTCTTCTGTTGATTGTTGTGTTGTTGCAGCTGAGAGAGTACTGTCTAAGACTGAGAAACATGGTATCCAGCGGATCCACTAAAGACGAGCTGAACGAGACTGTGGACACCATGATTGAGGAGGTAAGTCCAACTACTTTCTGGAGTGCAGCGTCAATACATTACAGTAGAATACACTACACAGAGCCATAATGATATGTGCTAGGGCTGTATCAATATACAAAAAACACGGTTCAGTACGTAGCTCGGTTTTGCGGTCACGGTTCGGTACATTTTCGCTACAGTACCGAATTAAAAAAAACATTTTCTTCCTCAGCTCGTTGTTTATTTCACCGAAATATTGTCAAACAAAAAAATTTAAATTTGTTCAAACTGCTACTTTGGATCAGAGATTCCATCACTGTAAGAAATCTCTCAGCGTTCTGCAGGAGCCACTGTATGTAGTGGCAGCATAATGTGAAAACATGAACAGAGTAGCCTGTTACACAACCTTTCGGTACAGCACTGATCGGTTCGGTACAGGCCTGTTTTGTTTGGTACGAATACAATAAATTGTACCGTTACAGGCCTTCTGGTAATATGTGAATTTCTGACATAAGCACACTGAAACATGCACTTTTTCCATTGACCAGTAGAGTGTGCTATATGTCTACATACCGACATGAATCCCTCGACCGTAACTCAGTTCTACCTGTTCTGATCTATGCAGTCTAGTACTTCTGATGCGTTATTCTGTTTATTAGAATCAGGATGTAGTGTAAAAGTGAGGACCAAATCACTGAAAGCTGTAGCTGTATGATTATTTATTGTGAATTAACTGATTATTTTTGGGGTCTTTGTAATGGAATAGGTGTGTAAATTAGACAAAAAGTTCAATACATGGTTTCTACTCAGCTGTTCTCATAACTGTCGCAAATGTACACTGAGGACTCTGCAAACACTGCTCTCTGAGCAATGAGCTCATATATTTGTTCTACCATTTCTGATAGCAAAGCGAATTCATTCTCTGGGCAGTGCATTTATCAGCCGGAGAAGATCTTTTGTAACTACGACAGAATGCCAACACAGTCCAATGATTCACTGCTTATATCACTCCTGTTTTTGTGAGAGTGTGATAAGTGAACAAACTCATCTGAAGTTGTGTATTGATGTAATAGCCAACATAAACTGGGGAATGAGTTGTAAATATCCACCACGTCTCTTCCTCACCCATAAAGACTTCTGGTTTCCCTCCCAGTTGAAGCAGCACTAATATAAGCATTTTTTTTCTAATCCTTAAGCGAATGAGAGCCCAAGTCTCAAGAGTTGTCAATGTCATTAAAGGTGAATCTGCATAGATGCTGCACCCAGTCTTGAAGGTTGTGTTGCTGCACATATGTGTCCAGGTTTTAATGGGATAAAGTAATGTTGACAGAATGACTTCAATCAGTGGTTTATCGTCTTGTAACAGATTGAAACGCACTTTGGAATTCACTTTTTGCACTCTATGTGTGCTACAGTATAACTCTAAGTTTGGAGGACAGTTATGTATTTGAACTTGTAGTATGACCATAGACGAAAGCAAAAGTGTTGTTTCAATGCAAAAACAACATTGTCACCCTCCATGTTACAAAGCTGCCGCCGCATCAGAGATCTGTTTTATTGAAGGGTGACTGGCCACTGAGGAAAGCACTCAAGTGTCGCTTCAATGCAAAATCAACGTTGTTACAGTCTCCGTGTTGCAAAGCTGCTGCGTCACGTTTTCAGCCATGCATCCCCATCTCCGTGCCTTTCCCATCACACCTCGCTAATGACCTGCTTCACACCTGTTCTCCAGAATTTTGCGGTTTGAATTTTAGAGAAAAAAACGGCACGCTTAACCGGACATGCTCAAAAGCTGCACTTTACCGTCACAATGAGCTTGCTGACAGCTCTTTTGCTGAAACACACACCGCCCGGAGGTGGGAGTGTATGTGTGTGTGTGAGCCCACATCGGGACTCTCCAGATCGCCGGCAAAATGTTCTGCAAACAAAAGATCCTTATCGGCTATCCATCCACCGAAGCCAAGCCTGACTCGACTAGCCTTGGCTCCCGAATTGCGAAAGCAATCTGAAGTGCGAAGCAGCGTTATAATAGGACGTTATCAGGAAACGTAGAGGAGAAGGAAAGTCATTGGGTATGTGAAGTGAGGTATCGCGTCCAGAGTAACCCTACATCATTTTATTATTATATTATTATTATTTTTATTATTGATATTATAAATGTATGTAATTATTATTCCATTGACAAATAAGGTATCCGCTGCCCTCCTGTTCTAAGCTGGTGTTTTACAGGAGAGGACTGAGATCTTAGACGTGGAGATTTAATTTGAGTTCTAATTGAAACGTTGCCAGACTAACGTATCAACATTACATCGTTTTCATCAGTTAAAAGAATACTATTATTGTTGTTTTTATTATTATTATTATTATTATTGTTATTATTATTGTTATTATTTTTTTGTTGTCGTCTGAGCAGCACCATCAGGTAAAGACAGACAGAACGAGCAAGCGCTCTCCAACTTACCGCTGTAAAATGTACAGGGCCCCGCACTTCTGTGTTGTCTGCTTGCATAACTGTTCTTCCCCCATACCACACTCCTCACCCACTCCCTCCCCTCATCCCAGCCAGTGCACCACTACCTACCCCAACCACCAACACCACCACTACCAACCCCAACCACCACCACCGCCGCCCCAAGCGTTATGTATTCAGGACTGTGCGAGTGTGTTTGTTTGTCCACCTGGCGATGGTTTGTTTTCTGTAACACTCGTTTGGCGGCCGGTGGGCGAGCGAGCGAGCGAAAAAGCTGAAGTTGAGTACGAGAAGAGAAGAAGAAGAAGAAGCGGCAGGGATGTTGGGTTCTGCAGCTCAGCTCTCCAGAATAAAAAAGGATGGGGGGGAGGATTAAGGGGAGTGTGAAGGGGGTGGGGGCTGGTTGTGGGTGCGAGGTTCCCCCCCTCCGCTCTCTCTCTCTCTCTCTCTCTCCCTCCAGCCCCTGATCTTGGCCTCGTGTGTTTCTTCTCGCAGCGCTGGAGGACTCCGGGGAGAAACGGATCTCGCCGATGTTTGCTTTTGATATTCCTCTCTCTCTCCCCTCTCTCTCTCTCTCTCGTGCCATCTCACATTTCTCCTTTTTTTTTGGACGATTTCATTTTTTTCTGTCCTCCATGTCACGTGTTCACCCTTGCCCTGCTTCGTCTCTTGTTATATGAAGTTTGCATCTGTTTCTAGACTACAGAGGCACAAGTGCTGTTGGCCTCTCTTGCTTTACAACTGTCGCTGTATGGTCTGGTGTTGACTTGAGTTCTCAGAAGTCTGTATCTTTTCCTAGAGTAAAGCGATGCGAGAGCTGCCAGCCCTTCTGCTTTACACTACGTCCTCCTCCCATCCTTTCCTGTTGCTTGTGGCCTCTCACATTGGTGTCTCCCACCTTCGTGGAGAACATAATTACGTTTCCCTGCTGTCAATCTAGGCTGAGAAACTTTTTAGGGGCTTTCCCCCCATTTCCCCACACTCCTTTGGATTTTCTCTTCTTCAAGTTATTTTTTCTTGTTATTCATTCAAAGGCATGATGACGTTTCAACCTTGCGGTCTTCCAAAGAAATATACCAACCTTTTAAAAAAAAAAAAAAAATCTCTTTTTTCAGCACCAGGTTGTGCCCAAGCTACGCGGCAAGTGAAGCTTTGCCCCATTCACCGTTTCAATTGCAAATCAGATGATGACCTTCGAGTTGTGCTTTTCCTAGAAACTTCGGTCATCAGTGACTCCGAGCCGCGCAGTAAAAAGCAAAGGATGTTAGGCGACAGTTTGACTCTCACCCCCTGAATGGTGCGACATTAGGAGTTCATCTGTTCATCCCCATTGCCCTTGAAGTCAAGACCTTTTGACCAGAGCACCCGCATCTGGTGCTGGGCACAGGGCCGGGGCCATGACTTAGACTTAGTTCCAGTCTGGTGGCCTGACGTCAGAGTGTGCATTACGCTGGTTGGAAAATATGGGCGCGCAGCCACACATGCACACAGAGTACACGTGCGTGTTTGTGTCTGTGTGTGTGTGCGCGTTGACCAATCCTCATTTGTTTTGTGTGTGTGTGTGTGTTGGCACATACTTGGGGGGGGGGCTCTTGTGTATGCACTGCATATCAGCTCCCACACACACACACACACACACACCCTCTCTCAAGTGGGGATGTGTGTGGTGGCTGTGTACGGAGTACGGACTCAATTTTCTAAGCAGAGAGAGAGAGCTCTAGTGGAAGGCGGTGTCCGTAGATCAAAGCGCTGCGTGGCAGTGACCTCATTAACGGTAGGGACGTCAGGGCTGGTTTAGAGCGGCCAGCTTGACGCTACGCACGCCTCCCTCCCTGCCTGCAATGCCTGCTGAGGGGTGGGGGGCCTGGGGATGGTGGAGCTAGTGGGGTGGTGGGCTGGGGAGGATCACTCTTCCACATTTAGTTCTTCCAGTGACAGGCCCGAGAAAAAGAGAGAGAGAGAGAGAGAGAGACAACAAGGGAAAGACAAGGAAAGAATGAAAGAAAGATGGAGAGAGATGCTGGGAGAGAGAGGGAACGAGAGAGAGTGACGGACAAAGAGATGAGTGAAGACACAGCAACCAGATTATACACACACACACACACACACACACACACACACACACACACAGTACACACACAGTACACACACACACACACACAGTACACACATCAAAGACACAGACCGGGCTTCCTTACCCCTTTCCTCTGGGGGAGCTTGTGTTTAACTGGTGTGGTCTTTAAGACATTACACACGCATACAGGGAGCGATATCGTTTTCCCACTAATGTATCTGCACAGGTACGTGCGTTTTGTCAAGTGGGACTTGCCGTGTGGCAGCCGCCTTCCACAAATCTGCCCGCATAAAGGCAGGTCGTGAAAGCAATACGTGGTTACTGGGAAGCCAGCCCCAACGAGTGTTTTCCATCTCTCATAGTCACCACCACCACCACACCCATCACACCCTCCTCCATCCCCTTCTACTTCTTGTTTCAAGAAATCTGTAAGGCCCGCTAGCTAGCAAGGCCGCTGACAGCTTTCGTTGGGCCCAGGACAAAATCCTTTGAAATGGCCCCCTACCAAATAGATGCATTGTAATAGGGACCCAATTTTGGGCCCCCTATCTCCCTAGGCCCGGGACAACATACCCGTTTGTCCCCCGCTGTCTGCGGGCCTGCCCACTAGTAATACCCACCATCAGTGTGTATACCATTTGTAGAGGGGGTCGGGGGGGGAGCGAGTAGCGGCATGTCATTTTGTTGGCTATGGGGCTGGGTCAGGGCAGGGTGGGTTGGGAGTTTATGTAAATACGGGCCCCTGCACTCCTTCTTTCTGTCTTTCTTTTCATCCTGTCTTCCCTCCACCACCGGGACAGATGGAGCGGGTGGCCACCATACCGCGTTGTGTTGCATTGCTGTGTGTACTGTGCCAGACCGTACTGAAGAGGGCCGCCACGTGTGTCGTGTCCATGTGTTTTTTGTTTACAGCGCCTCCACGTCTTCAATCAGCCGCCCTCCCATTTCTCACCCCCGAAACGCGGCACACATAACAGGGCTGACGGCTCCCATGCACCGCTTGATTAGCTCGTAATTAGCATCTTGTTGTGATCTGCCTCTCCACCTCTCAACACTCACTACTCACCCCTTTTAACCTCCGTCCTCCCACCCACCATGCTGACCACGCAGCCTACCAGGATTATGTTGATTACTTTGGGGACTTTTATTGAGGCAGGACGGTGAAGGTGGTCGTGGGAATGCAGTGGGAAAGCAACATGTCATCATGCGCTGATTTGAACCCACTATCGCGTGTCTCCAATACGCATTTCCAAGTTAAAGCGTGCTCCACAACGCCCTGTGACAGGTTAGGTTTAGGGATGCTTTTGGTTTAGGCACAAATTAGGTAGAAAATTGCCTAATCTCTCTGTTCTTGGCAAAAGTAAAGCAGCAGAAACTTTGCTTTATTGACAGGTTAGGTTTAGGGGTGGTTTTGGTTAGGGCACAGCAAAGCATATTTGCGTTTAGTAACAGAAATGCGCTGTAACAAAACAAAATCGCCGACACGGCGGAAAACTGTGCAAACCTCGTCACGTGTCAAAAGTGCATGAAAGTGCTTTACCGTTGCGTTGAGGAGCACGCTGTAACTTCAAAATGAGTCGCACCAACACGCTGAATGCACTAGCGTGCGATACATACGCTAAAGCATGATGACAGCCTGGGGAAAGGGTGATGGGGAGGACGGGAAATGACCTGATTCGTGGCCAGATTCGATCCTGGGTTCCCTGACTTCACAGTACAGTGTTTTAGGGCTTTGAGTCACGGCTTCAAGGTCAAGTCTTGGAAGAGCTCTGAAGAAGGTGGAACTGGCTAGGTCCGACAGTCAAACACGCCGCTGCTTACATTGGGGCTTTTTATGGCATCTGACTTTAACATGTTGTTTATTGTTGAGTTTACCTCAACCCGAGCGAGAAGTTGTTTGGGCAACGAGGGCGCAAACAAACAATGCGTGTGGTGGTGGTGGTGTTGGTGGTGTAAGGACAAGCGGTTGTCCCAGAAACGGTGACTCGAAGCAGGTGCAATGGTGTTTAAGCGGGGCAAGGTAGTGAGTGGAATCCCCCCCCTACAATATGAAGGGTTGGCGTGCGCAGACCAGATGAAGAGATGGTGGGGGGAGAAGAAGAGGGGGACACCCCTCTCCTGGGAAATGGGAGAAAGATCAGAGAGAGGGACATGGAGAGAGCGAGAGGGAGAGAGAGGCAGATAGATAGAGAGGGAGGGAGAGAGAGACACAGATAGAGAGGGAGAGAGGGAGGGAGACCCCTTATGACTACAAGGGCCCCCTCTGTCTCTTCAGAGGTTTACCCAATTTCAGGCTTGCTTGCACCCCAACTGGATGCAGTTGGGTGGCTGTCAGCAAGGAGAGTTGTTTGGTTGCGCTTTGCAATCCCAGAATGCAACAGCGTTGCCAGCGATGAACGGCAGACAGAAGTCCCCCTAAGACGGCAGGACAGATCTCTTCGACTTGCCCCTCAGGAACACACACACACACACACACACACACACTAAACAAATGCGGATTGGTCAACACACACACACACACACACACACACACACACACACACACACACACACACACACACACACACACACACACACACACACACACACACACACACACACACACACACACACACACACACACACACACACACACACAGAGGCTGTGTTGCGTGTGTGTGGCAGCGGTGCAAGTGTGCGTTTGGTTTGTGCTTGAGGCTTGGTTTCCCTCTCCATCCCTCCCTCCATCCCTCCCTCCATCCTAACAAACAAATTCAATAGTCACGCTTCCTCCCTCCGTCAATACAGAGCGCTATGATCTCAGATACAGTCCGGCGGTGTACTCGGTAATTCGAACCCGGTGCCATGAAAAGAGAAAACTTGTGTGGCCTTGACTGAGGCTGACGGCGCGCTGAGCGCAACACACGCCATCCCCAACCAGAGTCTCTGGTTCGCCCCTTGGGACCGGGGCTGTGCCCACACGCGCACGCACAGACACACACAGACACTAACACACACACACTCACACTCACACTCACAACACACACGGGCGCACACACTCACAGGCGCGCACGTACACGCACGCACGCACACACACACAGACACACAGACACACAGACACACGTACACACGTACACACACGCACACGGGCACACACACACACACACACACACTAACTCACACAGACACTAACACACACACTATCTCCATAAATACATGCCTTGACCATGTGTTTCAGTCAGCGAGTGGCAGGACAAACACATTCAAGATGACCTAGCCGCTCGCTTGCCGGCCGCTTGCTAAACTCCACCAGTCAAACACGGGCCTCCAGGCCAGCACTGCTGCCATTAATCTTGGGGATGTCCTGCTCAAGAGCCAGCATCGTTAGTCTGCTCTTCCAAATGCAGTGTCTCTCTCGCTCGCACACACGCACGCACGCACACACACACACACACACACACACACTCACTCACACACAGCCAGGATCGTTAGTCTTCCTGGTCTTCCAAATGCAGTGTCACACACTGAGACAGAGACCGAGCCAGCATTGTTAGTCTGGTCTTCCAAATGGTCTCTCTAGCTCTCTCTCTATCTCACACACACACACACACACACACACACACACACACACACACACACACACACAAACTCTGTCATTCTCTCACACACACACTCACAGGCACAGTCTCTGACTCGGTGAAGGGTTGCGCTGTGTTCACTCTGTGCTGTTCCATATTCCTGTCTATTCTCTCTGAGCAATGAGGGCTTTTGTCAGACAGATAGGGGCCGAGCAATAGTGCAGAGCCAGGCCAGCCAGGGCCAAAGAAAGTGGGGACCAGAGGAGAGGAGAGGAGAGGAGAGGAGAGGAGGTAGAGAGGAGGGGAGAGGAGAGGAGAGGAGGTGGAGAGGGGAGGGGAGGGAAGGAGAGGTGGTGGAGAGGAGAGGTGGTGGAAAGGAAAGGAGAGGAGAGGAGAAGAGGAGAGGTGGTGGAGATGAGAGGTGGTGGAGAGGTGGTAGAGAGGAGAGGAGAGGAGAGGAGAGGTGGTGGAGAGGAGAGGAGGTGGAGGTGGAGAGGAGAGGAGGTAGAGAGGAGGGGAGAGGAGAGGAGGTGGAGAGGGGAGGTGAGGAGAGGTGGTGGAGAGGAGAGGTGGTGGAAAGGAGAGGAGAGGAGGAGAGGAGAGGAGAGGAGAGGAGAGATGGTGGAGAGGAAAGGAGAGGAGAGAGCAACATAAGACGACCAGATTCTGCAAATAGGTGGAGCACATACTGGTGTAACAGAGAAAGACAGACACACACGCGCGCGCACACACACACACACACACACACACATGCTAGTTACAGAAAAGACTCGTAGAAGGTAAATAATCAGTACAGCAAGAGACGACGAGAGATGGACGGAAGGAGGGAAAGGAGTGGATCATGGACACGTGGCCCCGTCAGAGAGAAGGATTTAGGAGCAGTTGGACTCGGACCGAGTGTTGTTTTAAGGGGCAGAGATGTACACGGACGGCGCCTGTCTCTTTAGCTTGCCCTCTTGCCCTCTCCCTCCCTCTCTCTCTCCTTTTCACTTTTGGTCGCTCTTGCTCTCTCTCTCTCTCGCCCTACAACCTCACCCTAGTCTCTCTCTCTCTCTCTCTCTCTCTCTCTCTCTCTCTCTCTCTCTCTCTCTCTATCTCTATCTCTATCTCTCTCTCTCTCTCTCTCTCTCTCTCTCTCTCTCTCTTTCTACCTCTCCCTCTCTCTCTTGCTCACGTCTTTGCACCTCCAGTGCCAAGGGGGTGCGGTAGCGTCCCTCCCTCGTTTCTTACTACTCTGCCTGTGGCCCTCAGCGCTACCTGGCAGACATGGTCCGGTGCGGTGCGGTCCGACCCGCCTCTTGCGGCCTCTCTGGGCCAGGTGTTCCAATATTGACTCGCTAGGGCCACTGCTGACGTCAGAGGGGCCCACGGGCCTCCGAGCATGTTGTTTTGGAAAGAGGCTGGGCTGGGCTGGGCTGGCCGCACAGGACCGTGATAGAGGCGTGCGTGTGTGCGTGCGTATGCATGTGGCAAGTTTCCTATTCCCACTCCCCATGCTTCAACAGGTTCTATTGTAAGTTTACCTGCAAAGGCGTAGGAGGAGTTTGGAGAGGAAGACGAGTACAGGAGGAGGAATGGACAAGAGTGTCGGGAAGGGCTCAGGGGTGAGCTAGGGCACAGGGTATGCTGTTTATGTGTTCGAGCAACATGGGTCCAGAAGTGAGCAAATATAGCGGCTGGCAAGACTGGAGAGACAGTTGCTGTACACAGTTTTCTGTACATCAGCAGGAGGGCGGCTTACGCAAGTTGGCGGGCGTCTGTGAAGCCCACACCGTCTGGACGTGAGACGAAGGCTCAAGAACAGAAGAACCGACAAACGATCACACACAAAAAGACGAGACGTGGCGTAGAATCAGTCTTCCCACAATGCAACACTACAGTACTCCACACCGCCACCACAGGAATGTTACCATCTGAGGAAGCTTTAACCTTTTTAACACCCGACCACAACGGTAGCCCCCTACGGTGATTGCAACGTTAAATATAGCTCACGGAGGCCAGAAATAATTTCATAGGGCTATTTTCAACTCGCTGACGACTTTTTATTCGTCTGGACTTTGCTCCGAGTGTCAACAGAACATAGTAGAAGTCAGTGGGAAGTACTCATAAATGCAGCGTTTCAGGAGTGTTCTCAGAGTCGTGGTGGGCCTGACCCAGGGTCTTGGTTATGTTTGGCGTCGGGGTCGCTGACAGCTTTGGTTGAACCTGGGTCAAAACCGTCTCCGAAATGCACCCCCTTCACTCATTATGTATTGGGGACCCCAAATCTGCCCCCCCCCCCCCCTTTATTTTTGGCCCTGGACGACTAGCCCCTAAGGCCCCTCCACCTCCCTTGCCCTGCGGACCGTACTGTATTGAGTAGTTGCTGTTTCTCTTTGCTTTGCGACGTGTCCTTTTGTATTTTGTTTGTGATTGCTAGTATGCACAGGGTCTTGGGTTATCAATGACGGGTCATGGGCCGTGTCCAGGTTCGATAAAATACAATGTGAAAAACGTGTATATATACGTGCTCAAAAAGTTGTATAGAAGAGGAAGGAAATTCCACAGATTGTTGTATCAGTTTCTTGGGAAATGCTATTCCGAGGACGGAGAGGAGCTGAAAAACAGGAGCTAGCACTGCCAAAACATACACGCACATTCATTGTGTGAATCAAGCATACCGTGTGAGATTAGTCACAAATCCAGTACGTCTCCCAAACCCTATCGCGTCTTCACACCATAACATTTTTTTTTACCAAGGTGTTTACGTGCCCGTGTACATGAACTTGAATGAGTTCTTGAATCCATGCTGTTTTTAATAGGTTTGTCTCTTTTCTGTGTGTGTGTGCGCGTGTGCGTGTGCGTGTGCGTGTGCGTGTGCGTGTGTGTGTGTGTGTGTGTGTGTGTGCTTGCGTGCCTGTGTGTGTGTGCTTGCGTGCCTGTGTGTGTGTGCTTGCGTGCCTGTGTGTGTGTGCTTGCGTGCCTGTGTGCGTGTTTGGTTGTGCTTGCGTGCATGCTTGCGTGCGCGTGCGTGCGTGTTTCTTCATGTCCAGGTGTTCCGGGTGGCCAGCGTGTGTTTGGGCAGTCCCCCGGAGACCATCTGCTGGGAGTACAGGGACAAGGAGAAGGCCTTCCACCGGATGGGTCCGCTCACGCCCCAGGAGTTCTACCGGGAGCACGTCAAGCCCCTCTACAACCTCCAGGACAAGGCACGCACGGCCCATCACACGACCTTAGAGTAGAGACCCTACCTGTCTTTGCTTAGAGAAGCGATTTAATTTCAATTGTTTATTTACATCAGACACAAAAGCCATGGTCCATACAGAGGCGCATCTTGTCACCAGGCTAGGCAGGCAGCTGCTTGGGGGCCCCAAGCCCCTATATAGTGAATAACAGCTCACACTTAACTACAGTAGTTTGTTTCAAATGTTCATTCCTTTGAATTTTCACTTGTAGCCCCACATTACCCTAGAATCGCCTCTGGGTCCATATCAAGTTATACAAAATATTAAAATTACATAGCAAGACAAAGCAAGAAAAGAAAAATAAGATAAAAGACCGGTATACACCCATCAGACATATAGACACTCTCTCCAGTGTCGCCCAAGCTTGGAGGAGAACCTCACAGAACTCTTAGCTGGAAACGGCTTTTAGTGCTCTGTAAATACAAATGCCCATATACTGTACATGTATATGTGCAATCATTGGTTCTGCGTAATTGCACACGTGATTTTGAATTTTCTTTCACTTGTATGTTCAGCTCCAAGGGTTAGCTCTCTGGAGTAGACATACTGTATTTGCGTTTCATTTTTCTATGTACGCTATTCATCCGTTTGATTGCTAAAAAGGTTCAGCTTGTAATACAGTACAATCTGACCTATGAGACAGTGTAGACATCTTGGACTTTTGACTTTTTCCTGACTCTTTGCATAGGTGCTGTAATGTGAAGACAAGTCATGGAATGTAATGGAAAAGTCAATGTCAACCTCCTTTTTTTCTTTCAAAAGACTGCAAAATGTAGCTTGCTGGCTTGTTTGGAGAGGAACAGAAAAGGCTCAGAAAAGTCATGGGTGGGCACTCTGTTTTGTTTTTTTAGTTCATGTGTTAACATGAAAGAAAATCTCATATGTGCTGGTCAGGTGTAAATCGTCGCTTCTGAGACAAGTCAGAGCCTAAATGTTCCCTTCGTTTTATTTTTCCAGTCTACAACAGTTAAACACCTGCGCGTACAGTACGTCATTGTTTACAACGCTCTGCTCTATCAGTTAAGCCCGCTGTTTATTTCAGTGGTGTCCTGCCCTCTGTCTCTGTTTGGGTCCGTTCCTGGCACTGTGCGTAAGCAAGCAACTTGTAAGAGCTGATCTGTTCGGACACAGCTTTCACAGCCCAATGCTCCCTCCCATTGTGATGGCACAAAGACGCTGAATTAACACATTATGTCACTTTCAGCCATTCCATCACAATCCCACGGGTGTTCTTTGTTGTGAGGGTAAAAACCTCGAAAGCATTGTCGCTAACCAGTTAGCGATTAGTATATATGTCTTTGGTAAATTGCTTTGCAATATGTGTTTATTAAAATATTGCTCAAAATGGGTGTACCGTTTCTCTAACCTGAATCTCTCCTTCGTCCACAGGTGTGTATCGTGAACGACCCGCGGCCCCAGAACCCTTACGGCAAACTGTACAGCGTGGAGTTCCTGGGCAACATGGTGGGGGGCCGCAGCACCCAGTACAACAACCAGCCCATACACCTCCTCAAGCAGGCCGCCGCCGCATCCATCAAGGACGGAGAGGTGAGGAGCTAAGAGGGGATGTGGAGGGGGGACTCCTGCCTCAGAATAACTTAAAGTGATACTGTCCCATTTTTGGAAATAGGCTCATTTTACACCTCCCCTTGAGTTAAATGATAGGGTTTTACCGTTCTCCTGTACTTTCAACAGTTCTCTGGGAATAGCAGTGTAAATTTTACCTCCATGCTAGCTGGCGGCTAACTGGTCTCATAGGACTCAATGTTAATTTACCTTACTCATTACAAAGGTGAAACAAGGTAAAAACAGTCACACATCTCGCTTCCATTCACTACGGTAGTCTTCCATTCACTACGGTAGGCTTCCATTCACTACGGTAGTCTTCCATTCACTACTGTAGGCTTCCATTGACCAGATTCGGATTAACAAAAGTCTTCATCCAGCTGGGTAAGCCAGTAAATACAATCCCCTGTTTACGTGTGTGTCTAGAACCAATATCAGGTTGTTGGGTTTTTTTTCTTACTTTGTAACATTGGGGTTCATCTACAAATTAGTTGAATGCATGATTTATAATGCGGTAAATATACCTTTAGCAGTGTTAAGTGATGTTAAAAGAATCAACTCCTCTGTTGTATTGTCACACACTAACGCACAATATTATATTCAGACAAATTGCCCATGAAGACCCAGATTTTGAATCCGAACTTGGGGTCATTTCCCAACCCCACCCTATGTCTGTCCCTTGTCAACGCTCCATTGTCCTACAAATAAAGACACAAAGGCCAGTAACGTTAAAAAAAAGGCTTTTGAGGGGGGCGCTGTGGCGCAGCGCACTAAGCCCCCCACATTTGGGCTTGCATGCCCACGGGGACCCCGGTTCAAGTCCTGCCGGGGTGATTTCCCGATCCCACCCCGTCTCTCTGTCCCACTCGCTTCCTGTCACCATCTCAGACTGCCCTATCAAATAAGGACATAAAAGCCCCTAAAAATATGTTTTAATTTTTTTTTTTTTAAAGGCTTTTGAAACATCAACTCTCCTCTCCCTTTTTCTCTCTTTCCTTGTGACTCCAGGCGGTGTGGTTCGGCTGTGATGTGGGCAAGCACTTCCATGGCAAGCTGGGCATCAACGACATGAATGTGTGAGTGTGAGATCACTAGAAAGCACTCTCCTGTGGCCTGCTCTGAATCAGTCCTAGACAGCTTTTCGAGCTGTGTTTGTGTTCTTTTATCTCTTGGGTTAGTTTCTCTAAATAATTTAGAACATCAGTTGAAATTGTGTGTGTGTGTGTGTGTGTGTGTGTGTGTGTGTGTGTGTGTGTGTGTGTGTGTGTGTGTGTGTGTGTGTGTGTGTGTGTGTGTGTGTGTGTGTCTCTCTCTCTTTTTTCTGTGTGCGTGTGTGTCTAGGTTTAACCACGAGCTGGTGTTTGGCGTGTCCGTAAAGAACCTGTCAAAGGCGGAGCGGCTCATCTTCGGAGATTCCCTGATGACTCACGCCATGATCCTCACTGCCGTCACTGACAAGGTACGGTACACACACACACACACACACACACACACACACACACACACACACACACACACACACACACTCTTCCACTCGCTCTCCCTCCTCGAGCCCCCACCGTCTCGCTCCCTCTTCCACATACACACTCTTGCACACACATACTTTGTCACACATGTGTTACTCCGAGTCCCAACACAAAAACATTTGGCTTTTTTCCCTGGGTGGAACACGTGTTGGTGATGATGACCATCATGACGTAGTCCCATCCAACTAGTCCCACACGTAATAATAATAATAATGAAGACTATGGTAAATATACTGCAAGAGCGTCCTCACTCGTGGGGCCCCTGTGCTGTCTCCCACTGCCCCTGTTGCTGCTCCTCAGTGTTGGCTGGCTTGCCACTGTGAGTAAATGTCGGCCCTACCGTGGCGCATATGGTAGGGCACACGCTTGCTATGCGGCCGACCCGGGTTCGATTCCCGTCCCGGGTCCTTTGCCAGCCCTTCTCCGTCTCTCTCTCCCAACTCGCTTCCTGTCACCATCTTCACTGCACTATCATGAGTTAAGTCAAAAAGACCACTGTGAGTAAATGTCAAACAGTGTTGAATTCGACACTATTCGAATCAAATTTCACTCCCGTAGTACAAAGTAAGAAAGGTACTCTGCGCCTCTTGTTCCAATCCGGTGCAACCAGTGCAGGACCAGACATGAATATAAATCTCCTATTCCTTTTACAGTGCATCAGACTAACATTTCGACAAAGCATTTCCATCAGAGACACCAGATTCCTTCCCTTTTCTGTAACTCTCTTAGTGTTGCTTTGACTCTCAAAGTGTCCAATCAGCACTGCTTTTTAGATTTACTGTTAAAAAAATCCCCCCTGGGTGGGGCCAGCCAGGCAGCAGGGCCTGATGCAATCCCCTGAAGATGGAGACGTCAAGTAAAGCCCATAAGCTCCTCCTCCTCCACCTCCTCCTCCTCCCGCTCCTCCTCCTGTGTCTAGTTCAGTGTTTCCCAACCAGGGGTACGTGTACCACTAGGGGTACACGAGCACACTGCTTGGGGTACTTGGGGGGAAAAAAATGTAACAAATACATGGAGCATAGTCACACTGCAATAGAAAAACTGATGTAAAACATGAGTTAGGGGGTACTCATGGCACAACAAAAAGGCTCAGGGGTACACAAGACAAAAAAGCTTGGGAAACACTGGTCTAGTTAATCACAGATCCAGCCTCCATCGTGATTGATGGCCCCTGTCACTGCAGTACAACACAGCAGCAAGTCCACTACAGCGAGCTGCTGGAGCCGAGTGCTGACTTCACTACACTACACTACACGCACCATCTCACATCTCTATCACGAATCTCCAGTCCCCACCACCACCACCACCACTGGGGCATCACACACTTTTTCTTCCAAGCCATAGCATGCTTTTGCGAGACTGAGACAGGACTGGGCAATTATCACGAATCTCCAGTTCCCACCACCACCACCACCACAGAGGCGTCACAATGTCTTCTCAGTGCCTCTGTTGTCCAGGTTATGGCTTGCTTTTGCGAGCAGGAGACAAGGCTGGACTTGGACCAAAAGTGGCCCCGGCATTATTGGCATAGACCAGTCCCTCACAGCGGCCCTTATTGTCTATGATATTGTGATGGACTCAGTCCACTATCCATATCGAAGAGGGACCGGTGGGCCTCCCATGTAAATGGTTGGCCAGTGTCTAAGGGGAAAACAACAGCAGGGGATGTTGCACAGATAAGGGATATGGGGGATATGTGTCACTGCTGTCACCACCTCCTCTGTGACTTTCTAGTGTCCAAACCATAGCGTACTGCTGATGTGAGACGGCACTTTTGGAGATATTGTATACAGCTAAGAGAAGAACGTATCAGAGCAGAGATTACTGCCACTGCCTTCTCTGTGTCTCTGGGGTCCAGTCCATAGCGTAGTCATGTCAGATTGCAGGAGAGGCACCAGGGTAGTAGCCTTGCGCGCCATCCTACGTACTTCCGCCAAGACACTTGGCTCCGCACTACGTCTGGTACCTGCTTTGTGTGGAGCGAT
>NC_085864.1:44261190-44301190 GCF_034702125.1 Engraulis encrasicolus | reverse complement strand
TCTCTTTCTCTCGCTCTCTCTTTCTCTTTTTCTATTTCTCTCTCTCTCTCATCTCCATTTCTTTATTTTTTATCTCTTTCCTTTCATCTTTTACTCCTTCTTTCTCATTGTCTTTGTTTTTCTTTCTTCTCTCTTTTCTCTCTCTTTCTCTCTCTCTCTCCCTCTCTCTCGCTGCAACCTTCTGCATTCCAGCAGGGATTAGAACGGTCTTTTGGCTCCATGGCATCCACCTTCCTTTACAAATCACATTATGACTAGTGAACTTTTTTTTTATTTTAAGGAGGAAAAAAGGAATGTGCAAACGTCCATTGCTCTAATCCCCCCACCCCCCCACCAGCTTTTCCCATCCACCGATAAAAACAAAATATCGCCCTCCAGAGCCTCTGGAAATTAAAACGTTGTTATTCGCAGCAAATCATTTCACTTCTCGTTCAATAGTGTCATGTCGGCCGCACTCGACAGGCATTTTCGTTGGGCGACTGTACAAAGTTCAAGGGGTTAAGATCTTTTCAGCTTTCGCGTCGTAACATTCTTCTCCCATCCGTGGGTGGGTTAAAGATATATTCCTCCGAAGCACAGAGTTGTTGCTCAAAGGATTGATTAGTCTGCTTTCACTATGCTAACCTCC
Source organism: Engraulis encrasicolus (assembly GCF_034702125.1). Taxonomy (NCBI): domain Eukaryota; kingdom Metazoa; phylum Chordata; class Actinopteri; order Clupeiformes; family Engraulidae; genus Engraulis; species Engraulis encrasicolus. The sequence continues at coordinate 44,300,562 of NC_085864.1, read as the reverse complement.
TTTGTCAGAGAAGAGGAAAATGTATCCAAGTAGAGCTCAATCTTGCCAGATTTTTTATTTATTTGTTTATGCTGCTAGAAAGAGCCTCATTGCCATACTATAAAGGCAGCTTGAATCAGAGGCAGGTTTCGAGTCACCCTTAATCCAACCCCAGCTTTTAGATATCATGATTTTGTCAGTAATTGTGCCTGGCCACAGGAAAATCATACCTCTGTTTCCAGCAGATCACCTACCTGATGCTTGACCCTGGCTCATTCCACAAGTTCATTTCCAGAATTCATGCTGCCCATTCAAAAATGTTACCTTTTTACAAATTCCACCATTATCAAATTCTAAGTAGTCATTATGACGGGGAAAATTGCACTTTTCCAACATGGATTGCAGGAAGCGGGAAGGACATTTTTGGGAAAATCAGGATAAGTTGTTGAACAAACATGTCTGATGTCTATCTTTGGCGATGTAGGACCGTTTAACAGACATGTGTGACAGAACATCCTACTGTAGGATAAAATTACAATGTAGGACCGTTTGTCAGAATACCGGCCAAATCCTGCCTCTCAACATCGCTCCACACAAAGCAGGTACTAGACGTAGTGCGGAGCCAAGTCTCTTGGCGGAAGTACGTAGGATGGCGCGCAAGGCTAACACAGTGCACCTTCAATGCATTTTATGCAAGTCACGTTCGAAGGAAATGCCAGTGCGTCTAGACAGGAGTGAGGTAACACGCTTACCTTGACCCCAATGTGTTTGGTCATGAGGACTGGCTCGGCAAGGGGGAAATGAGCTAACCCACATACGGGGGTGCATTTTGCATTTTTGGAGGCCATTTTTTAAACACAATGGACACACAGTCCTTCGAGAAGTTGCTTCCCTGTAAGCAAGATCATGCAGAGGTGGGTAGAATTAAAGAAGGTAAATGACAGGTACAACAAAAGTCTTGCTGTGTATTAGTCCTCCTTGTATAATTCAGCACAGGTGATTCACTGATCATAGGTAGATGTACTGATTCATTTTCGGAGCCCGAGGTGTCTGCCACAGCTTCATATGTGTGCCCCAAAGTGCCACGTTGCAGCGTAGTTTCCTTCCCTGCTCTGTGGACCCTCTCTGCCCAGAGGTCTCTCTCTTTCTCTCTCTGGCGCTCTCTCTCTCTCTGGCGCTCTCTCTCTCTCTCTCTCTCTCTCTCATGTCTCTGGTCAGTGCTGGGCACCTCAAGTCAGTGTTGCACAAGACAAGACAAATAATGAGAGCCCATCCAAACCGCAGACCCACCTCATCTGCAGGAACAAACAGAGAGCAAGAGAGAGAAAGAGAGAGACAGAGAGCAAGAGAAAGACAGAGAACGAGAGAGAGAGAGATAGAGAGAGAGAGAGGGATAGGGAAAGAAAGAGAGAGAGAGTAGGCATTGTTCTAAGGCGCTACGCTTTCCTAAGTTCCTGGCAGCGTCTTTTGATAACTGGGGCTTTCAGTAGGAGCGAGCAAAAACAAACAGCCTCCAGATAGATACCATGCAGCAGGCCAGGCCAGCCCAGGCCCACCCTCCAAACAACTCTGCATGTACTGACTGATCCTTCCACACTTTATGCCTTTATTCAGGCCTGTCACAACCAAGCAAGCAAACTAGGCAATTGCCTCAGGCCCCCTGCTGAAAGAGGAGTCCCCCTTGGTAATGATGGACCTGGATTCAAATGACAGGACTGGCAACTTTAGGTGAGGTAAAACCTCCCTAAATTCAGTGACCGAAAAATGCAAAGAAACTGCTGTCAAAATCTCTTTTGAGGGGAGGATGCCCTCTCTAATAGGTTGAAGAGGGCCCCAAAACCCATTGAAACGGCCCTGGCTTTATTTAACACGTTACCCTTGCATAAGAGGCTAGAATAGTTTGCGTGGAGAGGGGAGAAGTCTGGGAAGTGGTGGTAGCTTGATTAGCCTTGACAGCAATGTTGTAACGCCCAATGATAAATGGCAACATTTTCGCTAAAAGCGTCTTATCATTTTAAATTTCCCTTTAGTTTTTTTTTTTGTCGGATAAAGTGTGTTCCTTCCGTTTTTCACAACTGCAATGTGAACCTTGGACAATTCTTCCAGAGAGCCGTACCTTTTTTTTTTTTCATCGTACTGTTTGTATGAACAAAAATGGTCATTTGTCAAATGGCCATTGACTTGTGGCTGACCCTGTATGCAATGTACACAGTCACACACCCTCAGGGTCGAATAATGGACGTCACTTACCACAGGGTTTGTGTGGGCGTAAGTGTGGGTGTGTGTTTGGATGGAGTCGTGACAGTGATGTGAATGGAACTGGTCTCTTGAACTTATAGTGGTTTGAAATCTGCGCATAAAAGGTGAAAAACTCCACAGCACTGCTTGACATTCTGGTGATTTTTATGAAAAATGCAACATTTCAACCCAAATTTGTCTTAATCAGGCAAAGTGGACACATGAGAATGAGTGCCAGCAATTTATCAGTTTCCATAACCACCTGATCTGTCGCAGACGCAATATTCACGGCCAGCAAATGATTGCATTGATGAGGGACGTACAGTGCTGCTGACTGAATGCATGATGAATTATTAGTATTTTTCTGTTTTGCTCTGTAGTGGACAGTGGGGAGGGGTTTTTGCATGAATGTTGGACGCCGCTTGAGAATTAGTCTGTAAACGAGCTCTGAAAACAAACAGTAATCTTGTAAAATGTGTTCCTGTAGTTTCCCGTTTGCATGCGAGCATGTGTGTGCCTCCTGCATTGGATAAATGAGCACCTACTGACTGTGGTTGCTGCTGAATTTGGAGTTGACGGTTGAAAGTCAAGCAACCTGTCTCACGATTTCTCTCATATCTGCCCTTTTCTCTCCACCCTCCTCTCCTCTCTTTCTCCACTCTTCTCCTCTCCTCTATCCTCTCCACTCCTTCTCTTCTCCTCTCCTCTATCCTCTCCTCCTCACTTCTCCTCTCTTCTCCTCACCTCTCCTCTCCTCCTCCTCACCTCTCCTCTCCTTCACTCCTCTCTGCTCCTCACCTCTCCTCACTTCTCCTCTCCTCTCTTCTCCTTTCCTCTCCTCCTCTCATTACCTCTCCTCTCCTCCTCACCTATCCTCTCCCCTCCTTTCTTCTCTTCTCTTCTCTGCCCTCTACCCTCCCCTCTCCTCTCTCCTCTTCTATCTGTCTAACCTGACTTCTCTCCTCTCTTCTCCCTCTTCCTTGCCGGCCTCTCCTCCAGGCTACCTGATCATGACCGACGACTGGTTCTCCGAGTATGTCTACGAGGTGGTGGTGGACAAGAAGTACCTCAGCGAAGAAGTGCTGGCCGTCATGCAGCAGGAGCCCGTGGTGCTGCCAGCTTGGGACCCAATGGGAGCGCTGGCGTAACAAAATGGATTTCCGTGCCATCGTGTGCCACCAAAACCAACCAACCAACCAACCACCCAATGAAATCCCAGCCTGGTCTGATTGTGACTCTGCCCCAACCTTGCCTCTCTCTCTCTTTTTCTCTCTTCTCTCTCTCTTTCTCCGGTTTTTACCCAATCAACTGAACTCCCAGAACACAGCAATGCTCTAGAGAAGAAAAAAAATAAATAAAATTTTTGTTTTTTCTTTTTTTACTGGCCCGCGAGTCTTCATGTCTTCATCATTTCTCTTTCGTTGGTTTGCTCTCTCTCTCTCTCTCTCTGTCTTTCTCTCTGTGTGTGTGTGTCTCTCTCTCTCTCTCTCTCTCTCTCTCTCTCTCTCTCTCTCTCTCTCTCTCTCTCTCATTTGTGCTCTCTCTCTGTTTCTCTTTCCCTCTGTTTCTCCCCTCTCTCTCTCTCTCTCCCTCTCTCTCTCTCTCTCTCTCTCTCTCTCTCTCTCTCTCTCTCTCTCTCTCTCTCTCTCTCTCTCTCTCTCTCTCTCTCTCTCTCTCTCTCTCTCACACACACATTTGTGCTCTCTCTCTGTTTCTCTTTCTCTCTGTTTCTCCCCTCTCTCTCTCTCTCTCTCTCTCTCTCTCTCTCTCTCTCCCCCCTACTCTTACAAGCTCTTCTTCCTCCCATGGCACCAATAGGAATGCCACATCATCATGAAATATGCTCTGACCTGGCCTGGCTGGACGGCCACACTTTAACCATTGTTTATCCACGCAAATCATGACACCTCTGCCCCGGGCCAACTTCCCTACATCAACAACACAGGGGGGTACAGCACAGCAGAGCAGAGCAGACCAAGGAGAACTGTTCGCTGAAATCCAGAGAGCATCGCAAGACCTTGTCAACACCCCTGGCCCAACCTCTTCACACACTCACACACACACACACGCATATAAAGAGTTACAATGTATGCCAACAGTGAGCCTTCCTCCTGACAGGCTCGTAGAGAAAGTGCTGCCTTCAGCATCCAGGAGGGGCCCACGGTTGCATAGTTAGTCCGTGTTTGTGACACCCCATCCGAGTTCATGTTGACTTTACAGTGCAGTCGCCTCAGACGGTTTCAGTGTGCCTCAGAGCGAGCGAGTAAGAGGATGATGACCACTTTGGCTGAGCCCAGGACAGTCGTCTGAAAGGACCCCCCTCTTCAATGTGTAAAATGTAATGAGGGCTCAATTCTGGGGGCCCTTTTTACCTGGGCCCTGGACAACTGACCTGTCCGCTACCCTGTGGGCAAGTTAGAGGACGGGACATGCGATAGTACGCGCTGTTCGGAAGGAGGGGAAATAGTGGTGGCTGGAGCGCATATGGAAATCGTCTTTTAATGATTTAATGTCCCGAGCTCGCTCTCAACTCTCACTCTCACTCCCCCCTCACTTTGTTTTTGCTCTCCTTCACACACACACACACACTGTTCTCTCATTCCCTTTCTCTTGCCCTCCATCTCCTTTTTCTCGCTTTCTCCGTTTCATGCTCACTCTCTCCCTTTGCCTCTCACTCTCCCTTTTCCGTTTTTTTTTCCTCCCTTTCACACTGCCTTTCCTCCTCCCTCCCTCCCATCTCTCATCTCTCACTATCCCTCGTTTTCTTTTTCTCTCTCACCTTGGCTGGCCTCCTCTACCTCTTATTTCCTCTCCTAATGAGTCCAGACGGGCAGATTGGGGAGCTGGGGAAATGTGTCCATTGGTGGAGAAACTGCAGAACTGAGCTCCCCCCCCCCCCCCCCCCCCCCCCCCCCCCCCCCCCCCCCCCCCCCCCCCCCCCCCCCCCCCCCCCCCCCCCATCTGCTCTCCTTCAAGGTGCTGATGCACATGGCAAGTTTTTGAACAATATATCCGGGCAACAATGTAAGATGATGTATAGACTCCCACTTGAGACCAACGCTTTCAAGAGAACTGTTATCAGCCGCAAACTGTAACCATTTCATCTGAAATTTAGGATCCAATGTAGTATCCCGGCAGTGTTGCTCAAAGTTGTCCTGTGTATCTGCCCTTCTCACAAAACCATGACCACGATGAGGCTGCTGCTGTTGCTGCTGTGGTGGGCTGTGCTCCTATCCCATATACCAGGGCTATTCAATTAGAGTTTCATCTGGGCCACATTTCGAAACCAAGAACTGCAGTCGGGCCACACATTTTCAGACATCACGACCACTGAAATGACACTTAAAATCAGTAGTCCACAAACAAATTTTAAACATGTTCCTCTAACCTAAACCTAAAAATGTGTAAGACAAGCAGAAGATTCACAAGCAATAATGTGTTGTACTGCAGTATCAAAACTGAAACGTATACTGGTACAGTTGGGGGCCACGCCTGGGCCGCATGTGGAATGCATCTCCATGTGGCCCTCGGTCCTCCAATTGAATAGCCCTGCCATATGCTATGTGTGTACTAGTTGCCCATTGGTATCCAGGTGTGAGTGAGACATGGGTCATACCCTAACCTGTACGCAATATTTTTTTTTCCTAATACAAGGACGCCACAGGTGGCCTCTGATTGGTCGAACTTACAGAGCGGCAAGACTGCAACACGTGTGATGGGGGAGTTACAGGAGAGACTTGAAGCCGAAAACACGCCGACACTCGCCACACTTTTGATATGTGCCTAAACCTAAACTTTCCCTAAACTTAACCTGTCAGGAAAGTAATATTTCTGATTCTTTACTTTTGCCAAGAACGGCGAAATAAGCAAGTTATTGGCTAATTTGTTGCGAAATTGTGCCCAGACCAAAAACATGCCTAAACCTAACCTGTCACAGGAAGTTGAGAAGGTTGACCAATGAGAAGCTGAGTTTGGCCATCTGTGGCGTCCTTGTACTAGGAAAAAAAAAATTAGCAACCTGTACGGTTCTCTCTCTCTCTCTCTCTCTCTCTCTCTCTCTCTCTCTCTCTCTCTCTCTCTCTCTCTCTCTCTCTCCTCTCTCTCTCTCTCTCTCTCTCTCTCTCTCTCTCCCTCTCCCCCCCTCTCTCTCTCTCCCACTCTTTTCCTGTCCCACTCTTCACTGTCCAATCATAATAAAGTCCCCCAAAACACATATCATGACCACTCAACACAAAACCATCATCATTCAGCACTACTCAACACTCAGTGACATGACCGTTTTACCATTCCTCCCCAAATTCAAGAAACATAGCTGGAGGCAGGGCTGGACTGGGACCCACCCCCCTAAAAAACGGCTTGGGCATTTACCGTAGATTATGGAATACAACAGTATCAGGCCCACCACCGGCATAGCTGGATTGGCCATAGGGCAAACAGGGCATTTACCCAGTGGACTTGATGATTTTGGCCTGGTCCTCCCCTCAGTGCAGTAGTATCATAGCCTGATTATCATCAACGTTCAAATCTCTTCGAGACTTGGTCTGACCAAGAGCATAACAATTAACATTTCCCAAACGGCATGGTTGACCCGCCTCCCTTGGTTTGCTTATGGTTGTTTGCTTACCGACAAAGTGGGAGGAGTTCCCATATTTTCGGGAACACAGAAAGTACCTGCATTGCAACAGTGAACACAGAAAGTACCAGCACCTGACTAGTTGCAACGCTGAAAGTGTTGCGTCACTAGGAGGGCACAGCCTGGCTAGTAGTATCAGTCCTCATGCCGCTACAGCTGACCTGTCTGAGTCAGATTTGAAAATTCATTTTGTCTGTTGTGGTCAAAATAGCTCGTAATATAACTAAAAAAAAATTGTCACAGGCTTCAATGTGTCTCTCAATTCCTGGTGGACCGGTCTTGGTCAAAGATGCCCCGCCTGATTTTTTTGTCTCAGTCCAGCACTGCCCACCGGGACGTTTCTGGATTACCAGTCCAAACCGGGCTGGAGGTCTCCAGTGCTTAGTGTGGGGGATTATTTGACACCCCAGAGAGGATGGGTGGTGGGTAAAGTGAGCTTTGTGGTCAGTCTGCAATGTTTAAAATGGAAGGAGACTTCTCTCACTTTTCCCTGTACTGAGTCGTTGTCGTCGTCATCACTAGTCCACTGTGAGCTGTTTCATCTGCTATTTTAATCTCGCACATCATAGCTTCCAGCTACAGAGAAACACAAGCTTGTGTTGAAGGGCTGTAAGGACAGTCGGACAGCACAAAAGAAGAAAAACTTCAAGTTGGATCCTTGCCCACTCTTCATTTGTTCTCCCCGTGTGCGTGTGCGTGTGCGTGTGCGTGTGTGTGTGTGTGTGTGTGTGTGTGTGTGTGTGTGTGTGTGTGTGTGTGTGTGTGTGTGTGTGTGTGTGTGTGTGTGTGTGTGTGTGTGTGTGTGTGTGTATCTTGCTAATTTGATTTGTGTGTCTGGAGCCTTTCCAGCGCGATGTTTAGATGACACAGTCGCTGCCACAAACGAGTGTAGCACTAATACACCTCCGACTGACCCCAGAGAATGACAGCCCCATCCCCGGTCTCCTCAACACCATCTCTATCCCCCTTTTTTTTTTTTTTGTAGTTTATTTGGCAGGGACAATGCAGTGCACATTGTTACAAACATGATATGGCAGAGCCATGACACAACTTGCAGATGTGAATACATGGAAGGTTTATAGCTAGATAGCTAATTTGCAACCTCAGTCCCTGATCAGGCTACCTACTCTAATAAAACATATAAATCATCTAAAAGTACAATTGTACAATACAGTATACAAGACAACAATAAGCCAACTTGAAACATGCTCCCTATATTATAAAGCCTTGTGCATTAAGAAAAAAACAAGATGATGAGGGTGACCTATATATGCTGTGTGTGCATGTGTGTGTGTTAACTATTGTGTGTTATGATTACATTTTTGGTTTTCCTTCAGCCAGTGTTTCAGTTGTCTGTTAAATGTTTTAAACTCTGTTTGGATTTTTATTACAGTTGGTAGGCTAAACTGTTCCACATTTGAGTTCCAATAACTGAGAAACTAGACTGACCAAAAGAAGTTTTAGTTCCCTGATGCTCAAGAATGGAGTACTGCACTGGCCTACTGGGCCCAGCCCTAGGGGCCCAAGAGTTAAGGGGCCCCTGACGCCCAAGCCTCTATATTTCCATTCCCATTTTGCTTTAATACTGTTTTTTCCATTTTTCATGGGGGGCAATCCACCGAACCCCAAACGATATACTGTAAGGCAGGGGTATTCAATTAAATGTCAACGAGGGCCAGTTTTTCAAAAATCCTCCCAGTAAAGGGGCCGAACTATAGGCCTACGTATGTATTGTGGTTGCCGACTGTCAATAAAAAATTATGGGAGACCTCAATGAAGTGGGTCTGGGGGTCCTCCCTCAGAAAGTTTTGCATTTCTTAGATGTAATTTCCTGCATTTTAACGTCCAGTGTCCCGTTTCAGCACGATAATGGAACCCATACTTTTATCTTTAAATTCCGAAAAACGATTCTGTATTTCAAGGGGCTTGTGGGGGGCCAGAACCTTGCTGTCCAAGGGCCGCATCTGGCCCCAGGGCCGCCATTTGAATAGCCCTGCTGTAAGGTCTATCTGGCCTAAAAACCTGACGCTTTTAAACTAACGATGGTCATGGATCCGGGGGCCTTTCTTATTGTTAGAGGCCCTGCATGAGGTCATAATCTCTCCCTGCTCATTCTCTCAGTGATTCATCAGCAAGAGAGTCTGTAGAGTCCGATGACTAGGCTCCCACAGTACTGTATCCAGCTATGCACACTCCATGCCAGCAGCTCCTTACCCTAATTAGCAATTAGCACACACAAGACGTAAATTGAAAAGTGTGGTGGTACCAAACCCACTTTTCACTCTGTGTGTGTGTGTGTGTGTGTGTGTGTGTGTGTGTGTGTGTGTGTGTGTGTGTGTGTGTGTGTGTGTGTGTGTGTGTGTGTGTGTGTGTGTGTGTGTGTGTGTGTGTGTGTGTTTGTTTGTATGTTTGTGAACATTAAAAAGAAACTAGAACAGAAGAAGAAAATTGAAATGTGTTGTGGCATCAAACTCACTTAATGCCTTTGCTTCACGCTGAGCTTCAATCAATCTGCCAGTGGGTCCCTGGTTTTCTATTGGGGACAATGAGGCGTGACCAACTTGCATGCTGGTGACTTGGCATCTATGGAGGGAGGAGAAGTGGTGGTGGGAGACGTATGTGAACAAGCCGATTCTTTTGAACGGCTCCTAGATGGGAACGAACGATGGGAGCTAGGGAGCCGATTCGCAGGTTTCTTTTTTTCCTGTTGATTTGTTTTGAGTATGTGACCATCACACGAGTTATCAATTCAAAAAAAGAGAGAGAGAGAGGCAGGGACGGTCTTTTCAAAGAGAACTAACGGACACCACCAGCTGCAGTTATTTTATCACAAATAGAGGGAAGAGTAGCTTCTGAAATGACAAAAAGCCTCACAGAAGTGACAACACCCTCACATTTTGCAGGTTTGTTATAAGTATATTTTTTCACAATACAACATGAAAGAATTTTTTTGTTGACATTGGGCGAATCTCAAAGTCAAGCATGCTTCCCTTGGTAGTGCCACAGCCTTGAAATTGCACACTCCCAAGAAGAGGCTGAAATCCTCACAAGCATCTCAAACGATTATGAATGGAACATGCTTGAAGCGTGAAAGTGAACATCATAGAAGTTCTGTTTCGGCCACTGCACACTTATTTGCAATGCAACCATATTGTGTGTAACGGAGGCTAACTAGCACAGAGTTGGCGTGGAACGTTGGTAAACCTCCCTCCGATAGCTTCATAGAGTCTTGTGCCGTTGGGCCGAGAGACTAGTCTCTTGGCCCAGCGGTATCATACTGTGTCTCCCATTGCCGGACCGTTGTAGTTGACGAGATCGCAGGTTCGATCCCCGAGGGGGGTGAACAGGTGCAAGATGACCTCCGTCACATGATGTGCCTAAACATGCATGACTCTCACACTTGTAAGTAAAAAGCCTAGCACAAGCGTGGAAACATGAAGGATTCTGGGTATGTTGTCATGACAAGGATACATCAAGTGGAGCCTTGGAAATGCTACAGTGCCCTCCATAATTATTGGCACCCCTGGTTGAGATGTGTTAAAAGCCTTCAAATAAATTCAGTGTTTATTGCAGAAGAATACTGTCACATTGAAAATTGTAGGAAAATGTAGCCTTCAACTCAAATGAATTGTAAGAAAATAAAAAAATCCCTGACTGAAAAATAATTATTTTTCATTAAATCACCTGTTCCACAATTATTGGCACCCTTAACAATTCCCAGGAAATAAATATAATTGAAGCATTTCTGTCATTTCTACAGTAGTTTACAAAGTTTACCAGAGTATGTAGGAACATTTAATTAGTAATTCATCACTTCCTGTTTCCCTGGGGTATAAATATGACGCGACACCGAGGCCATTTCTCTTATCCACTCTTAAACATGGGAAAGACAAAGGAACACAGCATACAAGTGAGGCAGATGTGCGTCGACCTTCACAGGTCAGGCAGAGGCTACAAGAAGATTGCCACTCAACTGCAGCTGCCCATATCCACTGTGAGAGGAATAATTAAGAAGTTCAAAACAACTGGTACAGTGGTAAACAAGCCTGGACGAGGACCCAAGTTTATTTTGCCACCACGCACAGTGAGGAGGATGGTAAGAGAAATCAAAAGATCTCCAAAGCTCACTGTTACAGAATTACAACAAATGGTAGCATCCTGGGGTCACAAAGTCTCCAAATCAACCATCAGGCGCTGTCTACACGCCAACAAGCTGTTTGGGAGGCATGCACGGAGAAAACCTTTCCTCACTCACAATCATAAACGCAAGCGTCTGGAGTTCGCCAAGCGGTATTGGGGCTTAAACTGGGACCGTGTGCTTTGGTCAGATGAGACCAAGATTGAGCTTTTTGGCAACAAACACTCTAAGTGGGTCTGGCGTACCACGAAAGATGCGCATGCTGAAAAGCACCTCATACCCACTGTGAAGTATGGGGGTGGGTCAGTGATGCTGTGGGGCTGTTTCGCTTCCAAAGGCCCTGGGAACCTTGTTAGGGTGCATGGCATCATGAATGCTTTGAAATACCAGGACATTTTAAATCAAAATCTGTTGCCCTCTGCCCGAAAGCTGAAGCTGGGTCGTCACTGGGTCTTTCAGCAAGACAATGACCCTAAACATATGGCCAAATCTACACAGAAATGGTTCACCAGACACAAAATCAAGCTCCTCCCCTGACCTCAACCCCATTGAGAACCTGTGGGGTGAGCTGAAGAGGAGAGTACAGAGGAGAGGACCCAGGTCTCTGGATGATTTAGAGAGATTCTGCAAAGAGGTATGGCTGAAGATCCCTCTTTCTGTCTTTTCCCATCTTGTGAAACATTATAGGAGAAGATTAGGTGCTGTTTTGTTGGCAAAAGGGGGTTGTACAAAATATGAACACCAGGGGTGCTAATAATTGTGACACACATTATTTGATGTCAAATAATTATTTCTTTATGTGGGATTTTTTCCCCACTGAATAAATGCACTTGTATTGAAGGTTGGATTTTTCTCTTTTTTTCCATTAAGGTCCCATATTATTTAGAAAAAAATAAAATAATTGGAAGCTAAAAAACACATCTCAACCAGGGGTGCCAATAATTATGGAGGGCACTGTATGAATCAAGAGCGTGGCACTTGGTAGATTTTGAAGGATGCTTCACTTTGGAACAGTACTTGGTAAATCGGGATGACGTGAAATCCTCGAAAAATTGGCATTACTACTCATCCTCGCAAAGCCAAGTCATTTCACATTGTGATATACTCACCATATCCTCTTAACATTTTAAACACCCTACATGAGTCAGTCTTTTGAACGGGTCTTTGAAAGGAGTGAGCCAATAAGATCCGGATCCTGCCAAAGAGCCATAAGTCCCACCTCTAGTGGCAGTGGGATTGGGCTGACGTATGAAGCCCCGAGGATCCCGATGTGTCACGGTGGCTTTAGAGGGCTTAGGTTAAGGATGCTACAAGGACTCCTGAATAAAAGGAAACACTGGATCTTAGTGCATAGAAGTGAATGCAACTCTTCAAAGTAGTGACTGCTTAAAACTGTTGGCAGGGCCTCTGAGAGCTGAGGCAAATGCCCAGAGAAAGACTGGAGTAAATTACAGTTTTCTGATAAACAGTCCATTATCTGACAACAATAGATAAGTAATAAACTGAAGAAATATTGCATTGTGTTGCTTTAACCTTCAACTCACCGTTTCGGAAGTCATGTCAGCTGTCCACATAGGCTCTATTATTGCTTTAAAGATGTGAAAGACTCTTTGCTGGATTGAGCTCTTGCACCTCTCAGAAACTCCCCTCCAAAAGATACGTATGTGTATACGTGATCCTTTATTCTCCCCCCATTTCAAAAACCATCAAACCAACATTGAACAGCAATATCAAGTTCTGTAATGCCATAGTTTGGTTGCTGTCCCCAGTTTCCCAAGCTCTACCTTGACCTGTTTATCCCGGCCTGGGCCAGTAGCAAGCAATTAAACTGTAGAAAAATATTTTCGGGTTATTTATGGCAACATTTTACAACAACCTCCCTGTGCCCTTTTTTCTTTCCAAGTCTGACCTCTTTCTTTCTTTATCCCTCCTCTCCAGATTAATGGTCATTCTCTTTCTTTCTTTCCTTCTTTCTTTCCTTCTTTCTTTCCTTCTTTCTTTCTTTCTTTCTTTCTTTCCTTCTTTCTTTCTTTCTTTCTCTCTTTCTTTCAGATTTGCTTTTTTCCCTCCCCTCTATGGGCTCACACCTCACGGGAGTGCGGCAGGAATTAAGTCCTCTTGCTCAGACAGATTGGAGTGAGTCAGGGCACTCTAGTGTGTGAGTTTGAGAGGTTGCCGCTGCTGCTGCTTGGACCACTCGTGCTAGGGCAAGGGCCATTTGTGAGTATTTGTGTGTGTCTGTGTCTGTGTGCGTGCCTGTGTGTGCGTGCGTGCCTGAGAGTGTGTGTGCACATGCTATTGTATCGACAAGAGTGCTTGACTCGCAAGTTAAGTGCATAGTAAGTCCAAAGTCCAAAGACAATGAGAATTATTTTATCTGTTTGGCCGGGCCTCTTTTCTTGTTTGCATGTCGGGGGCATTCATAAAATCTCGATCAGACGTCATCGGGCCGGCGAACAGACGCGCACGAATAGCTGTCAAAGAGGCGCAGGTTGGTCGTAAACAGTGCACGTGGCCAATCAGCCTTAAGGGACTTGGAAAAATAGTCTCGGTATAATCAGACTTTGCTGAAAATAGGGGAGGTTGGCTGGAATAAGAAGCAATGGAACTTGGCCTCTGCACATGCCCTGGATGTTTGTGAGCGTGAGTGTCGTGTGTGTGTGTGTGTGTGTGTGTGTGTGTGTGTGTGTGTGTGTGTGTGTGTGTGTGTGTGTGTGTGTGTGTGTGTGTGTGTGTGTGTGTGTGTTTGATTGTAGGGCTAAGAAGGCAAACCGAAGACCACAGAATGATCAGGGCATTGCTAGATGTGCCTGTATCCTCGAGGCCTGTATCCTCCCTTTCCTCCTTGACTTTTGCATGGCTATGGTAATCTGAATGCTCGGTGTGTATCAGTGGAACTTGACTGTGCACCTGCTAAAGGTAAGACAACAGGGGGTTTTTTTTGTAGTTGAAATTGTAGTCAGGGCAGGGGTTAGGGCATAGGCACACCAGGCAGTCACCTAGGGTGGCAAATGTCTTGGGGGTGCCAAGTCCAACAGAATTAAAACATTAAGCGAAATAAAGCATTACGTTTTATATTGACAATTATTATTAATTATTAATTAGTACATACGGTATGAAGGTAGGAGATCAACTGTGCTCGATCAGAGGTATGACGCTATGTTTACACATGCCATTTTCACCAAAAGCTGAGGTGCTCGTCCAGGGCACCAAATTGACTAGAAACGGCCCTGGTTGTAGTATCACTAGTGTACTGCAAGTGGGTTATGTGTGTTGGCAGAACGGTGTACTACAGTACACACAAGACCTGGAACTGGGGCAGGGAAGTATAAGATAAGCTAAATAAATATGCTGTATAATCTTTAATAAGCAATAACCGCGACTGAGAGAAGTGAGTTCGACAGAGAAGGAAGTGTCAGGCTCATTTATGTCCTGCTTAACAATTATGACCACAACTTTTTGTTCCTCCGTTGTCGACTGTTTTGACCCCTTTCTGTTGTGGCCACTTAACCTAATCCCAGTAGAGCCCTTCATACGCTGAGCCGTCAAGGCACTGTCCCTTTTCCCTGCTAGAGGGCGCTATGGCTTTCATAACGAATGACTTTCTTTGACGGATGATGAAGCCAGGCTCAGTCTCATCACTGAAGTGCAGAGTTTTATTAAGTAGAGGTAGAAGTACTCTTTCAGATGTAATAACAACACTAGTAGAACGATATTACATGATTTAACTTCGTAATATCATAAGACTGGTGTTGTACGTACATCTGTAAGGGTACTTCTACTTTATACAAGTCTGCTGAAGTGTCTGTGGCCTTGGATGAGTCTTTCTCATTTATTTGGTTCTAGGCAAAAGGCTGTAGAGTTCGATTGTGGAGTTTGTTATCGAACACTGACTAATGAGGGAAAATGACAAGACGTAATTGGTTTATTAACTTTACTCAGATAAGATAATTTACAGTGTGGAGTAAATTTCAAAGCCTAGCAGACATATCTTATAGCTTCTTTCGTCATGTACAAATAAATCACAATGCTCTCAGTCTCCAGATAGAAAGTTTACTACTGGGGTCAGAGTTCACATATGCAGGGTAGTCTATGAAACCTGCTTTCTGGGAATACCATGCCTGCTGTCTAAGCTCATATCCAGCAGGCCCTGCTTCTGATCTGTATAAGCTGCTCCTCATCCCTCTGTCTGATAAGCCCACAGCATCTTCCATTTCCTTCACTCTCGGTTGAGAAGACAAAACATTAGGCAAACGCAGACGTGCTGGCGCTCTCTCACACTGTGTGTGTTTTTTGCACTTTAGAAGCAACAAGTCAAAGCTATTCCACTGAAGTTCCAGATTTAGCTCAATTTGACATAAGTTATGTATGTGAAAATGTTCTTCAGGAAAATACTAATGCATTGTATGCGTTGGCCTGTTGTTTTTCCAAGTGCATTAATCAAAGGTGTGTCCTGTTAACGTATAAATAGTCAAAGGTTCAGACTACGACCTGCAAACAGAGCCATGGTCGACACTGAGACAATTGGCCAACACTGTTAACCCTATTCAGACTGGGCTTTTTTGGCATTCCTGGGCCTGGGGGGGGGCTCTTTTGACCCCCCCCTCATAACTCATGAACGGAATACGGTATGACCATCAAACTTTGGGGAGATGATCTACATATGGACATTTATGAATGACATCATTTTTGTGTCATTATCTGGTATTATGACGTCATTATGACATCATCTGATTATAATGCCCAAAATCTCGCCATAATGTATTTTCCATCAAATTTAGGTAATGCACTTAAATTTTAATGATTATATGCTTCATACCACTTTAATGCTCTCAAAGCTCTCTGATGCTAATGGAAATAACAAAAAAATATGAAAAAGGAACAATAATGAGACTTAGATCAGTGATTTTCGGTCAGACGTACCTGTCAGAAAACTGTTGCCATGGCAACGGCAAAAATGATAAACATAAACTTTTGGTACTAAACTGTAGCCAACTAAATTTTAGGAAAAGTCACCAAGTTTCGTAGTCATAGCTTAAGTCGTTAAGGAATTATACAACATCAAAGTTGGTGCGGGCACTTTTAGCACACCCCAGCCCCCCCCCCCGGCCCCCCCAGTCTGGATAGGGTTAAGGGGTTATGACACACGTTAAGATACATGACAAAACACGTCAGCATAAACCTGGCCCTTGTATTGTTTTGTCTGAAAATGTGTGGTGGGAGGCGGGTGTCAACTTCCCTAAGGGAAAAAGGTCTTTTCCTCATCCCACTCTTTTTATTAAAAAAATGAAAACAATTTGCTTCTCCTCTGCTAAGTTGTTATTCTTAGTCAGGGAAATTCATACTGTAGATTAAAATGCAGACCCCCACCCTCCCTCTCCTGACGTCCAAATTGAAGGGTGATTTCCTTGCCTGAAAGTTCATTGTGCAAGAGCTGTTAGCAGCAAAGAACGACAAGCCCTCAGATCTTTTTATTTGCTTGTCTTACAGTGTAAATATCGGTTATGGTACAATCTACCACCGGCAATATATTAGTTTGAAGATCAAAGTTTTTTAGAGTGTACAATGTGTAGCTCCGTTATCAAGTGAGGAGCTTACCCTCCTTGCTCTTTAAATATTGACCTGCCTTACCATATTAATGTACTGCAATGCTGCTGTCTTTACCTAAAAAGAAGTTAACACTTTAACATGCGAAATGTACACCTGAAAGCAGGGAGGCTGTCAGGGGGGTTGGACAAAGGGGTCACTTGTCCTGGGCCCAGGGAGAGAGGGGGCCTAGAATTGGATCCTCATTACATAGTATTGACTGGGTTTGGGGCCCTTTCAGATGTCTTTGTCACAGGTCCAGCCAAAGCTGTCAGCAGCCCTGCCTGAAAGCACCAAGGGTTCATCCTCTGCAAAGTATAGACAAAGTAGGGAGTGAGTGATGTAATGACTGACTGACTATTGTCTTTGAAATGTCAGGTTTAGATGCTCTTTTGCGTAGCACAGTTTGTCTTTTTTTAATGTAGGTTAATGCATTTAAAATTGAAATGTATTTCATGCATGTACTGTATGAACCTGTGTCCAGTGTTGTTTCCCAGTCCTTTTTGGTTTCATAAGAGCATGTGAAATCTTGTGTGGCTCCTCCAGACCCCGAGGCCCTCATATTGTTGTTATGAGAAGCACGCTGAAGAATCAAAACATGCTCTCCATGTCCATGGTGCCTATGACAGGCTAGAACGCCCCGCTTCTTATCAAACCGACAATCTGACAATATTGAGGAGCACAAAATAATGTACAGGCACTGTTACGTAAATATGGGAGCGAGAGAGAGAGAGAGAGAGAGAGAGAGAGAGAGAGAGAGAGAGAGAGAGAGAGAGAGAGAGAGTAAACCTCCTGACTAGACTAGTTGCAGGGGGAGTGTCTGCTCTCCTGCTCTCCAGACTGTGAAGGGACAGTGGTACCTGCCCTGTCCTAGACCCCACACTGCTTCTGAATGTCTGCATGGCAGTAGTGTTACACAGGGGATGGTAAGTGCAACTTTCATCTTTTTTTAACCCCCTTAATTGGCAAGTCTGTGCATGCATATGTGGCTGATTGGTTTTTAATATTTTTCTTTCTCTCTCTCTGTGACTTGTTACAAGTGATGATCTTGTTAAATTCTTATTTAGAATAGTCATCTTTTCTTTGGGCCAAAAACTATTATTGACCTTGAGACTTTGAGAGATCATGCTGCCCAGTGCGCATACATTCAGTACTCACTGGTGACTTTAAGTGTTAAAAAAAATCCTCACCCTCAAGTTCAGATATTATGACTCCCGCCGGGGAAGTGGGTATTTGGCTTGTCCAAAACGCTTCACCTTTCCTTTGCTGAGTAGAAACCGGTTTAAGAAAAAGAAAGGTTTTGCCAAATAGGTTTTGGCTCTCAAGGAAGGCAGTAAAACTCTGACTTTCTTTGCCAGACGGACTCCATGCGAGCATCACGCCGTTCCCTTCAGCTGCAGGTCGAGCAAGAAAGATTTTTGTCTGATGCGCTGTTGTTTGCAGGACGGCAGAACGTTTTATGACACCTGTTTGTCTTTGTATGAAATGGCGGATTAACATTGTGCGGATAGAGACACAAGTCTACCTGTTTCCGTGCGTAATCGTAGTGCCCTTTGCTCATGTTCAAGTTTGGAACTTATGTGCCGGTACTTGGCACAGTTCTCACATTCGCGTGCATATTCTTTGTTTTGCATTCTAAACTGTTCATGCACTGCTAAAGTGCTGTAGGCTATTATTTATTTCCCTTAGGGCACATGTGGACCGTTATGAAGAATGGCCGGTAAGCTTGGAATTCCTCGCTGAACTCGAGGGCAATCATTAATAATTGCTTAATAGGGGTAATTGTGTTAGCTCTCATATACACTGCCGTGTCCGCTTTAATTAGTCACTGTAAAACACTGATAATGGCCAGAGAGTGACGTGTTTCAACAGATTCTCTTCCTCTCCAAAACAGTGCTTTGAAATCTTAGATTTCCTTCCTTTTGGTTGTGTGCTTATTATACAAGTCGTTTGGATGGTGAAATGTAAAGACCAACATATCAGTGAGACCTAACACTAAACCGAGTAAAATGAAAAATTAGCCTGTTGTTTTATCATTCCAAATCTGCTGGTACACTTTTTGGAGACGTGCCATATGTGCACAGTGACGCTAATGCAACATCACGGGCGGATTAATTGTTAGATTTAATGTGGTGCTCCCCACTGAAGCGAGTTAAAAACAGGCCGACATCCAGTCCAAAATTTGATAAATATGTCCGGGCAAATACTTTGGCATACCTGCACTCAGTCGGCCGTCACACTCCCTCCAATTGGATGGGGTAACCTAATCTATGAAACATTCAAGAATTGGTGCGCACTCCTCATTGAATTTACATTTTTATGGGCGCCATTTACCGTTTTCCAGCACGTAATTAATAACAGCCCGTCAGAATGAGTAAGGTGATTCCTTTGAGAGTGATCAGATGGAAACTTGACTACAGTCTCTTGAGTTGTTTTTTTTAATTATTATTATTATGTAAAAAAAAAGTCCTATTTCAGCCATGTCGGAAACCTATAGGCCTACCTTACACGGACGATTGCCCCAATAACCTTAATAACACAGGGTATCATTTTCTGCAATTATAGCCGAGCCATGGCGTCAGAATATGATTTAACAAAGGAATGCATTCAGTTGATTTTTTGCTTTTTCTGTGTCTCGCCTAATAGTTTCTCCGTTACCTTTTAGTCTATATATTTTGATAAACTTTTCATGAGCTTGTGTAAATCTATTCTTTATTACCAACACACTGGGGTATAGTTGTGGAAAGGGTGGTTTTGCAATTGAAAGCTCTCCACGCTGCTCTGTCAGACCTTGTTAGAACTTGATTTCTAGGGCAAGGGTATGTGATCTCTGATGAAGTATTTGTTTAGGGGCTTACTTTAAAAAAATAAAAAATCTTACATTAAGTATTCAAGCAACAGCTGCATTGTTGGGCAAAATAAATTAAATAAATGTTTGCTGGCATTCCCCGCAGGTTTAATTTTTGCTGGGGCCTGCACGCCTTTTCTTTTTCATCAAATTTACTGCGTTAACCCTTTGGTTACCTCAAGGTGGGATTCTTACAAGGAATCCACTCTCGTTATGCATTTGCATTCGCATCCTCCATAAGCTTGCACATAATTTCATGTAGGAAACTATTGAGAAAAGACCCCTACAAAGGTTATCACCATGTGTGTGTACGGAGGGGTTTAGTTGGATGCAACTCGGAAATACAATTAAACTGAATTTAAAGGTGACCTCAGGCTTTCTGATCCTTGTTCTGCAGCCAAGCACAAGCTGTTTTTCCACCTGGGCTTGTTAACTCAGAGCGCCCGGCCAGCTCCTCCAGTTGCTTTTCGATCCATAAAAAACCCCTGAGCACCGCAGCCCCGGCTCCATTCGCACCGACGTTTCCTTCTCCTCCACTCCTCGTGGTCCCCTGATGGGCACCGCCATCACGCCGTCCCATAGTTCCAGAGGTCCAGCAGCAGCAGCAGTAGGAGCAGCAGCAGCAGCAGCAGCAGCAGCAGCGTCACCGACGACAACCGCTTCCTAACAACATCACCATCCCTCCATCACCATGGAGATGAAACAGTCCATGATGATGATGATGAGCCGAGAGAACGGAGACGGAGAGAAGGAGAAGCCGGAGAAGCCGGAGGAGGGCTCGCAGCAGGAGAACGGTATGCTCATGGGGGGCAACGACGACAACAACACCGTGGACCAGAAAGCCGAGAAGGTCAACTCGGGTCCGCCGACTCAGGTCTCCAACGGGTACCCCAGCAGCACCTCTCCTCAGAGCCCCAGCGGGGGTGAGGGACACTGGGGAAGCGGGGGAGGACCGGGCCCCCTCAGGACCCTGGTGGTCCAGCAGACCAGCCTGGAGCCGCCACGCGAGACCTGGAGCAAGAAGATGGACTTCCTGCTGTCCGTCATCGGCTACGCGGTGGACCTGGGCAACGTCTGGAGGTTCCCCTACATCTGCTACCAGAACGGAGGAGGTGAGTGAGCGCAGACAAGGGGCATTCTGGGGGTTCACAGAGGGTTTTCACACCATAGGGTAAACATTTTTTAGTGTTAATTCAACTCTCAAGAGAGTGTAGAGTCAACAGTGTTAAGTGTTAAGGGCAACTTTTGGAGGAGATGAGAGCACACAAGGGTCTGTCTGAGGGTGTCACAGTACATTTTGCAGTGTTCAAAAATTAGAGAGTAGGACCAACACTTTCAGTATTAGGGACAACACTAAGTGTTGAATTAAGTCTTTGAAAGTGTAGAGCTTGCATGTCTGTGGAACACAGGGAGATATACAGTATGTCAAGGCACACACTGGGGGATTCACAGGGGGAAGTTTGTCTGTGGAGCGTTTGAGAAAGTCACGCAACTATGTCTTCTTTTCCATCAAGTTTTTCTTGTTTCCCCTGATACGCACAATATGATGATTCTGTTGTTTTAAAGGTCTTTCACTAATTTGCATCCACTTTCTTGTTTGTCCAATGTTTGAAGTTAGGGGAAGTCCTACTGGAGACATTGAAAATGGACTAGCTCCGAAACGTCTGTCTTTCCAGTTAATCCTTAGACTTCTGTTGTATATTTTCGGCTTCAATACACTTTTTCACACAAGTCTTGTGTGCGCCTCCTTTTTCCATTATTTTGAGTGATTACTACTTTTTTGGGAGTGCTCGCACCAAGCAATACACGAGCATTAAGTTCAAGGCGCAGACGCCGACCTTTGTTGGTCTTTTTGTCATTCACTGAAGTTAGGGGAAAAAATCTCTGTCTACTTAGATCCATGCAAAAAAAGAGATTTATTTCATTATTTTCTCTGGGGGCAAGCTCAGTAAGGTTTCTTCTTCTAGTTCAGCACCTTTGGAGTCCAGTGTACTATTTGAAAATAATCCAATGCTTGTGCACATCTGTCTTTCCTACCATATTATTACCTTGTGAAAGAAATACAAAATTTGGATCGTCTGACAGGATGTCCATTATTCCCTGATACTTGGATGCCTTTGAAGTAGTAAAAAGACACTTTTGGTCTCTGTTTCGTATCGATATGCTTTAAAATTATACCTTTAGAGCAGACATGGGTAACTTTGATGGTACCATAGGAGGGACACATGTTATGGATCTGGCTACAACTCGTAGAGTTTGAGGTGCAGTTGGATGCTCACTG
Source organism: Engraulis encrasicolus (assembly GCF_034702125.1). NCBI lineage: Eukaryota > Metazoa > Chordata > Actinopteri > Clupeiformes > Engraulidae > Engraulis > Engraulis encrasicolus. The sequence goes on along the minus strand of NC_085864.1, from coordinate 44,278,859 downwards.
ACTGCTGATATTTTTTTGGAAGGAGTAGGAGTGTTCCCTATTGGCACACAGTACAATTACAATGGATTCACAGTACAATCCAGTAGTGTTTTGAAAAATCTGGTTATTATTATTATTATTTTTATTCTGTTTTATCTATTGGCCACACTGAGCGAGCAGGTGGCCTACATGTGCCCCCTGTGCCCCCAGGTGCCCTGAAGACAAAGTTACCCATCCCTGCTTTAGAGCAGTGGTGTAGTGGGGATTTTTAAAGTGGGGGTACATGATTTTAATGTCATCAAATGATAGGCAACTTATCATGTCCAACCCCCCAACTGTCCTTAATCTTCAGTCATTGCTTCTCCGTTTTCATCTGTTTGGTCAATCACCTGCAATACTGCTACTGTATGTGATCATTCCTTTTTGTATTCAAACATGGGCAGAAGATTTTTAAAATATATATTATTTCAGGAGAAGTGGGTGGACTGCGTACCCCCGCGTACCGCGACCACTACACTTTAGAGTATGGACCTTTGCATTATACAAGTTCAAATCATCCAGGGTTGTAAAAAATATAGGCTACCTACGTGTCTGTCTTTTGCAGCATGTTAACCAAATTGTATTACTTGTTTTGGTCCCATCGCATACAGTGCAGTACATTCACTAATTTCCATCATGGTAATCTGCCAAATTTGCTCTCTCTGTTTTGTCTCCACACAAAATTGTGAGCAAAAAAAAAACCTGCTGAAGATAAGATGTCCGTTTGTCTTTAGCCTGTGATATCTTCATCACCAGGCACCACATCAGACCCTGAGTTTCAGACGGACTGAGGTGCATTTCTCAAAAGCATAGTTGCTAACTATATTAGCTACTTGGTTGGTTGCAATGCAATTTACTATTGGCAACTACCCAAGTTGCTAACTGCTAGCAACTATGCTTTCGAGAAATGCACCCCTGTAATGGATGGCTTAAAAAAAATGTTGCAAAGGCAAAACTCAAACAAATGGTGTTTACAGAGGGTGTTTTTTTGTGGCTGTGGTGCCCCCCTCCTCTTGTTACGGCACTATCTCTAGAGCTGATATGGGCCACCAGTATGGGATTCCTTTTATTGAATTTGCAATAATAAAACCCTTTCAATTTCCTGTCGCGCCCCACAAACACAAAAAGGGATGGAGAGCGAAACACACAGGCACAGACATAGGAACACACACACACACACACACACACACACACACACACACACACACACACACACACACACACACACACACACACACACACACACACACACGCACACACACACACACACACACACACACGCACAGACACAGGCACAGGCACAGACACACACACACACACACACACACACAGGCACAAGCACAGAAGCACACAACACACACACTGTCTCCCCCCCCCCTCTCTCGCTCTCTCACACACACGCAAAGTTAATACAAGACCCAGATTTAATTGTGGGTTTTCACAGTTGTGACTTCAATATATTTCTTAGATTTTAATAACCCGTCTCTCAGGTGCTCAATCAAACCCTATCTTTGCTTTCATGTCAAAAGTGCAATTTGAATACCGTGTTGACTGACACTGCCTCAACAGTAAGTTTACATTTTAGCATGCATTATTAACAAGCAGGACAGAAATTTAAAAAATGTTTTGATCTACTGTATCCATGAACGCTGAAGGAAAACAGGTCTTGTGGGTTTTTCACACCCCCCACCTTTTCAATCGTCCCTGTTACAGTGAACTGGCACCAGTGTGCAGTGTTTGCAACTTCTGTACTCAATGTATATAGTCTACTTACGTACACCTGAATCAGTGTTTCTCAACCTGTTTTTAGGCGAGGCACCCTTTCAATTTATTAAAATTTTCAAGGCACCCCAAACCAACAAGCCGTAACATGGCACCGCATCCGATACCACACAAGCTTAGAAAAGTAACACATTTGGAGACGTCACACGACCTACGTTCGAAGCTGACTTGGGCGACCTATATTTACTTTAATGTGCGTAAATGGCAGATGAAAGATTCCACTGACTAGCATTAACTTATCAATTTAGGCAAATATGTATTATATTTCACAATTTATTCATCAGCTACGTTTCCGCGGCACCCCTGAGGGTGGCCCGCGGCACCCCAGGGTGCCCCGGCACCCCTGTTGAGAAACACTGGTATAGGCTACTTACGTACACCTGATCATTTCCCCCTTTAGACTGCATGATGTGGCACAACAAAGCTGGTGCATTTGATATCAACTATTAATGGCCAAACCTATTAGATTGTGCAAATATGTCCAGTTTTGGCATATTCATTTTACTGTTTACAGCGACTGACACTTCCTAACATCTCTCTTATTGTATCAATTTTTACACCCACCTCTGCTGTGCCCCCTACCTGTGCGTGTCCAGGTGCGTTGCTGTTGCCCTACCTACTGATTGCATATTACAGGAGATCCAATAACTAGGAGTCTTATATTGGACTCTCTAGTCTAAATGTTGAAATAACACTTGAAAATGTACTGTGCATTACCTTACATATCACCCCTACTTGGAAGCCATGGTCAGAGCTCTGGACATTAGATAAGAGAGTTGCAGGTTCATATCCCATCCTTACCAGTACCATCCATTGGTGAAGTGTCCTTGAGCAAGGCAGCTATCCCCACATTGCTCCAGGGCCTGTAACCAATACCCTGCACCTAAATAACTGCAATAAGTTGCTATGGATAAAAGCGTCAGCTAAGTGTAATGTAATACTGTGCCGCCATACTGTACCTGTGTTACCAGGCACTTTCCTACTGCCCTACTGTTTATTATATCCACATTATATCTGATAACTAGGAGTCTTAAATTGGACAGGGTTTTATTTTCAGTTAACATTTACAATTGGTAGTCTGCCTTGGCATTTTGTCCTGAAAAAAAATATTGAAAACTACTGCTCTAAGAGTTAAGTGTGTAATAAATAACACTTCAAATTGTACTGTGCATTACATGATACCCCTACTGTGCCCCCTTACCTGTGCCCCCTTCCCTGCGCCCCCTTACCTGTGCCCCCTTACCTGTGCCCCCTTACCTGTGCCCCCTACTGTTCCCTGTGCCCCCTTACCTGTGTTTCCAGGTGCGTTCCTGCTGCCCTACTGTTGATTATATCCACATTATATCTAATAACTAGGAGTCTTGTAATAAATAGTGTGTAATAACACTTCCATTGTACTGTGCATTACATGATACCCCTACTGTGCCCCCTTACCTGCACCCCCTTACCTGTGCCCCCTTCCCCCCCTGCGCCCCCTTACCTGTGCCCCCTTATCTGTGCCCCCTTACCTGTGCCCCCTTACCTGTGCCCCCTTACCTGTGCCCCCTTACCTGTGCTGTGCCCCTTACCTCTGCCCCCTTACCCGTGCCCCCTTACCTTACCTGTGCCCCCTTACCTGTGCCCCCTTACCTTACCTGTGCCCCATTCCCTGTGTTGCCAGGTGCGTTCCTGCTGCCCTACTGTTGATTATATCCACATTATATCTAATAACTAGGAGTCTTGTAATAAATAGTGTGTAATAACACTTCACATTGTACTGTGCATTACATGATACCCCTACTGTGCCCCCTTACCTGTGCCCCCTTCCCTGCGCCCCCTTCCCTGTGCCCCATTCCCTGTGTTGCCAGGTGCGTTCCTGCTGCCCTACCTGCTGATGGCGGTGTTCGGGGGCGTGCCGCTGTTCTACATGGAGCTGGCGCTGGGCCAGTTCCACCGCAGCGGCTGCATCTCCATATGGAGGCACATCTGCCCCATCTTCAAAGGTCAGAGGGAAACCTGTGGCCGTCCTACAATGATGTGCGCCCCGGGCGACTCCACCCCTGGCCAAAAAAAAGTCAAAATCGCTTATAATAACTGACAAATACCACTAATAGTAATAGTAATGTTATTATTATAACAATGAAGTAATAGTGTAGCAATAACACTTCTAAAGGACTTTTACTGTGTTATATTAACATATTGATATATATTAATATGTTAATATAACTATTTATAACAATGTTTATAGCAATTTCCTTGATGTCATTTGAGGGGGGGTGCAATGAGGGGCTGGGTTTTTTGCAATGGTGCTGCTCATAGGCGGCGCTACAGTAAGACTCTTGGGGAAGCTTAAAAAAAAAAAAGGGGGGGGGGGGGGGGGTTGCAAACGTCATCGGAGAAACTGTGGTGGTAGGAGGGTCTGGGGGCACTGAATCAGTCGCCACGCGAGGCCCTAACCGCGACTTTTGATATATTATCTGCATGACATTATATGATGTTGAAACAAAATGATGAACAAATAAAACGGAACATTTCCATGCGCAACTATGGGTCTTCATGCTCGTGCGCCAATGGAACTCTCAAAGGCGACAGACAGGCACACACACACACACACTGGAGGCAGGAGAGGAAGACGGCTATTTGCCAGACCATGGACTATTATCTCCCAAATATGTCTCGAGCAATCAAATCATACACTCGACTGTCCACACCTTTGTTTCTATTGACATTTTCATGCGCTAGGTCACTCTACCTCAGACCGGTATCAAAACTCGCAATCAAACTCGCAAAACTAATGACGAGGCAAAATGCGCACACACGGGGAGACAGGAAAGCCAGCTGATTGACCATACCATGCCCAAAAATATCATATGGGGCTCTCATATCCAACAGGCTGTCTTCAGATGTCAGTTTTGCAGCCCAAATAATGCAAATATGCTATAATTTTGAATTTCTAGTTGAAGTAGCTTGTAATGTAGTTCGCTACATTTCCAGATGGTTGTAATTAGCTTACTAATTCTATTGGATGTAGGTTGTCTAGTGGAGCTAAATGTTAGCTTACTAGGTTCTACAAAAGTAGCTTGCGCAGCCAGACATGTTCTCGCTGCCTCGCACTGTACTGTCCACCTCAGTCACACGCAGATGCCCAACAAACACAAGCGAATATACACACATCACATTACATATGGTAACTAAACCACCCTGGCAGGCCACCATGAATTCAGGAAAGGTGTGCATTTTTGAAAGTGGTGTTCGCTTGGTGACAGGATAGCATGGTGTTTTGCTGTGCAATGGCTAGTTAGACGGAAGACAGACAACTAGGCTACATCGATAACAACATTGACAACAACATTGCCACCAAATAGTAAACTTAGCGCTTTGGCGAGCACATCAAGGGGAAAACAGATTTCCTACCTTATTCTGTCCTGTCAATTCCTGTTACTTGAAGACAGAGGCAAAATGTCCATTTAGATTCGCCAAATAGGCTATCCATTTGATAGATGTAGTGTGGTTGAATAACGAATGCTAAAGAGGAAAATGTCAACATTGTGACCTATGACTGGTGGAAAAAAAAAGAATGATCTATAAATGAAATGTAGTGAAATCCCAATTTATTCTAGAGGTCATTGCTTTATCAAGATATTAAACATTCCAGATTTCATTTCATAATGCCACGAGCCCGCCTCACCGCGCCTGGCTCTGTTGAAGCCAGTAGAACTGACACCTGATTGGTTGACCGCAGCATGATATCGCCGCAACGAGGCTAGATCTACTGACAAGGTGGATAGGCACTTCAGCAGGAAACCCTCGTTCTTTTTCCTTGTGTGTGCCTGCGACACTCCATCGCTGGATATAAAAAAACGTGATTTTAAATTTTCATTTTATTTATTTCTTATGCCAAGTTTGGGGAAGCTAAGCTTCCCCTAGCCTCTTAATAGCGCCGCCCATGGTGCTGCTACTTTCAGGTGCCACCCTGGGCAATGGCCCGGTCGGACCGCCCCTAGGACCGCCCCTAGGACTGCCCCTAGGACCGCCCCTAGGCCCGCCCCTAGGACCGCCCCTAGGACTGCCCCTAGGACCGCCCCTGATTACATCACTTGAAGTACAATGTTGCAGTGTTAATTCAACACTCATAGAGTAGGATCGAATAGAAGAGTGTTAAATGCACTTACTTACTGTGTGTGTACCATGTCTGGATTCTCTTTGTTATGTATTTGCTTTTTCCAAGCTCCCATGCATATATTTTACATGCATGTCTTTTGCATTGTGAGTCACTTTTGATGCCTACAGTAAGCGTAGGTATCTGTTGAAGAAATCTTCCTCTAAGCTGCAACACCAGGTTTGGAATGGTACACAAAAAACTCGGTACATTCATGATAGGTCATACTTGGAACATCCCTACCTTATCTTGAAGGCACCAGACACCAGACAAGTCAATCCCACTTCAGAAAAGGGAAAAAAACACATATTTGATATAATAATCATGATTAGGCTAATTAAATCACCTTCATTAAGTGAGGAATTCCCAGCCTGGTTTTTACTTTTTCAGCTTGGCATCGACACCAGACACACAGCTGCTCTGTAATGGTTGATGGATTGCTTGACGTATGACTGGCACGGCTTAGGTCAGAGAGAGAGAGAGACAGGGCTTTTGCCAGGTACTTGAGTGCCTTGAAGGCAGACCGACAGATAGCGGAGTCTGCCTGACCCTTCAGACTGGCCCCTCGAATGCCAATTTTGGGTACTTTGTTGATAGCCGTAACGTAGGGGTATCTCTCTCTCTCTCTCCCTCTGTTATGGAAATGATCACATTTCCCATTTGATAAAATGCCAGCCACTCCTACAAACTTGTCTGTTTCATGTGAAGTAATCCCAATTTTAAATGTCACCGTTCCAGTTTTTTTTATTCTCATAACTTGAATAGGATTGAAACAGAATAAGGCACTGAAGGAAGATTTGGTGACACGTTTTTCCTCCCACAACACTCCTGACTGCACTCTCTCCTTCCTTTCTCTCTCTTTCTATCTACCGGTATTTCATCTTTTCTGTCCCTCCCTACATCTCTCTGTTTATCACTCATACTCTACTACCTTCACCTCTGTCTTCTCTCCTGTTGGTATATTTGTTTTCTCTCCCTCTCTCTCTTTTTTTCTCTATCCCTTTTCCATCCCTCTCTCTATCTTTCTCCCTCTATCTCTATATTTTCCTCTTCCGCCCCTCTCTCCATCATTTTCTCATTTTTTATCTCTCTCTCTACTTCTATGTCTATCGCTACAACCCCCCCTCTCTCTCTCCCTTTTTATCAATCTCTCTGTCTTTTCCATCCTTCTCTCTATACTTTCCCTCTATCTCTATATTTTCATCTCTCCCCCCTCTCTCCATCTTTTTCTCATTCTTTATATCTCTCTCTCTACTTTTATGTCTATCACTCCATCCAACCACCCCCTATTCTCTCTCTCTCTCTCTCTCGCTCTCTCGCTCTCTCTCTCTCTCATTTCCAACCCTCTCTATTTTCCTCTCTCTCCACCCTCTTTCCATCATTTCCTCATCCTCTCTCTCCCTCCCTCCCTCTCTCTCCCCATCCCTCCCTCTCTCTCTCTCCCTCCCTCCCTCTCTCTCCCCAACCCTCCCTCTCCCTCTCTCTCTCCTCCCCATCCCTCCCTCTCCCTCTCTCCCTCTCTCTCCCATAGGTATAGGCTTTGCCATCTGCATCGTTGCGCTGTACATTGCCTTCTACTACAACACAGTGATGGCCTGGGCCCTCTACTACCTCCTATCCTCCTTCCGCGCCACGCTGCCCTGGACCTCCTGCAAGAACTCCTGGAACACCGTCAACTGCACCCCCTACCTGTCCACCGACCTGAACGTCTCCTGGACCAACGCCTCCACCTCCCCCGCCGAGGAATTCTATACGTAAGTTTACATGTACGTTTTTAAGTGAGAGTTGGGCTGAGGCTGGTAGGTAGTATGCAGGGTATGCAGTCAGAGAAGAAGAGGTTAGGAGGAGAGAGAGAGAGAGAGAGAGAGAGAGAGAGAGAGAGAGAGAGAGAGAGAGAGAGAGAGAGAGAGAGAGAGAGAGAGAGAGAGAGAGAGAGAGTGTGTGCGTGTGTGTGCGTGTGCGTGTGCGTGTGTTCGTGTGTGTGTGCGCATACTAGTTGAGTGTTTGTGAGTGTATGTGAAAGTGGGCAAAGTCGGTTCAGTAATCTTACAGACAGACAAGAATTGTTTGCGAGAGAGTTAATTCAGCTGCCACTTTATAGACAGAGAAGGATAACTGTAGGCCGTTGTGGTTTGTCTGCCTGAAGATATGGTAACAGTGCTCGCAGTGTTTTGAGAAAGAGAGATGGGTACCGTCAGTGGCGGTTTAGAGATAAGAGAAGGTTAGGGGCTTTTGCTGGCTTTACTGGTCTCTTCCGGTGTCAGGGACAGTGGATGAACTGAAGAGTTCAGATGCAAAACCCCCTAACTCCATTTCTGAAGACCTGCACTTCTATATATTTAGAGAACCCCGTTGTTGGTTTGGTTTACATTCATGTACTTGATAATACATATAAATATTTATATTACATAAATAAATAAATAAATAAAAAAAATGCAATTTTAATAGCTTTGTATTAAATAAAAATGAATTAAGATTATTTTCTGAAAAGGCACATAAGGGGTTTTGCATCTGAGCTCTTCAACTGTGAAAGCTACCCACAGCAGAGGGCCTTGTCCAGGGATGTCTGCTTGTCAGTTTATGGCCCATCCGCAGCTTTAAAGTGGATTTGGAGGGAGGCTTTGCTGTAGCTTATTCTGCAGACACATATGGTGGCTAACTGGACAACTCCTCTTTGTCTGTTTGCCATCCTAATTTCCTGTGTTCTCCCAAAACACTCTCACCAGTCTGTTTTAGATGGCTGCTTGAGCATGTGCGACCAGACCCAGCAAACCCAACCAGTCTCATCACACATATGTTGGCCTCACTTGGTGTTGTTTTTGGAATGGGGTACACACACAGGGAAGATGACTGGCGGGTGGGGATGCAAAAGCGTCAGTTGTCCCAGCCCCAGGGAGATGGAGGGCCCAGAATTGGGTGCTCATTACACTCGTATGTATTGAGAGAGGGGGCCTTTCAGATGACTTTGTCTCAGGGGCCGGTAAAAGCTGCAAGTGGCCCTGGTGGTTAAATATGCTTTCTGGCATAACTGTTTTGTCCCAGTTGCCAAAGTCTTCAGAGATATTTTCTTTCATCATCCTCGACTTATCGAGAGCTACTTGATCCTCACCATTACTGTCTGTCTTTATTTTCCTTCGCTTCCTCAATCTTCCTGTCGTTCCTCTGTCCATCCTCCTCTACCCATATTTGTGCTTTTTCTCTTTCTTTCTTTCTTTCTTTCTTTCTTTCTTTCTTTCTTTCTTTCTTTCTTTCTTTCTTTCTTTCTTTCTTTCTTTCTTTCTTTCTTTCTTTCTTTCTTTCTTTCTTTCTCTCTTCCTCTTTCTCTCTGTTATCTCTCTCTACTTGTTATCTCTCTCTCTCTCTCTCTCTCTCTCTCTCTCTCTCTCTCTCTCTCTCTCTCTCTCCCCATCCCTCCATCAGGAGGCAGGTTCTGCAGGTGCACCTCTCCCCTGGTCTCCACTCTCTGGGTTCGGTGAGCTGGCAGCTGGCCCTCTGCCTGCTCCTCATCTTCACCGTCGTCTACTTCAGCATCTGGAAGGGGGTCAAGACCTCAGGCAAGGTGCGTATGGCTGTTCACAGTCAAAATACCAGTGTTAAAGGGCGACTTCAGTCATTTTCAATATGCTGTTGTATTGCTCACGCTACCCTTGACTTGTCAGTACCAGATGATGCCACATTTTTCGGCTCAACCCTCTCCGAGATATGAGCTACTCTAATGGGGGCAGCGTTTGTTAACGTTTAAATTTTTTTTAACATAGGCCTACTCTAAATATGTTGTCGGAAAAGGCTGACGAAGAAAAACAAGTTCAGGGTAGTGTGAGCATTACTTTTGACTGAAGTGGCCCTTTAATATCAAAATATTCATCATACATCTTTGAATATAACCAGTGTTGTAGAAAGATTCATCATACATCATTGAATATAACCAGTGTTGTAGAAATATTCATAATAGCCTACATCATTGAATATAATATTGAAATGATCTCCGTTGCAGATAACAGTTGGTCCAGCTCAAAAATAGTAGGCCTAATACAGCTCAGTGTAACATTTCAAGATTTAATTCTACTCAATATTGTGTAAATGTTAAGAGCTGTAGAGTTGAAATTACACTGGCCACCTGCAGAATTTTACACTGTCTTTTAACTCTACTGTAGAGTGTTTTTTTACTCTCCACGGTGTTGTTTACGCTGTAATATTGACACCCCTTTGTACTCTGTATGTGGCCACCAGAGATTGTCCATAACTGATGAGTTTACCATTGATTCTACGGTGCGTAATAGAATTTGGAAGACTTGTTTTCACTCATGATACTTTCAGCCAATCAGAAGGCAATTAAGAATTAATGTGTTGTTCACTCTGCGTCTGCTGTGTTATAAGCTTGTTTTTACATATCCGAGAGATTCTCATGTGGCTATGGGCTTTGGGCCATATTAAGTGTTTGTGTTTCTAGAACAGCACAGCTTGAGATCTGATAAATGAGGACAAGGCATATAATCAAATTATGCAGTAAATGATAAGGTGAGGTGCAGTTAGGGTTCATTGGCTACTTTTTTGTATTCAAAACGTTCTGAGAACATTGGGCTGTGACCCATGATGGATGTTTGTTTCCACATCATTTGTACGGTTTGAGAAAAGCACATAGTTTCCAAATCACATGTGACCTGGTGTCTGGAGGAAAAGAGGACAGTCTTTTTTTTATATAAATAGACAAAACAGAATTCAGAAGAAAGTAAATATAGGCCTACATGTAATATCTTTCTGTGTTCTCAACACAGGTAATTTCAGCTACAACCTCAATTGCCTTGCTGAAGGACTGAGTGAATGTCACATAAGATGTATTACCATAGCCTTTCTACCTATAGCCATCCCACAGGCTATTCGCCCCATTATACAAAATTTGGCCGCAGTTCAATGGATTTGCATTAGGGGCGCTGTTCAGACAGAGCAGATTGGGGTTCCCCTATTGGGCTGGGGCTAATCGCCCACAATAAGTCCTCCCTAGCAGCTGAAACCTGGACATATTACGGTCGTCTCTGACTGCAAATTAAACATTAAAATTTAAAACACAGTAACCTAGGTGTTATATCCGTCTAGTTTCTTACAGCTTCGACATTGTGAGTCAGTCTTCACTAGCTTCTAGCTAAGGAAATGACGACATCCAATTGGTGAATGGGGAACTAAACCGGATGCTAACGTCGGCGAGACGTAGCCTAGCCACAAGCTAACTGACAAACGTGAGGCCAACAACTCGGCCGATCGTGATGTACGCCACAAATAGACCACTCGACCTCATATTTAGACACTACAATGTTGATTTCTGCCTTCGATTTTCATCAGTTAAGAAATCTAGCGTCGGATTAACACATTTTTAAGGTAGTAAAGCGAGTTGCCGCCATGTTTGTTTTCCAGAATCACCCGGGTAGAGAGCTCACGTGCAGCATTCTGGGTAATTGAGTTTCACGTTATTCATGCACAAAATGCGTGTTTTTAAAAAAAATGCAATGAGTTTAAAAAATCAAACCAAATGCCATTTGGAAGGGCAATTTACACTTCCTTTAGGAAAAATAAAATGAAAACCGGTGACCTTCCATATCGGACACATCAGTTGCGTCTATTGTGGAGCTTCATAGGACCCCCATTCATTCTGACGGCTCTCCTCTGCTTGAACATCGCCGCCCCGTGGACAGTACCACCCGGAAGAAACTGCCAGTTTGGCCTCTCCTCTATTAATCCTCTCTGGTATTACTTAGTAAGACTGACATTAGGCTAGCATCAGTATTAGTCCCGGCAGGCCATGGTAGTTAAGTGCTTGCCGCTTCTGATTCGCTTCAGGTGCTCTAGAGATCACCACTCCCAATTGGTTAGTTTCAAATTTGGTGCCATTCAAATATTTTCTTTTTTTTTTCTAAACCCTGGCTGCTCGCTTCTTTACAACCCACCACGTCCCCTGCTCCACCTCGTTGTGTATAACATGGCATACGTAGGCTACTCTTTATGTCATGTTGCATGCTCTGTTCATGGCAGAATTGTTTGCTCTCGTGAGCATTTCCTACGCTGCTGCCCCCTGAATCTCTGCTAGTGGTGCAAGCATAAACACTGACGTTTCCCTGAAGAAGTCTCTGAAGAAGACGCACGCGCACTGCGTCGAATCGTCAGTCTTTATGTTTGCACCACTATAAAATAACGAAAAAGTATCTGAGTGCTCCAGTCATCCCTGGCCTAGTATTTTTGAAGTGGACCAGTTTCCTTTCCATTAGGCCAGGGGTGTCAAACTCAAATTGAAGGACCAAAATCAAAATATGAAGTGAAGCCACGGGCCAAACTCAATATTTATTCTTAAACATTGACTAAAATTGGGCATACACTCGCTTAATACTAACACTAATTATTTCACAAACAGATTCCCATAATTTTTCAAAATTAATGTGCCTGCACATATTCTGTTGCATTTGAGTGTGGGATGTTTCACTGGCCTGGGCCCGCTCATATTACTGCGATGCACTTAATTTCATGTTCAAGTTTTAATATGCTATACATTTATAGTGTATGTGGGCTACTAATATACATTTGAAATGAGCTCGCGGGCCAAATAAAATGACTCCACGGGCCAGATTTGGCCCCAGGGCCTGAGTTTGACATCCCTGCATTAGGCTATCTACTGTCCTGGGGTGAGTTTCTCAAAAGAGAAGTTGTTAGCCTGTTAGCAACTTCGGTAGTTGCCAATGGGAAAATGCATTGAAAACAACAAAGTAGCTAATGTAGTAAGCAACTTTGGTTTTGAGAAATTCACCCCTGGACTGGAAGCACCAAGAAGGTTAGAGCGCAAGTGACCTCCCTCTCACTGTGTGAGATTTTCAGTCGTTTATTTCCAGAATTCATGCTACCCATTCACTAATGTTACCTTTTTCATGAATACTTACCACCACCATAACATTCTAAGCATTCATACTGTAATGACTGAAAAAAATGCACTTTTCTTACATGAAAAGGGGGATCCTCTCCATGGTCCGCCATTTTGAATTTCCAGAAATAGCCATTTTTAGTTGCAAAAATGACTCTACTTGGACCATACTAGAAAATATTTGTTTATTACTTAGTAAACTTTCATGTAAAGATCAAATTAGGCAATATCCAGCCCAGTTTCAATGAGCAGCATAGTTGCAGTATCTTTTTTGACCATTTCCTGCACAGTGTCCCTTTAACCAGAGTGCGATTTGTAGGGGGGGATGGGGGGGATTGTCCCCCCTTCTGGTCTTGATATCACCACTTTTTCTACATGATTTTATCACAGTTCAATGTAATTCCATTGATATTGCTTAAAATCTGAAACATATCCCCCCTTCTGGTTTTCCGACAAATCGCACCCTGCCTATAACAACAGAAGCTGTTCTCCTCCTCTCTCTGCTCCCGTTGCTGCAGGTGGTGTGGGTGACGGCCACCTTCCCCTACCTGGTGCTGATCATCCTGCTGGTGAGGGGCGCCACTCTGCCGGGGGCCTGGAGGGGCGTGGTCTTCTACCTCAAGCCCAACTGGGAGATGCTCCTGTGTCCCAGGGTAAGGCTCAGGTTGACACTGACAGAGTGTAGTGGAAAGTGTACACATCCAGCAAAAAAGCATCAGCAGGTGCCAAATCAAAAAACAGTCACATGTAGGAGCGGGAAAGGATCTGCACACTGCTTGCAAAAGACTTTGTTTATTGGGAGCAACGTTTCGATCAGAGATCTTCTTCAGGCATCAAGAAGATCTATGATCGAAACGTTGCTCCTAATAAATTAAGTCTTTTGCAAGCCGTGTGCAGATCCTTTCAGGTTGACACTGACCACTTCAGACACTGACACTGCCCTAAAAAAACAAGCACAAACAACACACACAAGAATCACATCAAGTTACCTGCTGCTATGTTAAAAGCCTTAGACGAGTGTTTCTCAAAGGGGGCGGTGCTTAGTTGCCATTGAAGGGCATTAGTCCATTTCATTTTGTAATACTAAGGGGGGCGTTGTCAGGCTTATGACGACCTCGGGGGGGCGTTGGGAGGCTTGTGATGAGGCCATGGGGGCGATGGTCACAAAAGGTTGAGAACCCCTGCTTTAGACAGATGATGAGTGTCACACACATAAGAAAAAACACCAGAAAGCAATACTGGCACTGCCCAGCTAATAAACCGTATCCGTGGAACTGCCTGCCTGTCTGCCTGTCTGTCTTTCTATTTGTCTAAACTCTTTATCTGCTGTTCTTACTGTCTGTCAATCTTATCTTTTCGGCTATCTATCTTCCGTCTGCCTCCTATCTGTCTGTCCAATTAATTACTACAACAATCAGAAGGGTGTCGCAGGGTAGTTTACACTGTGCATGCAGATGTTAAAGTATTATTATACCTTATCTTAATTGTGCTAAACAAATACAGTCTTGCAAATACGATCCTATCTTATCTTGTGTTAAATGTCCTTTTCCTGTGTGCTTGTCAGGTGTGGATCGACGCGGCTGCCCAGATCTTCTTCTCCTTGGGCCCGGGCTTTGGAGTTCTTCTGGCCTTCGCCAGCTACAACCCCTTTCACAACAACTGTTACAAGTAAGGAACATTTTAACTAGGGCTGTAACGATATTGTATCGAATCAAGAAATCGCGATACACAGAGTCACGATACTGTATCGCGATACAAGGAGCCAGTAAGTCAGTCCAAGGAGTCAGTCCAAAAAACAACTACATGATATGATGTGATAGTGCTTCCAAGCTTCTAATCATCGTCATTATATTTAAACTTTTAAAAATTATTACTAGCCTTTTGTAACCTATTCTACCAATAAACTATCATAGTTTTTATTCATAATTGTATCTTTTAACACATCGAATACCGACGATGTAATGATACGTTTTTCACGCCTATGCGCTGTATACCAAAACGTAAAAATATGTTTTTGCATTTAAATATCATATTTCGAATCTACACCCTTCAATGGTCAATATATGTGATTTTGGGAGCTCTGTGATGGACATAAATGACAAAATTTGCAGACACAAGTATGTGTTATGATTTGGACATTTTAATTTATCTTACCAAGATGTCTGGATGCCAACCCATGTTGCCTATCCCGACCGTAGACTATCTGTAATAGGCTGCATTTGATTTCGTCGCTAAATGATCCTGCAATGATGCTCTTTTTACTCTCTCTGTACCCCTTCACCTTGTGGTATGGTAGCTCCAGGAAGGGCTATGGTAGCTATCTGGGATGCTGCCGTATTTGTGAATCGTGCTATGTTGTTGTTTCCCTAGTACGGTCGGTGCCCACGCTGTAGCGCGTGTTGTGTCTGACTTCACGCAATAGGTATACACAGAGACCATTGTATATCGTGCCTGGAGTATCTTGCTACCTAGACCTTTACCAGATCCTTGGATCCAAATGGCACCCGAACTGTGATTGGAGTAATGCGCTCCGATTTGGAAGTTTGATCGCCAACCAGATAAGAATTGTTTATTTGATAATTCGCCCCCATGTTGAACTTTCTGTGTCGTCCTGTATGTGAAAAGCCAGAAGCTAGCATAGATGGCTACATAGGCTATCATATCGATCGGATGGGCTACATCTAAGCATCATATCATTGGGATTTGTTGTCAATCTTGGGCTATTATTTCGGGAGCTATTTTAGCAAATGTCTCACCTTCTGCGTGTGTGCAAAGAGTTTGTGTTCAGTCCGTGTGAAAAACGTGGATTTCGAAGGGCATTGATTGCCGATGTCGTAGTGGGACATAGCAGGAGGTGTGTCTTGACGAGCAGCAAGATGTCAGAGCTAACCTTGCACCAAATTTTGATTAAAACCAACTCGTCCCCTTTCAATTGTATTGTAGCTGAATTCCATGGATACCCGCTTTGGTTTAGCTGGGGTTTGCTCGGCAATAAAAGCTAGTAGAGACACACAGGTTTCACCTACTAAGAGGGCAAAGTCTCCACTTTCAAACGAGTGATAACATATTTCAGTGGCCCTATCACATAATACGCTGTGAGTCTACAAAAAAACGTCAAAAAGGGCTTAGAACACTGGTATTCTTCGACATAATTCCGTGAGCACCGCCGCTATTCAATGTGTTAATGTGAAATCGTGGGGTGTATCGAACCGTAGATCATGAATCGTGATACAAACCGAATCGTGAGTTGAGCGTATCGTTACAGCCCTAATTTTAACACATGCCTTAGGAAACAATCTCGATTGAAATTTTGCGATCACCTCCCTGGCAATGACCACTACTATGTAATGTGTCCATAAAGGATGTCTATACTGCCAAAATGTTGTTGTAATGTAATGTGGTTGGAAAGGATGTCTGTAATGCCAAAATAAAGTGTTTAGGAAACTAGGCTGCATTGGAAAAGAAGAGACACTGTAGAAGGCATCACAGTGTGTATTAGGTGGAAACTTCCCAGTGTGTTACATAAGGCATGATAGATATTGAGTAGAGTAGAGGAGAAAGAACAGAGAGAGTAGAGATAGAGTGGTTCATTAATAAAGAGATTACATAGTGCACTCCGAAAGAAATAATGAGGACAGAACTGAGATTCTGTATCTACTCTCTTGTGATCTTGTGCAGAGATGTCCTGGTGACAACCACAGTGAACTGTCTGCATATCACTTATCAATCATTGCCTTGTGTTGGACAATGCTGTCAGTGTTACAACTGCACACTGCACCTTGATGTCTTTAGTGTTTACTTTCTGCCACGTTTTAATGCATCTTATTCTTTACTTTGTCTTCTTCTTTACTCTGTGTAGGACAATGCTATCAGTGTTGCAACCGTACACTGTGCCTTACCATGTTCTTGTTTACATTTCTCCTTGTAAGTCGCTTTAGCCAAAGGCGTCTGCTAAATGGTAATATAATGTAATGTAATATCACACATCTCATACATCCATACATATTGTGTATTCCCTGGTGCTACTTGCTCTTGTGTGTTCCTGTAGAGATGCTCTGGTGACCAGCTCGGTGAACTGTCTGACCAGCTTCCTGTCGGGCTTCGTGATCTTCACGGTGCTGGGCTACATGGCGGAGATGCGGGGCGAGAACGTGGACACGGTTGCCAAGGACACAGGTGAGGCAGGGGGGCCGGAGCCTAGTGTTTTTGTCCGTTTCGAATAGTATTTGTGCCAGAGGATTGTACTCGTAAACTTTAAAAAGGTCATTTTTGGGTTTAGGATTTAGTTTCTTCCTCCTCCAGATCCCTTTCCTCTTGACTGATTAAATCGTAAGGAAAGAACATTCTGCTATTCATCCATGAGAGATATAAAGTGACAGAGGCCTGCTATTAAGTCTCTGTAACACATTCATAAAGGCTTGCAAAGCGTTTATTACAGTCATAGTGGACTAGCTGTAACTATTCATGCATATTCATCTGCATTGTAATACTATGTCATTGCGAACTTCAAGAGATACATTGCATTCTTGGTTACAAAACCTTTCCTATATACCAGTAGAATATTCATTGAACCATTTCAACTATTTTTAATCTTTATGAGGGACTCATGAACCTTTATAAACATTTGAGAGTGTATACATGTATGCATGTATAGACACTTCTGAATTTATGGATGAATGGGAAAGAGTTACGGAAAATCTTTAACGAGATCTGGAAATATTGTTATTGTCGCAAATGTCCTATACTTTCAAAGTCCTTGATCTTTGAATCTACCTCTGCTTGTGAAGTCCTTGGTGTTCCAGCCCTACATCTATCTATTTGGCCCACAAA
>NC_085864.1:44253690-44256190 GCF_034702125.1 Engraulis encrasicolus | reverse complement strand
TTTTGCAAGATATTGAATTTAACTTCTGTCGTCGGTGACGTCATCACAAGGCCACAAGCAGGTAAGTGAGCAAGGGAGGACGGGAGTATGCATATTGGAATCGACCCAGAGATGGGGAAGGATCGGGTCAAACCCGTGTCCCCGGTGTATCAGTACGGCATCTTAGCTGTTTGAGCCATGTCCCACACCACAATGATGTTCATTTGAATTTTCAGACAAAATGGCAGTTGCTGAAATGGCAGTTGCTGACCTTGTGCTGAACAAAAGTAAAAGAAATGTAAAACGGTTTAAAATTATACAATATTAAATGGAAAAGGGCATAGATAGAAGACACGGCCACTTTGTGCAGTTGGGCCCGCTAGTGGAGCTGTTAACTCTTTGCTGAGTTTGCTAGTCAGGGTTATTTTTATGACAGGTTTTGTTTGAGGAGTTTTTTTTTTTGCTTGTTTGCAAAATAGCTCACCAAAGCATAAGCGTATCATGCTGAAATTTGGCCAGTGTGTTGGGGTGAATAATCACTTCAGCTCGTTAAACTGTTGTGCTAATCAGAGCTGGCTTGGCAGAGATCGAGATTTTTGTTTGTTTGTTTTGTGATGTGCTCTCCAAGGATTTGTCTATCTGAAACACGTACAATAGTCTTACTTGTCGGGGCAAAGTGGTTCATTGCCTGGGTCATTTCCCAACCCTATCTCGTTTCTCTCTTCCCGCCATCTCGAGTCTTCTCTTCACTGTCATGTCAAAGTAAGCTCATAAAAGTATATTTAACCCATTAAGACACAGCATTATAAATGTGCTGTTATCAGAATAGCAATGACCAAGTGATGACCAAGCCTGTGTTATGTCAGACTTGTGTAGTACTATGGTAGTTCACTTTTCACTTTTCACTTTTAATAGTAATAATAATAATAATAATGTTAATGATAATAGGTGTGCACAGATAGAGACGAGGTCGTGCTAAAGCACCTGCCACTTTGCCCTGCAGTACAAAAATGCCCTTTTGAAAGCACAATGCACTGTGGTCCATGTTAACATTATCATCTACAAAGGAAGAGTTTACAGGTATTTGCAAAACAGTGTATCCACCATTTTTGACTTTTGTATTTTGTTATTGAAAATGACTGTTCAGAGGTATGTGTGGATTCTTGCCATTCAAATATTTTTAGAATATACTCCTTACTTGTCATGCATTGTGCTCTCCAGGGTGAAGTGTATAATAGTAATATAAATAATAATAACAATGGTAATAATAATAATAATCTTCTTACTTGTCCTGTGTTGTGTTTTCCAGGGAGGAGCGTATGTGGTGAAGCTGTTTGAGGAGTATGCCACGGGGCCGGCCGTCATCACCATAGTCTTCCTGGAGGTCATCGCTGTCTCCTGGTTTTACGGTAAACACTGGCACGCCTACTTTAAAAAAAAACCACACACGCATATAGTGACGCTCGTCCTGTTTGACGTCAGCCGATGTCACACAAGACGTCATGCATCATAAGTGACTCAAAATATTGCATACTTGTGTAAGTACGTGCGTTACTTTACTTACGTGCGTTACTTGTGTTTGTTTGCGTGTGTCCCTTTGTTTGAGTCTCTCTGTGTGTCTCCATGTGTGTGTGTTTGTGTGTATTTGTGTGTGTGTGTGTCTGCGTGTTTGTGCGTCTGTGTGTGTGTATGTGTGCGTGCATGCGCTCGCGACTGTTGGCGTGTGTTTGTACCGGTATGTGTGTGTGTGTGTGTGTGTGTGTGGGCATGTGTGTGTGTGTTTGTGTGTGTGTGTGGGCATGCGTGTGTGTGTGCATGGTGTGTGCATGCGTGTGTGCGTGCGTGTGCGCGTGTGTGTGTGTATGCAGGGACGTCTCGTTTCTGCAGTGACGTGCAGCTGATGCTGGGCTTCGCCCCGGGGCTGTTCTGGAGGGTGTGCTGGGTGGCCATCTGCCCCTGCTTCTTACTGGTGAGGGGGGAGCAGGTCACGCACTCACCCGACCTATACCCACCATCCACCATCCACCATCCACCATTCACCTGCACATACACATCAGGGTCAATCACACAGTGGTGAGAAAGAAAGAAAGAAAGAAAGAAAGAAAGAAAGAAAGAAAGAAAGAAAGAAAGAAAGAAAGAAAGAAAGACAGACAGACAGAGGGCCAAGGCGGGAAATCAGGGAGAGCAATAACGTAGATAAAATTGGATGGATTTACAAAACTAGCAAAAAAAGACTCTCAGACAAGTATCTTAGTTGTTCCAAAAGGATGTACTGTATATTTATATACAGTATATCTATACGTATGTGCACATACACATACACAACATCAGGGTCAATCGCACAGTGGTGAGAAAGAAAGGACAAAAGAAAGAAAGAAAGCTGTGAAACTCCAACTCCCATTGTCATTGTGACACAGCACTCCACAGCACACAAGTAAACACTGCACACTGCACACAACACAACTCCCATTGTCATTGTGACACAGCACACAAGTAAACACTGCGCACTGCAAACAACACA
>NC_085864.1:44238690-44248690 GCF_034702125.1 Engraulis encrasicolus | reverse complement strand
CTACCCTCTCCATTTCCAGTACCCGGCACCACTCCTTGGAGCATGGGGGGAGGGCCAAGTTGATGTTCTTCCACCATGGGCTGAGAGGGAGGGAAGAGGTACCGCACCACACACAGCAGCTCCCACCGTCCTTTCCGTGTGACCGTGTTGTGAACTAGGTAGCACTGTCGCATTCTGTTTTTTCGTCCACACGTTCACGTCACCTCATAGTGGTTAAAAAAAATCAACTTTTGAGTGAATGTGACGACGTATACGTAGCACAATACATGTCCAACATGCCTCAACATGAGTGGCACTTTTGTTTCTAAACGTTATGTTTAAAAAATATGAAATATTTGAGATGTTTCAGTTTGCATAGCAGTGTTTTTTTTAATGGTGAACGTGAGTGTACTGGGCCATTGGTCATATACCATGTTCATAACTCTTTCACCTATCACGCAGCCTCCTTCTGTCCTTACGATGTAACAAGTTATAATCGTTTTTATCACAAGAGAGAAAAAAATCAGGTAACTTTTACTTTTCTATACGAAACCAAATATTACGATATTTTGTTGCTATAAAATACAGGTATGTCCAAATGTTACTTTAACGAGCGCTGATTGCTAATGAGGGAAGCGCGGAATAGTCCACACTATGTCTGGCTTTAAGATCGCGTTTAGCATTAGCCTGTTTTTCCGATTAAGTAGTCGGAAAACTGGCTTTAAAAAAAAGCCTCTCAGGCGAGTGTTTTATTGTGAGCATTGGTAAGCGTGATTGTGTTTGTCTGTGTATATGGGTATATATGCAGGCACATATCATGACAGACCCTACTTTTGGACAGTGATGTAAAACCTGGATTCATTAGTTATTTACAATCCAGCCCCATATAGGCCTACCTATATCAAGTTACCTGCTTTTACCTGCCCGATTGAACCAGGCTACTGCTTGGTTGAATGATCACCTGGTTGAATTGGCCAGGTGAACCCAGATCATCTGGAATATGTGGCACTGGATTCAGAGGCGATTCTAGTGTCGGTGGGGGCCCCAAGCAAAAACCCAAATGAATGAACATTCGAAGCAAATTGGCGCGATTATAGTTTAAAGTTTAGCTGTTTTTCACCATCTAGTGGCTTGGGGGCCCCAAGCGACTGCCTGCCTTGCCTGGTGACAAAATGCGCCTCTGACTGGACTGTAAAACGAATGACTTCAGGTTGCCCATCACTGATTTTGGATGACATCAATATGAAGATGCATCCCTGTGCAGCCTGGCACAAACCCACGGCCATCTAGCGTTAAAAAGCATCATGTGTATCTTTGTAAGATGTATATTTATTATTTCAAGAGATGATATGTTGAGTTGCATATACTTTTATGTAATGCTGTTTATTACAAGACAATATTTTATTTTGCTTTTTTTCTGATTCCATTTTGTGGTTTCACACATTTGTACAAATTTTGGTGAACCCCCCGAAAAAATCGTATGAATACAACTGTCAGACGTCGTCATCATGTTGGTAACTCTCAGAGGCCTTTGGAATACCATACATGAAACATTTTTATTTTCATTTTATTTTCACAATAAGAAAAAAAACCCTACATCTTGTATTTGATCGGAATGTAATATGTAAAGGAATGTGCAATTGTAGTTTGCAGATTGTTGTGTAATCAAAACTGTTAAACCCTTTCCACCTTTACTGAGTACTGATCTCTGACGAAGAGGGAGAAGGTGTAAAGATGCGTTTTTCAAGTGTGTGTGTGTGTGTGTGTATGTGTGTGTGTGTGTGTTCACGTCTGAGTGTGTGTATTTTGACAGCATTACTGACTGTGGTTATCTGTGTGTTGATGAAAGAGAAAGAGATATAGAGTGTGTGTTACTGTCTGTGAGGCAGATCGTGTGTGCGTGTGCGCGTGCGCGTGTGCGCGTGAGCGCCCGCGTGCGACTGCACGTGCATGTGTGCATGCGCGTGTGTATGTGTGTGTGTGTGAGTGAGTGGGCGCAAAAAGACAAAATTCTTGTTAGACTGTTAACCATTGTTTGTGTGTGTGTTTAGGGAGGTTTGGAGGACTCCAGAGCCACGGTGTGTGTGTGTGTAGCCCTTGTCTGTGTGTGTGTGTCTGTGTGTGTGCGTGTGTGTGTGTACGTATGTGTGCGTGTGTGTGTGAGCGCATGTGTGTACGTATGTATGTGTGTGCATGCTCGCTGGTGTGACTCTACTGTGCTTCTCTTCTCGTGCCTTGGCATTGTGACACTCTCCTGTCCTGTCCAGGGGGATCCACTGTTACTGCAGTAAAAGTTCAAGCCTTCTCTTGTACCTCTGAAACCTGTTGTCGACCTGTCGATGTCCGTAAGATTGTATTGGAATAAAAAAGTTATAGAATAAACCTCTATAAATAAATAAATATATATATATATATAAATATCAAATAAAAGAAAAGTATAAGTACCCACCTGGTGGCCCTGTGTGTGATTTGTTTTGTCTCCAATACTGCACTACAAAGCCAAAGTGTAGTAACTACGGCAACATTGAAACTGAGAACAAGGTCTACAAAAGTATTGGTATTAGGTTGGATATTGTAGTTACTGCAAATATGACATGGCAATATCTCTATAACAGAAACCATTTGGAGCATACTGCTTTGTCACAAGATAAAGAAGGTATAATAAGAAGGCATTAAAAATGTATAATAAGAAGGTATTAAAAATGTATAATAAGAAAGAATAAATTTGACAAATATATATATATATATAGGGTCAGTGGCGTGGAACAGGAGGGGGGGGGGGGGACCCTGACTCATTCTTAGGGCCCAGCCCCCCGGGGGCCCTCCTATGGAAAATGTTGCATGGGCCCATGAAAGAGGTTGTTCCTTGGTGCTACACCCCTGTATAGGCTAGTTACTGCACAATGCCTTTGTTGGACAGAATACTGCACTAATAGTATTGCAGCTAATTGAACAGTACAGAAACATTCTGTTAACTCTTTCACTGGCATATTTTTTTAGTATTACCATGCATGTGACAGATGACATCCTTGTGTCCTTCTACCTTTGTTACAATAGGAACTTGTATGCATAAGATATACTGTATTCTGTAGTGCAAATGAGATTAATGTTATTATAAGATGCTGTGTGACTTACTGTGGCGTAGGCTAACATGCATCATCATCATCAGCATCTTTTACTTAACAATTCAGTGGAATCGCTTACATTTGCTATTTTCAAGTAGTCAATACCACAAAAAAATGTATGTATTACAAAAGACAAATGCCGGAATCTAGGAGGATATCCTCCAGCCTTGAGGTACGGTAGCAGGGAAGAGCCCCTTCTCGTCGCCTAGGAGGAGTCCTTGACCCGCGGCGCTCCTCACTTACGCTTCCAGCCATTCATCTCTCCTCCTGCATTCTCCCCCTGCTTTTGCAATCATGATAGTGCAAAGATTAGAAAGAGATGGATAGGGGCTTCGAAATCCTCTTTGCCTTTCTGCCTGAAGGGAAAGGAAGGGAGTTGGAGTTATGCTCCCTTAACAGCATCAGAGGCGTGTCTTGTCACCAGGCTAGGCAGGCAGCCCCTTGGGGCCCCCAAGCCCCAATATAGTGAATATCAGCTCACACTTACTTACTACGGTATGGCAATTTTGTTTCAAATGTTGGTTCCTTTGAATTTTCGCTTGGAGCCCCACATTACCCTAGAATCGCCTCTGAACAGCATGATAAACTACATAGGCTACACACACCCCATACTCAACTGCACAGATGCATTCTGTTGTCCTCTCCATCAACCCTCAAATCAACACCCTAGATGGTTTGCATGCCTGCAGATCTTTCTGGGTATTTATATCTGATAGTTGGATTACACATTCCTATTGCATGCATTAAAACATCATGCCATCACAATGCCTTTGAGGATGATGCTCATATTAGATTGACTCTCAAAGGTGTTATGCCTATGTTATACAAGGGTGTGGATTTAGCAATAAAAAATAAATTTCTTTGGATTTCCAGCCAATCCCACAGCTCTCATGTAGTGCATTCAGGCCGACTGAGAACCGTGCCGGTGCTCGTTCCCGCACCTAATCGCGAACCGGCCGTCGTGTTCACGCCACAGATTGTAGCGTTCGCGATCCGGAAAGTTGGTTCGCAATGCGAAACGCAAAATAGTAGGTTTTTCTCCGCGAACCGTGACGACAGCGTGGCCGTCAGCAGCTTCATCCGCGTAACATAGTCACGTGCGGGAAAAGTTCAGAGACCGGTATGAACACAGTCAGTTCGCAGGTAAGCACGTTAGTGACGAACGTAACTGGTGCGAGCAGCGGGGCCAGCTCCGTTCGTGTCGGCCTGAAAGCCCTAATGGTGGACAAAGGTCAGGGGTCATCAATGCCGTAGAGATGGAATATCTGGCTCTTTGACGGGATCCAGATCATAGTGGCTCCTTCCTTTCAAGGGGCCGTTCAAAAACCTGACTCTTTTGAACGGTTTTGCTAAGAGGAGACTTTTTGTCCAAACAACAACTGATTGTCCTCCTAAAAGACCCACATTAAAGTACTCATGTGGAGGTCACATGTTTAAAACGAATTATTAAAAAAAAGGAAAAAAAGCGGTAGAGTAGCTCCCCCGGATGTGATTGGGCATCGTTCACTTATAAGATCCGTTCGAAAGAATCTATTCGGTCACAACACTGGCCTGCAGTACAGTCACCAAGTAGCCCTCCAGTATGGCTTTCAGGCCGACCAGAACGGAGCCGGTGTCGGTGCTCGCACCAGTTACGTTCGGCACTAAAGTGTTTGTCTGCGAACCGCCAGTGTTCATACCGGGCTCTGAACTTTTTTCGCACGTGACTGTGTTACCCGGATGAACCTGCTGACGACCGCGCTGTCGTCACGGTTCGCAGAGAAAAACCTAGTATTTTGCGGTTCGCATTGCGAACCAATTTTCCGGTTCGCGAACGCAAATATCTGTGGCGTGAACACGACGGTCGGTTCGCGATTAGGTGCGGGAACGGGCTCCAGCACGGTTCTCAGTCGGCCTGAATGCGCTACAGGAGCTGAGGTGTCTGTGAGGGACGTTTAACAAGTGATAAGGGTTTTAATCAAAATATTTTTATTAATAAAATATTATTATACAAAATATTATTTATTAATAAATATCATCAACCAAGCACTCAGAGAGTGCAAACCTCCACCAAGGCCATGGGGTCACTGACACCATAACCAGGGCCGCTGACAGCTTTTGCTGGGCCCAGGACAAAGTAATCTGAATGGGCCCCTGACACAATATATATTATGTAATTTGGACCCAATTCTGGGCCCCCGGTCTCCCTGGGCCCGGGACAACATACCCGTTTGTGCCCCCCTGACGGTGGGCCTGACCATAACATCTGCACGCTGTGGAAATTCCTATGCCTAATATAACTGATCACCACCAAAATGTAATCCCTTGTTCCTTTTGTCATTTCCAGCAGCTCCACAAATGTTCTTCAAAATCTGTTCATAACTTTTTGAGTTATCTTGTTAACAGACAAACAAATCAACACATTTGACGGAGGTTCAAAAAAAAAAAGAAAGAAACCGTAACATCAAGTGTTACCAAATAATGTCCAGTATCTTTATTGACCAACAAAAGGCATGTTAATTATTGCAATTGTTATTACATTCAGGAACCAATTACATACTAACACTACTTCATAATCAATAAGCACAAGTCAATAATAGCCACTCATTGTGAACCTTCTGAACAACATTGTGAAAGCAAAAGCGGAAGGAGAGCAAAAAACAAGGGAGGGAACTTTCATATATCTAAATCTATTTCACAGATGTAACTTTTGGGCACATGACAGGCATCATCATTCCAGTTTGCATGAGGGTGCTGTGCACCTATCATTTCTACACAGTCCTGACCACGACCAGCGTCATTTGGTTGTCCCCGTATCCAAAATCTGAAATTAGAGACAGCAGAGCATTTTATTTGCATTTGTGATAGAGAATTCTTCACATTTATTGTTATTTCCAATGGGTTACTTCAAATGATCTTACCCAAATTGACCCAGGACTTCTCCATCTACCCATGTCCAGACACCCAAGTCACTGATACCTATCCAGGCTCTCTGGATTTCTGACTTTATTTGTGTGTAGATAAACTCTTGTTCCTCCTGACTGTCAATGACCAGCAGATACCCCCCTATATGCATGCAGTGTTGTTGGCTGTCAGACCAATCTTTCCCAATATTGAAAAAGAAGTATAGACTGGAATCAAAACTCCAAACTTCACAATCAGTTGGACCTGTAAACGTTATTGGTTATGTTAGGGCAGCACAAGCACAGTCTCACAGCAAAAAGAGGATGTGTTCATATTTTCAAGCATTTTTTAAATAGTTGTTGGTGCTATATTCAGTTTGCATTTGAATATGTCAAATAAACATTCTTTGAAATTATCAAAATGAAAGTAAAAAATGACAGTCTAACTAGAAGTAAATGTCCACCCAGTAAACTACTCACACAGATTCCTTACAAGCAGCACCCACAGCTCTTTCTCCGTGGTCAGGTCGGCAATATTTCCTTGCAGTTGTTCTTTGTTCTGTGCTAAGATGTTGTTCTTTGCCAACAAATGTTTTTTCTCTCGGGTCAAATTGGTGATTGTTGCCTGGTTTTTGTCCTGGACCACTGACGTTATTGAACAAAAAATGTACAACTCGAGATATCATTTAATCCATTTTTTTACAACAACAACTTGTTAAGGAATAATACTAATAATAATAATAATAATAATAATAATGATAATAATAATAATAATAATAATAATAATAATAATAATAATAATAATAATAATAATAATAATAATAACAGTTATAACAACAATTATAATAATAGGTATCATTATTTTTATTAGTAGTAGTAGTAGTAGGCTAGTAGTGGTAGAAGTAGTAGTAGTATAGTAGTAGTAGTAGTAGTAGAAGTAGTAGGCCTATAGTATTAGTATTATTATTAGTAGTAGTAGTATTATTAGTATTATTATTATTATCAAACGCAGGCCTGGATACTGCTAAAATAAAATACTCACAAATACAGTTCATCAATTTGTCTTCCTCTTGGGTAATTCTTGCCATTAACTCTTCTCCATTTTGTGTCAGATTATTGTTCTTCATTTTTAGTTGCTTTATTTCACTCTCCAGCCTTTGTGTGTCTGTGAGGTATTTAGTCACCAGCCTTATGATAATCACCAGCAGTACAGCACACAGCATCCCCAGACTCACTGCAGCCAATCTGACCACTGCTGTATCACGCTCTGCACATATAAAAACACATTATACATTATTAGTGTGTCACCATGGCCGTAACTACCATTGAGGACACAGAGGTCATGTCCTCTGTATTTTTTCAGTAATGTAAAATGTATCTATTGATGAAAATCGATATATGATCAACAATGATACATTCAGTCTATACGCCACCGCCATTTATCCTCAAGGCAGTGAGGAATGAAAACAAACTTAAAGGCAATGATACACAGGGCAACTTTTTGAGCAATGTTGCCGGGCGACATCATGATTGGCTATTGATTTTCCGGTGGAATGGTTGGAAAAAGTTGTCTCCTGCTAATCCAAGTTCTCCTAAAATAAATATGACATGATCAACAGTCAAAACAACATCTTATAGTATCGTTTCCCCAGTGTTCGAATTACGTGGGAGCCAATGGGAGCTGAGCTCCCATTCCCTCGGTGGCAATTAAAAAAAATAAAAAAATAAAAATAAATATCTGAGACGGTCTCACGACATTCTCACCATAGACTACAGTAAGCCTAATATCTGTAGTAATCTTAAAATAAGAGACATAGAACACAATAATAAATTGCCTAATATAATCATGATTAAAACTCATTTCCAATCCCCCTAGCCTAGGCTACTACAACTTTGTATCGCCTGCATTTCACCACCACACCACCATGCGCGCAGAACCATGCAAAGATAACGCCGCCTGCTTCTGAATCTAAAAAAGTAGCCTAGCCTGGTAACCTTCCGTTTCGTCGAAATCAATTAAAATATATATATTTTTAAAATGCATGCCGCCATCGTCTTCTGTTCCACCATATCACGAAAAGGCCACCCCACCAGAGATCATCCATTAATCTCGGACCGTTCGGATTCACCACGAAAAAAAGTTGTGTCGGACTTTGCAGAGAACAGTCCTAGCCAGCATCCAAGCAGACAACTAGCTCCACTGAGCACTACTTCGGATGCTTGGATGAATGGGATAGTAGGCTATGGAAACGGCTCAAATTGTGAAGTTATGAAAAATAATTAATAGGCCTATCTGTTCATGGCTGTCTTGTGCAAACAACTAATTGAAATGGCCCATATTAAACATGTATAAAACGCATTGTAAGTGGATTTGTAGGATAATGTGCACCCGTGGTTATCAAACTGCTGGGTTATTCTCAACCAAAAACTAAATAAAAACTATCATCGCAAGCAGCACTGCTTTTGCCGACGTTTGTGGAATGGGTAAGGGACTTTGTGGGTTGCAATGACACAGATGATCCAACTAAGATAAACAAACTACGCGCCCTGCGCCTCACTGTCTTGTTTGATGGCGTGGATAGAAAAAAATGATGGATATCAGCATCTTCCTGGAATAATCATCCAACAGCTAAAAAGAGTAGCACATGATCTGTTTGTCTCCCTATCATGGTAAGAGAATCACATTCCTTTCTCCCTCTGGATAACGTTTTAAAATTTCAGACATGACACCACAGTCGATCATCACTTCAAACAGAATTACATCTTTAATGCACAGTAAAAAGGTGAAACAAGATGCAATATAGGTCTAGCCTACAAATGCTAAAACAATCATTTCAATTTCATCTCCACTCGTGTTGTGTATAGCCTAGGGTGGCCAGACGTCCGTATTTAGGACGGACCGTCCGTCTTTTCTTGTCCGGCTTGGCACAGCATTACACCGGACAAAAATGCATTAAAATGCATGAAATTGCATCTAAGAAACACAAATTTTCTTGGGGGACCAAAAAGTCAAAAAAGTTGTCTGAGACCCCCTTAGGGTCAAAGTTATAATTCCAACCCTGCGTTGCCCTGACTGATTGCTCAAACGTTGCCCTGTGTATCATCACCTTAAGAGTTTGACTGAAGTGTTTCTAAAAGCATCTAAATGTTCTGAAGTATTCTAAATGTACAGTACAGCATGCAGTATTTGACCTCAGTATTTGAAAATGTCTGGTTACGGCCCTGTGTGTCACCTGCTGTACTTTCTGATACTTTAATTCTGCACAACAATGATTCATCTCACAATTACCCATGAGCCCCTAATATGCCAATGCTACAGCACAAAAGGGTTTTTCAAGAAGAAGTAATGCTTACTTGGAAAGTTTTCATCATCACATTTTGTCTGATTGCGTGTCTGATTGGGGATGTCTTCATACAAATGATCCAGTTGTTGAGTTTCATCATCATCACCATTGGTTGCATTTCTGCGTTCATGAAGTTGAATCTGTTCCGTACTCATACTTGATTAGATTCGGTTCTGCTCTTTATTCGGGATGTCACACACAAGTTTGACGTGTTCAAATGGGCACTGGTGTCAGTAAGGCACAGGTAGCTCTCCAGATGAGGGAAAAAAATGTTGCAACCGGTGTTGCATTATGGGATTTGGTCAGGCCTAAATGATGGTTGTGGTGTGGTGGTATATGTAGCCTACTTTCTGAGCCTATGCACGAAGTTGGTTTTGACAGGAAAGGGCAAGCTACTGTATTTTCTCTCCAAACAACAATAGATAGATTACTTGGTAAAACCACAGACTGAGCATAATGGCACAGGGGAAACAACATGCTTGCTCTTGACATTAGGTGGCTCAGTCACCTATGGTGATAGGTTGGCCACAATACAGACCACGACACATGCGATCAGCCTGGAGTAGAGAGCAGCCTCTCAGTGGTTAAGGGTAGATGTGAACTTGTCCAACAACAACAAGTGAGTGTTCAGTGCTCTTTGCTAGCTCTTTGCTGCCTTACCATATGCTCT
>NC_085864.1:44193690-44233690 GCF_034702125.1 Engraulis encrasicolus | reverse complement strand
GGCATTTCTCACTGCTCCATCTGTCTCCCACTCCCTTTGACTCTCTCTCTCTCTCTCTCTCTCTCTCTCTCTCTCTCTCTCTCTCTCTCTCTCTCTCTCTCTCTCTCTCTCTCTCTATGTGTCTGTCTGTCTGTCTCTTTCTCTCTCTCTCTTTCTTTCTATCTGTCTGTCTGTCTCTCTGTATATGTATCTGTCTCTCTCTCTATATGTGTGTGTGTGTCTGTCTGTCTGTCTGTCTCTCTATCTCTCTGGCTGTCTGTCTCTGTCTCTGTCTCTGTCTCTGTCTCTGTCTCTCTCTCTCTCTCTATGTGTCTGTCTGTCTGTCTCTTTCTCTCTCTCTCTCTCTCTCTCTCTTTCTTTCTATCTGTCTGTCTGTCTCTCTCTCTCTCTCTCTCTCTCTCTCTCTCTCTCTCTCTCTCTCTCTCTCTCTGTGTGTCTGTCTGTCTGTCTGTCTGTCTGTGTGTCTGTGTGTCTGTCTGTCTCTCTCTGTCTGTCTGTCTGTCTGTCTGTCTGTCTGTCTGTCTGTCTGTCTCTCTCTCTCTCTCTCTCTCTCTCTCTCTCTCTCTCTCTCTCTCTCTCTCTCTCTCTCTCTCTCTCTCTCTCTCTCTCTCTCTCTCTCTCTCTCTCTCCTCTGATGCTCAGCAGCTGCCCTGCCCCCCTATAGATATTTCCTTGATATGTTGGTTGGCGCTGTGTGTGGAGGCAGGAAATGAAACTGTTTGGGTTTTTTTTCGCCCCCAACTGTGCGCCGCTTTTTATCAGAAAAGGGCTTGATTCCCAGCGCCAGCTCCTGGCTAATGAACTCATTTTGCACACCATCTTATCTTCACAGACCGCATCCTCCAACACCACCCCATCCACCACCTCCTCTTTCCCTGCCTCCCTGTGTTTCTTCTTTTTTTTCTTCCTCCTCAAACCCCAGTCTACAGTTCATATTATTGTTTCCAGAATGAGAGAGAGAGAGAGAGAGAGAGAGAGAGAGAGAGAGAGAGAGGGAGAGAGAGAGAGAGAGAGAGAGAGAGAGAGAGAGAGAGAGAGAGAGAGAGAGAGAGAGAGAGAGAGAGAGAGAGAGAGAGAGAGAGAGAGAGAGAGAACTTCCCCCTATCTATCTGTTTTTATTTTTCATTATAGTGTGCTCGGGAGGTGAGGGTGGCCTCCATGAAATGGAGACGGAGATGGAGAGAGGAAGGAAGCTGATGTGAAGGTTGTGGAGGAGAGCATATTCACCTTGAATAACAATAAAACACTAAATGAAAGGAATTAAATAATGAAATGAAGCCATAATGTGGTCCGATCCTCCAATTTTAGGCCTTACGAGCCTTTGTAAACTATTTTCCACATAGCCTACTACAAGAATAGTCTCTCCATATTTGTCCAAAAGCGTTCCCAGTTATGTGGAAAGCAGGACATTGTACATGCTTATAAAAATGTATTGCCCATATGTCTGTGACTTGTTAGCAGGCCCGGATTAAGGTGGGTCTGGGCCCCGGGGCAAGGAGATTGCAAGCCCCCCCCCTCCTGGTTGCCATATCCCGTGGTTCAGGGGCCCTTTGCCATCCCCCGTGGCCCAGGGGCCCTCTGATTGCCGTCCTCCGTGGCCTAGGGGCCCTCTGGTTGCTGTATGACATGGCCCAGGGGCCCTCTGGTTCCTATGTCCTGTGGCCGAGGGCCCTCTGACTGCTGTCACTCCCCCCAGCCCATTTCAATTAACCCTTATAGACTAAAGAAGTACAACTAAAGAAGATCCTAGAATAGAGGGCTCTATCGCAATCAGCATCGACATCGGTATCTGGATTGTTGTTGGGCCTCCCCTGGGCCCCCTGGATTCATGGGCCCCGGGGCGCCAGCCCCACTCGCCCGGTTGGTAATACGGCCCTGCTTGTTAGCCTAGCCTAATTTAAGGGAACGGTGTATATAGAGAGCCTTGTGCGCCTCCAACAGAGGCTGGTCTATACTGCCCTCTGTCTGTTCAAATGCATAAATTAATAATCAGGATGGATAATGGACCCACAGTACTGCACACGACACTTGACACTGATGGATGCAAGTGTAAGCGCTTTAAATCATATCATCAAATTTAGATTTCATATTCCCTTTTTAGGCTAAATGGAAAAGTCCTCTTGAAATGTACTGTAGGCTAATGACTTTCAAACTTTAAAAGTCTTCCTATATCAAACATCTATAGGCTAAATAGTCTAATAGTCTAATCTAGATCTTCCGGTTGATCCATTTGATCTAATACAGACATTAATAAAAAAAAATGCCCTGTCCATTTTATACTTCGAAATTGTCTATGATGAGTGTTTTTTGGGAAAGTACAGTATATTCTACAAGACCTGTATGATTCATGTCATATGTTTGATGTTATTTCAATTTATGTTGATAGTCTTTTATTATTGGCTGTATAGAACACACACTGCATAGATGAGATTGGATTCATTGATGCATCAGTTTCTTAGCCTGATAAACCAGACTAAATGTGGATGTCTAATTTAGTCTGGCCTCGATGCATAATACATCCAAAGATTGTTGATGAGAACAACCTTCCCTCAAAACCCTGCCCGCTTTGATTCAAAACACATCTTTGCGTTGTTATTGGTTTGCCAGATTCCTGGCATTCTGGCTTCATTGAATCATTATGCGAGGCCAGACCCACCCGTAGGCAAAACATTTTGGCGTCCAGCGGGTGGCGCTGGTTCACCATGCATCAGTTTCTGATTGTGAGCTTGTAGTGCCTTGACTGTGAGCTCGCCTGCTTGCGAGTTTATATGTTTTATTGTTAAATAATACCTGTTCTTTTTGGGGTTTTTTTTCGTTTTTTTTAAACCCTATGTTTTGGTCTTTTTTAAATTTGCTTTATGTACTGAACTGTATTAATAACTGCAAGTGTGATATAGTCAAACCTTTCTTGAATAGGCCCATTGCAACACCTGTCACATTTTTTAAGCAGCTTTAGTGCATGTGTCTCAACTTACCAGCAGAGGGCAGCACCACCATGTGATAGAAAGGCAATGACATCCTACTCTACTACACCCTGTCTGGAATCACACTTGTCTGGTTTTGGCTTCCATGTGTGTATGTTTACTCAAGCGGCCACTGGGTCGGTCTCCCACAACTCAGAAACAGAAAGCGGACAGAGAACAGAACAGAAGACTCTGATGAAAAAAACAACTATAAAGGACCTGTCATGCCTCCTCATCTGGTTGGGAGCAGACGCAGATGCTAGTTCTGCATTTTACAGATGGCATCATGCAGAGAAGCAACTGATTTGATAGAATTTAGCAGTTCTGCTCAACAACAGGCTACAGAAACATGATTGGAATAGAAAAAAAATGGTGATAGGCTATAATAATAGATAATAGCATGTTTTAATGAGAATGTATTGTAATTTCGCAGTGCACATGTGTGCTGCGTAGACTGCTGCTGCATGTGCCATCATGAATGTGCCCATTGACTAGGCCTACCATACAATCAGAAAGCCTACACAGTCTCCAAATCTGTGATCATAAGATAAGATGCAAATAAATGAAAGACTTGTATATTTTTTCAACATTCATTTTGGAACCAAAAAACTGTAGGCCTAAACGTTAAATAGGCCTACTGTTTCTGTTTGGAACAAAACGCTTGGCAAAAATCTGGTTCAGAGCCTGGTCAGGGATACCCTTTTAGGTATATGATGGATATGTGACTAGGAAAAAAAGGCTGCAAGTAGGCCCCGGGGTATTGAGTTATTGGGGTATTGAGTTATTGAGTTATTGATAGATTCTGAGGGTACAGAGTCTATACATTTTACAATGATATCTTACATGGGAATCCGTAACGTAATCACCTTTTAGAAAACAGAGCATTCAGCTCGAAAAGGTTCTCTCGATCATAGGAAGGACATGAAATTAGCCCTTACAATGTAGTCTATGCTTATACAGAATTCAATATGTTTTCTGAAGCATTGAGCTTCTTCCAGACCTCTAGGCCTACTTGATTCTGCAAAGAAAATAAATCATTTTAAAAAATAGACGGGGTCGGGGGGTGGGGGGGGGAATTTTTCTTCTGGGTAGTCACATGTTTTTAAAAGTTACTGTTGGAGTTGGTGACTCT
Organism: Engraulis encrasicolus; assembly: GCF_034702125.1. Classification (NCBI taxonomy): domain Eukaryota; kingdom Metazoa; phylum Chordata; class Actinopteri; order Clupeiformes; family Engraulidae; genus Engraulis; species Engraulis encrasicolus. The sequence continues at coordinate 44,229,595 of NC_085864.1, read as the reverse complement.
AGTTATGTAACTGCTGAAATTGCATCCATGCCCTATTGTTTATGTGCATAGCCCTTGCTTGTGGAAACACTATTTGTTTATGTAGTCAGATCAGACAGCTGCAGGGCTGAGACCAATTTCCTGAAACTGACAAATCCCCAAACATACATGTAGGACTAGATTAGAATCATATAGGCATTACTGTTTGATATACAAACACATGTACAACACATAGCCTATGCCATCAGGGCTAAGGAATGCCATTTCAAGCAGTGATATTAGTGTGGTGGTTTGATAACCAAACCACATCTCAGACTGTCTAGTCCAAAACTGAACATATTTATTACAAAACTTGTGGGATAATGTTCAATAACCATAGCCTGACACATTTGCAGAATAGGCTACAACAACAAAACTCCTTACCATTGATGTTCATGGTCAAAGTAACAATGAGAAGTGAATATCTCATTTCACTTCTCCAGATCCCCTTTCCAAGAGGAAGTGGCCACACACTATAGTTCACATTACGAATATTGTTTTTACTGGAATAACAAACGTGTGAAAGCCTCCCATCAACAGAAACTCCTTTTCCCTTCCTCTGCACAATGACCAAGGCTAAAGCATCCTCAATTTGATTGTGTAATCTATGAGGGAGTTGTGTCTGCTGTAGGCCCCTATGCCTAAAGATGTTTTTGTAATGTAGACCAAAGCTGTGATTCAGGACTTGACATTGGCACCTGCCAGCTGGCCAACAAACTGAGTAAAACTTGGCCGTGGCTAGAAACATTTTTAGTTTTTCCAGTCACTAGTCACTGGCAGGTAGCTTATTCTATGACATATTTCAGTAATATATATCAGATTTGGCCCTGATGTGGCCCTACGGTAGCACTGGATTACTACACCGGCAAACCTCCCCGTGTCATTTGGCGATCCTTCCCCGTCTCTCTCTCCCCACTCATTTCCTGTCACTCCTCCATTGTCCTGTCAGAAATAAGGGCAACGTAGTCCTTAAAAAATAATAGTAATATATCCTGTTTTAACATCAAGCCAGGTCCAGGACAAGCCAAGCTAAGCCATTAATACCTTTTGGCTCTTTTTACACTCTTGATGAGCACCTTTAGCCCAGTAAGACACGACCCTTGTTATAAATTAGCTGTTACCAGAATGCCAATGACTAAGTCGTAATGTATTACTAAAGGCCCAATGCACTGTTAGGGTGTACTACTATAAGTGTTTCAATGACTATTACAGCGTTCCTCTGGTGGAACGGCATGTGTTTAGGGGCTACAGGGGTGGGCAAACTCAGGCCCCGGGGCCACATGCGGCCCCCTCGGCCATTTCATGCGGCCCTCAGAGCCTTTCCAAGGGAAAAAAATGCAGATTCATATGGTCACTCATTCTTAAATTGGCTACCTTAAACAAGGGTCTTGGAAACCTAAGATTACTAAACTCTACATCTAGATACAATTAGCAAGAAGGGCATAAGTGACAGAGATGTAATTATGTTGGCGTACAGCATTTCTTATTCTTGGCACGGGCAAGTTGCCAACGTCAACTTTATAAACCCAATGCGGCCCTTGGGCCAAAATAATTGCCCATCCCTGGATTACAGAGTACATGCGTAGCAGTGTATGAAAAACAATGCAAACTAGCACCCCGAATAGTCAACAAGGACTCTCTACTCCTGTTTAAACCCAGACTCAAACCCCATTTGTTCCCATTGCCCTATTTCTTTATGACTTTTTAAACATTGTTTTGTTTTATTTTGTGTTTACAATCTATGAGTTTTAATGTGTCTCGCTTTTGTATTATTGCTTGTCTCTGTGCAGTGTCCTTGAGTATTTTGAAAGGCTGTTTTAAATCAAATGCATTATTATAATTTATTATTTGTCTCCTTCTGATTTATGGTGCGCAAGTCTCTGCTGCTCAGTCTGCTGACTTGTTGCCCTCCATGATGGTAATCCTCATCTTATCTGCCTGCCTGATCTTGTTCAGCTCAGTCCACACACACACACACACACACACACACACACACACACACACACACAACCTGACACACACACACACACACACACACACACACACACACACACACACACACACACACACACACACACACACAACCTGACACACAGACACAGACACAGACAGACACACACACACACACACACACACACACACACACACACACACACACACACACACACACACACACACACACACACACACACACACACACACACACACACACACACACAGAGATGAGTCAGAGGGGGAGAGACAGGGACGCTAACAGATGCATCCAGTGGTGCATCATCATCATCATCATCATCATTGTCTCATGATCATCTGTGATGTGTAGGCCACAGACAGACACTGTTGGCCTGTCAAGAGATGTTTGATGAAGATGAGTCTGCAACCGCAAACAGAGAGGTGCGCCCACACTGTAAACACAGCCTTCATTTAACTTTTTCAGACAAAAGGTCTGACTCACAATGACATTTTCGAAATCACAAACACATTTTTTCAGAAGGGAATTGGAAACAATACTAAATTGTGTTTCTTTCTTTCTTTCTTTCTTTCTTTCTTTCTTTCTTTCTTTCTTTCTTTCTTTCTTTTGTTCTCCTTTTCATTGCTCTGGTTATAGTTCACATTTGTGTGGTCTCCACAACCCCGTGGATAGCTGCATGCACGCGTATAGGGAGAAATCTGATGAACCGGATATGAACAGAGGCACTGTTCACAAGAAATTCATAATGTATTTTATGTCAAAATACACACACACACACACACACACACACACACACACACACACACACACACACACACACACACACTTGATTACTTTTATTTGGATCCAAGAGACAAGCAACAGGGTGCAAGATTTTTTGGAAAAGGTATTTGACATGTTGATAGATCTTAGAGGCATACACACCTTTACATATACAAACCCCAACTCCGATGAAGTTGGGACGTTTGGTAAACAGTGAATAAAGTCAAAATGCTATCATTTTCAAAACATTCAATCTATTCATTAGATGGAGAATAGTGAAAAGACAACATATTAAGTGTTAAAACTGAGAAAAAATATTGTTTTGGGGGACATATGTACTCATTTCTAATTTGATAAATCCAACACGTCTCAAAAGAGTTGGGACGGGGACAATAAATGGCAGCAAATGTCGAGGAAGACTAAAAACAAAACAAAAGACAACACTTAACAGTTAAATACATTAACCGATGAGATGATTTTATATAAAAAAACAGTGTTAATTCCTATCTTGGACATGATTTCACCCGCTTAAATGGTGGGTGTATTCCTTGTCATGTTTTGCAATGTTTTCCTTTCTGTAGTGCTTACAGTGTGACAGGTCTTGACCAAAAACCCACCATTTTATCACCTGCTGGTCCTTATGATGGAGCCAAACTGTTAAAACATAGTAGAGAATGCAATTTGACCTTACTATGTGGCAGTAATCGAAGATCTCCCTTCAAAATATAATGCATGAGTGGCTTTTCATGCTGTTTAAAACCCATTTATACCATTCAGCACTGTATTTAACTCTACAGATGAGTGAGAACATCTTAACCAATGCACTACTGCACCCGCATGCCATCATGGAGGCTGACTTTTGAAGCTAGCACTAATACAAGTTGGATGGTCCATTTTTACTGTAGCACAGGATGTGCAATGCTCTATTATTGTCAAAAAGAATGGACTTCTACAACTTCTGCTGACTTCTGTAAGCAAAGGACAGTTTCCCATATCTTCTGGGTCTATTTCAAGTGAGCTCAGGTGCTTAGGAGAATGTTACACCCCTGTATCATTTTCATGCATTAAGCATTCTTAATATGGTAAATTTTCAATAGCTCTAGCACTCCAGGAATTAGAGTGAGACTACAGCCAATATATATTTCATGATGTCATGAACCTATACAATGATTTTATTAACAAAAATATGTCTTATATACACTCAATCGTGGTAAATCAAAGGGAATTCAAAAATGTATGTAATAACTATGGTAATTATTCCCTTTGCATCTTTAATTCTGAGTGATCTTATACCTGGACACCTATATTGTCCGTCAGTACAATTCATTTTGAAATGTGTTTTATCTTATTTGGATGTTTACTAAATTTCACTGATCCCCGTCCCAACTCTTTTGAGACGTGTTGGATTTATCAAACTAGAAATGAGTACATATGTCCCCCAAAACAATATTTTTTCTCGGTTTTAACACTTAATATGTTGTCTTTTCACTATTCTCCATCTAATGAATAGATTGAATGTTTTGAAAATGATAGCATTTTGATTTTATTCACTGTTTACCAAACGTCCCAACTTCATCGGAGTTGGGGTTTGTAGTACTAGTCCTCTTATTGTTGTAGTATTAAAAAAATCGTGGATAAACAAAACATCTATGTCTCCATATCTGCATACTACCAGCTGAAATACAGCGAGCAAAACTTTGCCAAATGTTTTACTCCTCTTTTTTGCATTCCTCCTAACTGCAGTCCTCTAACTACATAAGCTTCCAAAGATCAATACTTCTAGTCTGCAATCATACACCAACTGGGAAATATGTTCCAATAATGGTTGATACTTGAGCACTTTCGAGTAGTAACAAGTGTCCATATACAGATCAAAACAACACCCCACCTCAATAATGCATGCTGATTTTTCCTCTGAATGTTTCCTCTGAATGTATCACTTTCATTTTTCTTTTCTCTGTCACTCTCAATATCTGGTGTATTTGGGATGTTCTGAAAGTGATCAGAATTAGAAATGTCCGGTTGAAACCAGTTCGTTTTCACAGTGCTGTGTAGAAAAAAACTGCAATTCTGTCTTTGGTGTATTTTTTGTAAGTCCTTCGCAAGCAGGTCAACCAGACGGTCGTGCCTGGCCACATACTGTCCTTTATAGTGATTGCATCCATTTAGTATGAGCAACAGCTTCCTCACACACTGAACATCTGTATTTTAGAGTAAACTGTGATGCTGTACAATGCAGTCATCCATATTTTCCTCCTATAGCAGCTTTATCAACCCTCTGCCTATTAATGCATATTTACATATCTAAATTTGTGCGCAAATGCATGCAATGCAGCACCCCATGTACATAGTTTGCAATGTAAGGCGGTCCCTCCAGGATTTTGCCTGGCTTTTTAGTGATCTGCCAAAATCGTCTGTTTTTGCAAGATCTTTTCCAAAAGGTTGCGGTGAAAGTTGCAGTAGTTTTTAGGTTTTTTGTTGGCATTTGGAAGTGAAAAATGTGACAAATCTTTCCAATACTCCCTTTTTGGAATAGAAATTCAATAATTAGGCTATCAACATATATTTGCAGGACATACGTGTTATGTCGGGCCAACAGGGCATTAATTAAGCCCTCAGTCCTTGCCTTAGATTGGGCTGGTGGTAACAAGCTTGAGGAAGAAGAATCAATGTGTTTATGTGGTGAGGAATGAGCTGTCTGAGGGTGTTAGTGGGCTGTTACTCATGGGCCAGTTTGGTAGACTTATGTTTCATGAGTCCATGACAACCCAGTTCGCTGACAGCTTTTACCAGGCCCGGGACAAAGTCATGAGAAAGATAACTCTCCATACGTACAAAAGGAGGGCACCTACTCTGCCCCCACCCCACCCCTCTCCTGGGCCCGGGACAACTGACCCCTTTGTGCCTGCCGGCTTCCCTGCCCATGGCAACCATTGAGCTATGGGACGAGAATGGACACATTTTAGCACCAGATGTTATGGCTGGACCTTTTAGTGTGTGATGAGGGTGTTGAAATCATAACAGCAACAAAATCAGTGTGAGGTTGCAAGTGTTTAAATGAACATCAATCAGACTGAAGAACAAAATAATGTGCGTGGAGGAGGAGGAGGGGGAGGAGGAGGAGGAGGAGGAGGAGGAGGAGGAGGATATGTGAAAAACAAAACAAAAAGATCTGTGTGTAATATTCACGGCCAATTTTTCTCATCTGGGTCTCGGTGTCAGTTCGATGTGGAAAAACAAGAGAAAATGAAATGAGATGCTTGGAGAAGGTGAAGAAAAAATATCATCAATCACTACAGTCGAGTGAGTCGCCCCCCAGCTGTAAGCCATGGCTAAATATTCATCATCACCCTTCACGGGTCTCTTACCTTCTCTCTCTCTCTCTCTCTCTCTCTCTCTCTCTCTCTCTCTCTCTCTCTCTGCCCCTTGTTGTTCTTATTTTCTCTTTGAGTCTCACCTTTTCCTCTGTCCCCCCCCCTCCCTCATCATTCTCTCAGCCTTTCTCTTCATCTCTCTATCTCTTTGCCCCTTGCCTTACTTTCTCTTTCCATCTCTATACCCTCTCACACAAACACGGTTTGTCTGACTGTCTGTCTCTGTGTCTGTCTATGTCTGTCTCTCTCTGTGTGTCTGTCAGTCTGTCCCTCTCTATCTGTCTGACATTCTGTCCCTCTCTCTTTGTGTCTATCCGTCTCTCTTACCCTGTCTCTCACGCCTGCTCTTGCTCTCTCTCTTTCTCTCCCTCTCTTCCTCTCCCTCTGTCTCTCACTTTCATTTTTCTTTTCTCTGTCACTCTCTCTGCCCCCTCGTCTTCTTCCGTTTCACACCTCACACTTTCTCGCTAACACATAGAGACGTAGCACTCTCTCCCCCCGTGGCGTCTGGTCTGCTCAGGTTCTCAGTCCTCTGTACAGGTCGCACCCTTCTTCAGTTTCCCTACAGTATTTGCCTTAGGCCCAGAGAGTCCGCTTAAAACCAAACCAAACCCATTGGAGGTGGATGGACTGTTCTTTTGCGGCCAGTGTGTGTGTGTGTGTGTGTGTGTGTGTGTGTGTGTGTGTGTGCTTGTGTGCATGTACTCGCATGAGTGCCTGGTGTGTGTCTGTTTGTGCCTGTGCTGTGTGTGTGTGTGTGTGTGTGTGTGTGTGTGTGTGTGTGTGTGTGTGTGCTTGTGTGCATGTACTCGCATGAGTGCCTGGTGTGTGTCTGTTTGTGCCTGTGTGTGTGCAAACATGTACAAACTACTCACATGCACGTGTGTGCCTGTTTGTGAGTGTGTGTGTGTGTGAGAGAGAGGGAGAGAGAGGGAGAGAGAGAGGGAGAGAGAGAGAGAGAGAGAGAGAGAGAGAGAGAGAGAGAGAGAGAGAGAGAGAGAGACAGAGAGAAAGAGAGTTGAATGCATGTGTGTGTTTGTCCCTGCATGTCTGTGTGTGTGCTTGTGTTTGTTGTGATTGTGTGCCTATGCGTTTGTGTGTGTTTGCATGCGTGCATGTGTGTGTGTGTGTGTTTGCATGCATGCATGTGTGTGTGTGTGTGTGTGTGTGTGTGTGTGTGTGCACGGTTTTATTCGTATCTGTCATGCCTGTGTGTGTGCTTGTGTTTGTTGTGATTGTGCGCCTGTGTGTGTGTGCTTGTACGTGTGTTTGCGTGTGCATGTGTGTGTGTGTGTGTGTGTGTTAGTGCATGCGTGCATGCGTGCGTGCGTGCGTGCATGCGTGTGTGCATGTGCATGTGTGCACGCGCGTGTGTGTACTGCACACTGTCTGCACGCACTAATGTGCTTCTGCTCATCTGGCCCTTATAATTTGTCTCAGATGACCTTTTCAGTTCTTCCCCGTCTCTCATGCGCATTCACGGCAATCTGCTCATAGAAACCCGATCACATGAACTATTGGCTATTAGTGCTGCCCTGCCCGGACCTAGCTATTCAGCTCACTTCAACCACCCCACCACCACCACATGACCGAAAGAAAGCAAATACTTCTACAAGGTTGTGTCATTGTGTGGCACGGCAACCACTGTACTGAATGACCCAGATTGGAGCCCAAAGCATTATTTGTTGTTATGACTGAGGCAGTCATGGAGACACAGGCTGTATTTTTGTCCAGTTTTTCTGGGTCTTTTCTGAGAAGACACTGACTGTGTGGTGGTGAACGCCCTGAAGGATATATTCTTCTTCTTCTTGAACCCGAGCCCCGATACTGAAGCACAGTTGTCGGCCTCAGGCATCAACATATTATTGTGCTTTAACCCTTTGCTGGTCTACCTGAACAGAACATTGCAGGCCGATATTATGCACAGAATGGGATGACAGTATCACTGTCAGGCAGAGGAAGTAAGCCGAACAAACAGCCAAAAACAATACTGAGGCTCTAGGGTTCATGCCATTTGCAGTTTAGTGTGCTATTGGCCTCTATACCTAAAAACTTGGACTCTGACCTGAGTTAGGCATAGGCCTACCTAGCCTCTTTGTGCATGGGGTCGCTGGTGGGCCTATTCACTATTTGATGAAAATACTCAACTACATCATAACAACATTGCAATGACATTACAGTCTTAAGTAACATATAATAGCAAGTCAGAGCCATTATAATTTTGGAGACAGTAAGGTTATGACATAGGCTCTGCGCCTACAGGGGTTAATGACGACTCTTTGTCACTCATATTTCATACCGTGAGGCAGATCTGTTTTTAGACTCAAACATCCTCTTCAGGTAGACCCACCTTTTTTGCCAGCAATTCCCGGAGGTGACTCAACCAAAGGGGAACAAACTAAAACAACAAACTTCATCACAGTTCCTCAAATGTTATTGTGCTCCTGAGTGTGGGCTATTGTTTGTGCAGGTTGCTAAGCTCTAGTTTCTGCCACTAGGAAATGGGGTGACCTCACATATCAGGGCAACAATGCTGTAACAAAAACATTGTGCTCACTAGCAAAGATTTAATCGAGACAAAATGAAAGCAGACTATTTTGTTGCCTCAAAATTATGTTTGATATGGGAACTTTGACCTAATTGGATTGACAAAAACGGTAGACCTATAAACTTGGCAAATTGGTGTAGCTATTACTAGATTTTCTGTATTCTATTTTGAGACTTCCAAATGCAAGGGAAAGTTATGAGATTCTCTTTTTGTGTGCCTCAGGCAGACCCACTCCTACTCACTCATTAGGCTACAATTCTTGCTTTGTCTGACAGCTGGTAGATGAGGCGCATGCGTAGCCAGCATCCTGGGGAGAAGTGGAGGGGAGCATCCGCATCGACAGAGCCTTGTGCACATCTCTCTGTATTCGAATTATGTTACTTGCCACTTTTTCTTTCATATAAGTCTCGTGCTCCTGGACCGTGAATGGCGCTGGTCACAGTACAACGATCGCCAACTCCCAGCACCACTTCCAGCCCCTGTGTGTCGGTAAGATTACCTGTTATTATCTTTCTGATTTAGCCGGTTACTATGACATCGACGGTTGCAGTCAGAAAGCTGGCTAGCTCCCTGGCTATCTTCAACGGACTCGAAGCCGCTTGCCACACTGTAGCCTTTGCTGTGCGCATGCGTATACCGCCACTGTCAAGCGTTTAAAATGTAATTTCAGTGTTTCCTTACTAATACAAGCTGTTGTGTTGACTGTTTCAGCAAACCAACTAGTCTAGGACAGTGGTGATATTCAAGTATGTTTGCATAGCGTTCATTTCAGCGTAGGGTTTGCTCACAAAAGTGCTTCAACTGAATGCTAGCGCACTCCGTTAGCGATATCCATGTTTCTTGTGCTAGCAGAGCAGTTCTTCGTAAGTAGCAGCAACCCACTGCTGCTGTCATTGTGCAGAAAACTCTCACCAAAGTTTTTGAGCGAGTGCATGACGCGAATAAGGCTTATGCCTTTTCTTGACACCCCCATCATCATGCTTTGATGCATGGCCTCAATATGACATACTGCCTGTTTGCTAGCTTGACAGCAGTGTTTGGTAGCGTTAGCTAGATTTAGGGTGGGCTATCCTTCTGGGCAATCACAAACCGGTGGGTATCTTTATTGTCATCAAAGTGAAATGTATTTCTGGGGTTATGATAGATCGCGATGGCCTGCAATAATCCATCTCATTGCCTGGTTTGCGTTTACTGTACATGCACCAGGGTCGTTGAGGCATATCCATGTCCTGCCCATATGTCACTGCATTGGTGGACCTCGCTAGCCAAGCCAGGCAGCTAGCTGAGAAGACAGAGAGGAAGCATCTTCTCAACCAAATCATGATAGCAGGCTTTACTGTTTGGTGACTCAGACAACGCAACAACATGTCGACATCGTAGCATCTACAAGCCTTATCTGTCATGAATCATCTAAAAAGTCCTGGCTGATTTATTAGAGCTGTACCCAATGTTTTATTTTGATTGGCACGGCGGCGTGTTTGCTCAGTGCCCTTGTATGGTGGTGTGGGAAGTAGAAAACGGAAGTGCAACGTCCAGTGTTGCCAGATTTTCTACGACAAATAAGCGGCTGACGCCCTAAAAACAAGCCCAAAAGAAGCGACTGAGGGGCGTCGTGAAAACAAGCCCAAAAGAAGCGACAGAAAGGGTTGGTTGTCAGTCGCGTGCCTGGTCAGGGAAGACCTTGCTCTTTACGGGGATCTGCGTGGCTGCTAAAATCCCCACAAGTGACCACAGAAAGTGGGAGTTAACAATATTGTAGCAGGGTCACTTGTAAGGATGAGTGAGAAAAAACGAGTTGCCATTGAGAAACACATTCAAATCACCACCAGAGCAGGAGAAAACAGCAAGCCCAACCTTGAAAAGAACAAGCCCAAAAAACCGCAACCCGCGACTTTACAAAATTAAAAGCGACTGCTCAAAAAAAGAAGCCCAAAGTCGCGTATAATAAGCGGACTTGGCAACACTGGCAACGTCTCGTGAGTGTGTGTGACAAGTTTTACCATTCTGCATGGAGCGCCTGGCTATGGTTTGACGTTTGTAGGTGTTTGTAAACGTTTTGTCTAAAGGATAGATAAGGTCACACACTGTTCTGACGTGTCTTAACTAACTATAGGCTCTGAAAAGGATTGTTGACAAATTGAATCTGACCGTTCTAATAATGTGCAAATAAGGACACTGGTCAAGCTGAACAATGGTTAATTATAATATCTCCCAGTTTGGCGCAGCTATGCATTATTACCCCTTCAAAAATAATCATGCTTATAGTCGTCTAGTATACAATATTGGACCTACATTTATTTTCATCCCAAAAGTGTGGTTGATTTTCTCACTGTAAATAATAACCTTACATGTCATCATTTGTCTGTTTAACAAATAAGAGTAACAATCGTCGGTTTTGCACTCTTGCCTTGCTCTTGTTTTTGCACCATATCTCCCGAATCCCCCTGGCGCCATGGGTAACAGAAATCAGGTTATGTGTAATGGGGCCTGATTTGGTCCTGTGGTGTCAATAGTACCAGCTGGTTATCATGTGACCCCAGAGCAGAGAGAGGCACCCATGTGAGTCATCTTGAGAGAGAGAGAGAGAGAGAGAGAGAGAGAGAGAGAGAGAGAGAGAGAGAGAGAGAGAGAGAGAGAGAGAGAGAGAGAGAGAGAGAGAGAGAGAGAAAAAGAGAGGGAGAGATGCCTGGAACTTTTTTTTTCCCCTCTGGGAAATTCAACATCCTCCCTCCCTCCCAAAGCACTGTTTGTTGGTGTGCCCTGGTTTTCCTTCCTGAATATGATGTGCTCTTGTGGTCGTCCTTCCTTGACTGTAATGTCTTGGAATGGTATAGAATTTCATGACTCTGTGTGTGTGTGTGTGTGTGTGTGTGTGTGTGTGTGTGTGTGTGTGTGTGTGTGTGTGTGTGTGTGTGTGTGTGTGTGTGTGTGTGTGTGTGAGTGAGAGAGAGAGAGAGAGGCTGTGTGTGTGTGCGTGTGTGGGGGTGGGAGGCTACAACTGCAGCATCTCAGAGCTGGCTGTCAGTAAGCTGGTTTAGCAGCTGGGCTAATTGCTGTCAAGCGCTGTAGGACACAGCAGTGTGATTCCTCATCTCCCAGTCAGTCAGGCCAGAGTTGGAGCGTGCTAAGGTGCAAAAGCCCTTCCACACACTACACTGATATTATGGGTTTCCCCCACCCACCCCGACCAAGGCCACCACACGGTAGAAATCTGCCTGGTAGCACGTGCAAACCCTCCCCTCCCATTGGTGCAATGAGCAATCTATATATCTTCCCAATCCCCCCTCCTCCTCCTCTGTCATGGTATGGCCGTAACCGTGGAAACGAAGGTGATGCATGCAGGGCTTGTGTGCATGCCATGTGCAGAGGGAGCGGAAGGAAGAGCAGCCTCCTATGATCTGATGGGATGTGTTGAGTGTATTAAGTGGGTTAAGCTGGGGGATGGCTATATGGGGTGGAGGTTTGGGGGAGGGACTGACCTTGGGGTGTGCTGTGCTGTACTGTACTTCATCTGGATACAATGTCCCCATCATGGTGGTCTTAAGTAGGCCCATGGGACCTGGCTTCTGCAGTCTGTCCTCCAAGTCATTTTGTCCCAAGTTACCGACTCCACCCCACCCCATCTTTCTCTGTCTCTGTCTCTGTCTCTCTCTGTCTCTGTCTCTCTCTCTCTCTCTCTCTCTCTCTCTCTGTTTCTCTCTCTCCTCTCTGTTTCTCTCTCGCTGTTTCTCTCTCCCCCCCCCCCCTCTCTCTCTTTTTCTCTCTCTCTCTCTTTCCTTCGCTCTTGTTCACTGTGTTATCTGATCAAGGGAATAAAAAAAGCTGGAAAACAAATAATTAAGAGACATAACAGGGGGATCCTGACTCATTTGTATTCCCATCATCATGTCCCCTAACTGCATTTTCCCCAAAATCACATTAGCCCTCAAGGCTTAGAGGAATCTGATCATGTAATTGTGAGCAGCAGAGCACACGCTGACTGTGTGTGTGCATGCACTTCTCTGTCCTTCCTACGGTTCAGTTCAGTTGGTTCAAGCCCAGTTCAGTGGTGCATAAGCTGGGCCTATGCATTGCAAGCACGCAGCTCCTGTGATGTGCCGAGCTGGCATAGCACAGCAGCACAGGGCATGCTTCCAAATGGGTAAACCTCGACAAGTTATAGGGTATTTCACGGAATACTCCTTGCCCAATAGTAGACTTCAAGATCTGTGCTAAAAGGCTATCTCTAATGAAACTCAAAGTCTGCTTTGTTGTCAATTTATTTGCATGTACTACTGACCCAGATGCAAGCAGAGAAATCCAAGTTACATGGGGCAGCAATAGTTAGAGCGCTGGTTCAATAGTTCCCATCCTTACCAGCACCTTCATCCATCACTGAAGTGCCCTTGAGGAAGGCACCTACCGGTACTGACTAACCCCACATTGCGCAAGGGCCTGTAACCTACGGCTGCACGATTATGGAAAAAATCATAATCACGATTATTTTGGTCAAATGCGTAATCACGATTATTAATCATGATTATTGATTTTTTGCAGATTTAAAAAAAAAATTATAACAAGATGAAATATAACCAAGAATGAATTATATACGGAATGAGCAAAATAAAATGAATTCTAATAATTATGTAAAGGCAATAGCATGAAACTTAGGTGGACAGATTTCTGGCCAGAAACACCAGCCTGTTAGTATGTTCTGTCTTCAAGGACGCTCTCAGAGGTAGGTCACTATTGCCACGATAGAATCACGATTGAAATCACGACTTCGATTTTTACGATTTTATCACGATTTTCGATTATTTTTTCAATTAATTGTGCAGCCCTACTGTAACCAATACCCTGTGCCTAGATAAAAAAGTAGAGGGCTGGAGGGCTGCGGCGTTCAAGTGGTAAAACTGGTGGTGGTTTGAAGGTGCTCTTTGGCCAAGACGTAGAAAATATCAAAAAAAGGCAGGACGCCAAGGCACTCTTCTTAGATAAAACCGCTTTATTAACAAGGCTAGTTAATGTTTGAACATAATTAAAAATACTGCCACTGCAAACATGTTACGGCCCGCTACAGGGCTTTCATCAGGGCACAAGGTGAATCAAGCAGTGTAGCACACAATAGCACCCTGTGCCTAGATACTGTACCTATAACTCACTCTGTACAAAAGGGAAGGCCAAGTGTAATGGACCGGTAATAGTTTTACACATGTTCTGTAGAAAACAACACGGAACACACATTCAAGTACAGAACAAGACAGGATTCCTTCCTCAGATGATTCCAATGCCCTTTTCTTTTTTCCGATAAAGGGTGTGTAACGCAATAGACATTTCCAGGACGGGACGGGAGGATGTGTCACTCATTGACTCGACATTTGCGGAATCAGAACCAGGCGCCGTTCCAATTCCGTGAGCTGTTGACGGCTAACCGCACAGAATTAGGGCCCCCATAGCTGTGGTTTAACCCTCATTCAGTGTTCAGCGCAGAGGGGTGCTGCCGGCTTTGGTCGGGGCGGGGGACTGACTAGGGAGGGAGGGGCTCCAGAGCTCTCGGCTGTGCAACACACAGCTGGATTGACAGGCTAATCTCTGGGAGAGAGAGTGAGTGCTGTGGGATGAGGATTAGCTGGAGCTGGCTGGGATTAAACTCTCTCTCTCTCTTGTCTGTCTATTCTGTATTCTGCAGCCCTGGGGAGTGTGTTTGTGTGTTTTTGTTTGCGCGCGTGTGTGTGTCTGCTTGTTTGTGTGCTTATTTGTGTGTGCGAGCGTGCGTGCGTGCGTGCATGTAAGCAGGGTGGACTAGTACCGTTGGTGAGAGCCGAGAGTGGGGGATATGGTGCACTCTACGGCTCTTCCAAACATAGACATCAGTCCTTTGTTGATGCTTTTAATTTGGATAAACCTCGTAATGATACGGTTGGCCCTAACATGGTAGCATTTAACTGGCCCTAACATGGTAGCATTTAGCACTGTGGTAAAATGTCGACTTAAGAGCACTTAACCAGGGTTGTGTGGTGGTACATTGTACTGATGCACCTTACCATGGATGGGCCGTCCGCCCATGACGAGTGGGGATCCAGATTTGAGTCCGGCCTGGGTCATCATTTCCCAACCACACCCCATCTCTCTCCTGCTCATTTCCTATAAGAGCCTTCACTGTCACTCTGATTATTAAATCCATTTAAAAAAAAAAACATTACGCCCCGGGCCACTTGCAGTTGGGGAAAACGCTTTAATATCTTTGATAATGCAATTGTTTTTGTTTAACATGAAAACATAAAACATTGACATTTTTTTGTCCAAACTATTGAGCAACTGTATTTTTTTTAACCTCTGCAACAATATTATTTTTAATTATTGTATTAATGTGCAACTTTTTTATGAATTCAATGTGTGTCATTTTGCTATCCACAGTATTATTTTCCCATTCCAGTATTATTTCCTGTTCTCTACTGGCTTGCTGTAATATCAATGTGTGGTCTCAGTGTGTGTGTGTGTGTATGTGTGTATGTGTGTGTGTGTTTGCTTGCTTGCAGCTATGGTATCCAGGCCTGTTTGTGTGCAAGAGATTCCTTTGGGTATGGGTGGGTCTGATTGACTGACTCTCTTTCTCTCGTTCTCTCTCTCTCTCTCTCTCTCTCTCTCTCTCTCTCTCTCTCTCTCTCTCTCTCTCTCTCTCTCTCTCTCTCTCTCTCTCTGTAGGAAGCAGACAGTGGAGAGGATGACCGCCGGGCTCAGCCAAGAAGGTAAGCAGCACTGCCGCCAGCGAACCAGAGCACTGGCCTTCCATCTCGTCCACCATTAATGTAGCCAACGCCACACTCGGTCACTGTGCCATTATGGTCAAATGGTCAACTGACAGCACCCCGGGGACGACAACTGTTCATGCACACCCAGGGCTGCTGACAGGGCCTGTGACCTACTATTCACCCCTCATCTCCTTCACACACATCCGCCTGTGTGTTCGAGAAAAGGGGGAAAAATGTACACACACACACACACACACACACACACACACAGAGCCTGGAGATTCTTCACGCTTGTTGCCATAGTCTGGGTCAAATGCAGGTCTGTGTGCTAAATTATATGGTCTGAATCACGAGGCAGTGGTAGCGGAGACTGTGGGTGGGTGTTGGGTGCTGTGCAGCCTCTGGCCACTAAGGGGAGTACAGCACTGCTAAGAGAAGGACGAGAGGCTTTACAACCTTGTGGAACTCCAGCGCATGAGTCTCTGGAATCCTTTCTGTTCCGGCGTCAAATCTACCTCACATCTGTTAAGATGTTTGGAAATGTTGTTTCTTTTCTCACTTTTTGGTTGCAGAAAAAGCGTAGAGATGTTGTTTTCACGGTATGATTTGCATAAGCTTATGCCTACTTGGCAAATCTCGTTTTTCTTTTTGGTGTACAATTTAAAACTAGCTCTGCTGTATTACTAGGACAATGACAAAGATAAAGCCAAATATATGCTAGTGTATTATTTAGTAGTTTTCACTAGCTAGCTGTTATTAAACAAGGGTTTATCAATACATTATATTGAATGAAGATAAAAAATGAATGCTGCAGAGCCTCATTCAAGGGAATGACTCAATGTCAATTTTCTTCTTGGAGCAGGCGTCACTCTTAATTATTTAAATCTCTGAGGGTGCTGGCCCAAATTTCAAATTCAATGTTTCAAGAAGGAGGCCGCACCTTGCATAGTAGTGTTTTTTATTGCAATAAAAAACACTACTATGCAAGGTGCGGCCTCCTTCTTGAAACGCAGAATGAAGACAAACCATGTAAGACACATACTATTGATGTGAAGTTCACATACTGACATTAACTGTCTTTCTGAGCGGCTGCTGCCTTTTCAGGAGATGAAGTGGTAAAGCAGGTAGATTACTGCTATTAATAGACCTCCATACAAGGAGACATGCAAACAAGTGTGGAAATAAAACAATGCAAGCTGAGTATGTTTTTTTCCCCATTAATACATTTAACAAACAATTGATGCACAAGGGGCAAATGACAGAATATACTATGATTTGTCATACCCAACAATACTGCCCTACAAAGGCAAAGTGCAGTAACTACACTGACTTAAACTGACTTAAGACTGCAAATGGTCTGCAATGGTCTTGTGACAAACCAAATGAATCCCGTTTTAGAGATATTCCTACGTCAAATTTGCAGTATCTCTCTACAATATCTAACCTAATACTAAGGCTTTGAAGGCATTTTTCTCAGTTTCAATATCGGAATAGTTACTGACTGCACTTTGCCTTTGTAGGGCAGAATAGACTCCCTACGAAAGTGGCGAGTGAGAAAATGATTGAAATTACTACCAGCCGCCACAGTAGAGTGCCAATGCCAATATAGAACCCTGGTGGTGGTGGTGTGCGACAAGAAAACCACCCAGCCCACATGCAAAAGAAAATAACCGTCACAGAAGGAAGTCTTTCTCTCTGTACCTGCTAGCAATGCTTTGATCAGTCCCAGCTGTGTTGCTGTGTGCAGGGTTTTTGCATGTCTGCGTGGCGTGCGTCATCAAAACAAATGCACTCGTGCCAAGCTGTGCAGTTAGATGTTTATGTTGACGCGCGACGGAGGGGGGCACAAACCGTACCCATGTCTGATTTGAAATTGTACTGTAGTAGTATCGTCTATGTAAATATGAGAGATGCTCATTTGCAACCTGAACAGGAGGCGGTTGTGTGTAGAGGACCCTCTCTTGTGCGTGACTTTGTGTCCTGCATAACTCGTCCGCAGGTTATTTGCATGCTTATCGTCATGTCCTCATCTGATCTGATGCTGCCGCCCGCGGCCGCCTTGTTTACGTGTCTGTTTAGAGGAACACACACGTCAGTTGGACACACAAGCCGTCATTGTTGTCATTGGCTGTTATTACTGTTGCTGTCCACACAGGGTTCGGTTGGCAGAGGTTGTAAGTTGTTTTCTGTGTTGCACAGTGTGAGTGCGTGGGTACAGTAGGTACATCCCTTAATCCAGTGGTTCTTAACCTGGGGTGCGGGCACCCCCTGGGGGTGCAGCTGAGATTTCAGGGGGTGCGCGGAATTTTGTTTATGTTGTGTTTTGTTTATGTTGTTTGTTTATGTTGAGGTTGTGACCAAAATTCTGTTAGAGAACATTATAATTAGCCCAAATCAAAACAAAATTCAAACCCGTTTTTGTCCCCATGTCAAGTCATTAATGTATTGATAATGTCTCAAGCAAGAATCATTGTAGTTAATCACTTAAATCATTTTTAGTGCGTATTCATGTGTAGAGGTTTGGTTTGGGGGTGCGCTAGGGTGCATCAGATGCCCCCTATGAAAAGATATTGCCTTGGCCCTATAGTAAAAATGTTCTACACCCAGTAAAAACACACTGTGTAAAATATTTTGAAATTTGGATATAGTCTACCGGGGCCACCAGCCCCATGAAAATAGAAAATAATGGTGATAGTCAGAATCTCGGAATAGAAATGGACATTTTGCTGCATAAAGCTGCCCAATAAAAAAGATATTGTCTCAGCTCTGTGATAAAAATGTTCTATGCACAGTAAAATCACTCTGTGTAAAATATGTTGAAATTTAGATGAATTCTACCGGGTCCACCAGGCCCATGAAAATACAGCATAATGGTGATAGTGATGGGCAACCTGGATTCCAAAGCTGAAGTCCAGTGCCACATATTCCAAATGACATACCTAGTTTTACCTTTCCAGTTAGGGCAATTGGACAGGTAAAACCAGGTAATTTGAAATCTGTGGCACTGGATTGTAGCTTTTGAATCTAGGTTTGCCATTGTCTTAAAACAGAGGTGGACAAACCGCGTGACACATTTGCCCCAGCCAATATAATGAACCAGCTGAGACTAATTACCACTTAAGCCAGGTTGATGAGGTAATTAATGAGATCACCTGTATTGGGAGCACAGACAGAAGGAATATCTAAGCAGGTTGTGTATTCAGTCGATCCACTTACACAGACTTCAGTCTCAGGCCAGACTGATGGTCAAACTGCTATATTTAGGCAAATTTGCTCTTTTGCAACACAATATCAATTCCTTGCTGCCTTGGACCACTGCCAGTATCAAGCAAGAGATTGCAAAAATGCATGACTGTTATGTTTGTGTGTTTCACCTGTGTGGGCCCTACACATTCATGGAGGAACATCTGTACCAAAGCTGTGAATGTTCCTTGGAATGCCCAGGCTACAAAGTAGTCAATACAACTGTATTGAAGAGTGCCATTACTTCTTTATCCCATCGCCTGTGGTAGTATTTTCACTTTATTCCATCAGATGAGTACCATAACTTACCTGAGAGGCCCTTGGCAATGGACTCTGGACCTGGTGATACCCATGACATACCTAGAAGCCACTTAAGTAACAGATTTTGGGAAGCCACTCTTTCCAACATCACATACAGTTGTATTGTATGTACTCTATTGAACTACTGTCATTCCAAGGAGCATTCACAGCTTTAGTACAGATGCTCCACCAGGTATTAACAGCTACCTGTACAATCCTGTAGGCCCACAGGTGAAGCACACAAAAGTCATACAACTTCGCAATCTCTTGCTTGATACTGGCAGTGGGTCAGCTGGTTCATTATATTGGCTATATGTGGAATATGTGGCACAGGACTTTGGAATCCAGGTTGCCCATCACTATCACCATTGTTTTGTATTTTCATGGGCCTGGTGGACGCAGTAGAATTAATCTAAATTTCAACACATTTTCCACAGAGTGATTTTACTGTGCATAGAACATTTTTTTATCACACAGCTGAGGCAATATGTTTTTATTGGGTAGCTTTATGCAGCAAAATGTCCATTTCTATTCAGGGCTGGACTGGGCGATAAATAGGGCCCGGGCACTTTTGGATTTAAGGGGGCCCCCTCATTATTACTAGTGCCGGAGAACTGACTCACCGGTGGGCCCCGCAACCCCTCATGGGCCCCCTATTTTCAGTAATGTAAAAACAAAATGGGGGCCCACGAGGGTGCGGGGCTCACCGGGAAAATGCCCCCGCCACGCCATGCCAGATGGCCAGTCCAGCCCTGTTTCTATCCAAGATTTTGACTATCACCATTATTTTCTATTTTCATGGGGCTGGTGGCCCCGGTAGACTTCATCCAAATTTCAAAATATTTTACACAGAGTGATTTTACTGTGCATAGAACACTTTTATCACAGAGCTGAGACAATATGTTTTTTATTGGGTAGCTTTATGCAGCAAAATGTCCATTTCTATTCCAAGATTCTGACTATCACCATTATTTTCTATTTTCATGGGGCTGGTGGCCCCGGTAGACTTCATCCAAATTTCAAAATATTTTACACAGTGTGTTTTTACTGGGTGTAGAACATTTTTACTATAGGGCCAAGGCGATATCTTTTCATAGGGGGCAACTGATGCACCGTAGGGTACGCGGCTTGTCTTGGTCACAGCTAAGGGGGTGCGTTATGAAAAAAGGTTAAGAACCACTGTCTATGCAACTTGGCCTCTCCAAGAGTCCCATGGCAATGTCTCCTTGCAGTTGCACAGCACCCTACAGTACCTCCAAGGGGTGTACCCTTACATAATAATCGATATGTTGTATAGAAAAAGTGGAAAGTGGAAAAATAATTGGAAAATGTTTATCATATTGTGGGGCATTCTTATGTATAGAAAATAATCGAATCGCTGCCTTAAGAAACCAATGCCGAATGGTATCGCCATGGAGGCTGTGATTTACACCCCTACTGCCTCCCTTAAATGTTCTTCATCAATAAAGCATGTCTGCTTGGTGCAGCTTGTCGAAACTGCATGATGTCAAGCAGGACGCTCTACTTCTCTGCACACAAAGTGTGTCAGTGAAACTTCCATGCGTTCCCATGTGTAGCGTTAGCTTGCAGCCTGTTGTTGCATGTTCTCTCTGGAGCTGGGTGTGTCTCTTAGTGAATGTCAGGGATTTATATGGGACGGAGTTTTGCTCAAGGCAGGGAAACTTATACAGGCCTCCCTCCCTCCCTCCCTCCACCAAAAACCTTCACTTGTTCTCTCATCACTCTCCTCACTCATTTTCACTCACGCCCCTACACCAGTTGGCCTGTTATGTAATAATTGCCTGACCCCCGCCCCCCCTTCCAGGGGTGTATAGCCCCCCCCCTCTCTCTTTACAAAAAGGTTGGCTGGCCTGAGAATGACTTGCATGACATGAGTGTTTGCCGTGTGTGACACATCGCATTACAGCGTTTCCCCCTTCCAAGTCCCATTACACCCCCCCCCCTCAAACTCCCCCAACTCCGAAACTTCAGATCTTCAATGGCGGGCGGTCACACATGTGGGCCCAATTATGGATTAGGTAATTCTCTGGTGAACATGGCGTCATGCTCGATTGACCCCTGCACTATCGGAGTACGTTAACATTGTTATTCTCGTGTTTTTGCCCTGCTGCCCAGCACCACCACCACCCCTACTAGCACCCCACCCCACCCCATCCATCCATTTTAAGTACCTGACCCTGTTTGCCTCCGCTCCGCTCCGTTACATAACATTTGGCCATAATTAACTGGGTATTAAATTTGTGTTAGGCGCTCCACATATGGTTTTGAGTAAAAAACGGCACAGTTAAACAAGCCCTTTGGAAAACGTCATGCGACTGGACGTGCTCTCCCTGGTAAATCACTCTCCACTGCTGCAGCAGCAGCGAGAATCTTTCTGTAGAGCCCAGCCCAGCTCCAGCCCAGCCCAGCCCAGCCCAGCCTAGCCTTTTACAGCACAAACAAAATGTACAGACCAGATGCAACCTTTAGCCTTGGGGGGGGCTTCTCCTACAAGACAAGGGGTGAAGGGATCAGTTCCTCTCAAGTGCAAAACCTTGAACTCGGAGTACTCTCGTGCTATGTTAGCATTTTGCAGGCTCCTAAGGAGAGGTGTTGGTGTGGGTGCATGCGTGTGTGGGTGCATGGTCTTTTTTTAAAGTATCCATGTCTACATTTTTAGGGATGAGCCATAGTTTGCTGAAAGCCTTGAGGTTCTCACCTCGCGTCTGGAATAGGGCACAGGGTGTACCAAGCCAGTCTTTATGGAATCACAAGTATTGGTAAAACTGGCCTCGTAACGTTTTGGTTGTTGGATGGGTAGATACATTACCAATGGTTGAGTGATCATTTTCATCTTTTAAATTCAACATTTTTTTTTAAAATCTTATGGCTAAACCTCTCCACCTGTCTGCACCAGGCCCTTGCAGCTGCTGTTGCATAAGCTCCCTCTTTTATGAGGGACGCTGCTGTAGGCTGTAGGTTATGAGGGTTTCCCAGACATAGTGGCAGCAATGAACACGGAAATTCTAGAAAAGATGAAAATGGAGTGTGCTTGTGAACTAGCTTGTGAAGACTTGACACCATTAGGCCAGGAGCGGTAATGTAATGTAATGTAATGTAATGCACATTGGGTCACACTTACTATGCTACTGCATAATGGAACAATCGAAAGCTTTTGGGAACTTTGTGGAGCTTTGGGGTTTTTTTTTTTACTGCAGGGTAAGGTAATCGGATACATGCCCTTTTCCCCTCTTTGTATTCAATAACCCGGGCGGTCTGACATACATACCCCAGTGTTGGCAGGATTTGATGTAAGACGGTTAGACCAGCTCACCAGGAAGCTGAGGGCTGGTATTATTGCGGCCCACCTCCAGTGAACTATGCCAAGCCATGCCAACAGTTAATGTGTCAGACTGGAGGCTAACACGCACACACACACACACACACACACACACACACACACACACGTAAACACACACACACACATGCACACGCGCGCACACACACACACACACACACATACAGTAAACGCACACACACGCACACACACACACACACATGCAGTAAACACACACACACACACACACACACACACACACACACACACACACACACACATGCAGTAAACACACACACACTGCAGATAAGGCTACTCAACATCTTATCTAACGCTGTGGGAGACGGCAAATACGGTAATTTCCCCTAAACAAGTTAGTGTGTTCCTTTGATGTCCCATGGGGTAGTTGCCTGATTGGTTAAGTAACTACACAGAGGTGTATCGTCACTGCAGCGTATCCTCTGGCCGAAGATTTATCTTGACAATTCTCCCACTGACTGGGAAATGAAGTAATACCTCAAGAAAGACTCCGTTGATTTGACACAATCAGTTGTGTAACTTCATATTGTATTGTTATAGGCTTTGCTGCTTTGCAACTTGGTTCTGCTGTTCATTATGAGACATGAGAATATTTTTTTTTGTAATAAAATCTATTTTCCTATTTAATGTTACAAGAGTGGAACGATAAGGAATGATTACTGCACTCAGATACTGGGTTATATATAATGCCATGTAACGTGAATCAAAACTGGGAAAAAGGTCGACTTGTGGGGGGTGGGGAAATGTCTAATTTAAAAGTGCCATGCCCAAGCTTGTACTTAAACGACCACCATGCGAACACCATAGGTGGCTGAGCTCCATGCTGTCTGTGTGAAAATAGAGCCCTTGCCTACTGTAGGCCTCAATTAGCCAGTTGGGCTACTGTATTTAACCCGGCAGGAGAGGAGACTTCCACAGGGGATATTTTTACACAGCCTTCTAGACATCGGCTGGCTTCATTAACATGTACTCGTGCCGTAAAATAAGGAGAGGGAGACGATAGAGAGACAGGGCACTGGCAGCACGCCTGTTAACAGACGCTATGGCCAAGTAGACTATTCAAGCTTGAGCAAAGATTGCAATCTGCCGAGGGAGCTTTTTTTTTTTGCTGCCCCTCTCTCCAAGGGTCTTGACCCGAGTCTCATGACGTTTGCTTATTACTCAGAATTATACTAACAATGGATCGTCAAGATGACAATTTCCAGCAGAGACCACCCACAGCATTGTGTTGGATTGTTTCTGTTTGACTTGACGACACCACCACCATTGGATACGGAAAACCCATTTCCCCATGTCAGTCCTATTTAACCTTGATGTTAAAGTTGTTCTGTTTTTTTTTTTTTTTTAGTTGATGGGCCTCGATTAGCTTTTGGGCAAATCCCATCCTGTCTAGTTGTGTTGCCTGTAAACTATTTCATCAGCCTCTGCCCTATCAGGGTTATACTTCTTCTATTTATTTTGCTCTCTCTTCCTGGTCTGTTGTGTTAATGTGTGCATTAATGGGTTCCTGTATTTGGCTTGAGTTGTGTACATATAACCACCCAGCAGCAGCACAATAGTCATATGACTGACTGGTTCCCATATCTACCTGAATACAGATCCCAAAATAGAACGGTAAATAGAACGGTTTGTTGATTCGTGACTGATGCACGTGGCTCGATTTTGAAACGGCAGCGTGTTTACGCTGCTTTACCTCCCTGTGTGCGCGGTGTTTGTGACATTGCCATGGCTGTCGTGTTGCAAGTGCTCCTCAGCTGCTCACGCATGGGTGCTCTGCTGAAAAACTTGTCGGAAACAGTTGGCCTTCCTTGCTGTGAATCCATGGAACCGGTTGGGGGTAACCGGAGGGTTTCTCAGAAGAAGTACCCAGACGTGACCTTTTGTACGCAAGCAACATTGCACAAGTGTTAGTGCACTTTTAATAAAGTTGTAAACAAAACATCGCAAGCGCGCCACGTGGACATATCATATAACAGACTTCGAGGGTTTTGAAGGTTCATCGATTTGGCAAGGTTAAGGCGAGGACAGGACAGGTAAACAAACAAACTAACAAACAAACACGCGTTGACATGAGTGTTGCAACCTGTCCCAGTTTTCACTGATTGTTTTGGTTTGTCCAGGGGGAAAATACAGTTTCCCTAGACACTGAATGAAGGGATCCCTTGCTTACAAGCAAAAGAATTGGTTACTATTGCCAAGTGTCCACGTGTTTTGGTCAGACAGAGGTAGCAACCCTAGTTGACATCCAAACATCCCGACAAACTGATGCAACACTTTGCCCGTTTCCATGCATCTCTTGGTGGGTAGTGTCTGACGTCTCTATTTCTCTGTCACTCTTGAGTTGCGCGTCACGTAAGGTGATCTGTGTTTATTTACTTGGCTTGGTGATGGCGTCTGAGTACCAAGGCAGCATTTGACAAGCCGCTACAGTAACCAAAGCAGTCAAGGTGTGTTGACACCTCTTGTTATTGTGATGTAATTACGTGTGTGTGTGTGCTGGGGCAGCCCTACACTACACTCCAACTCCCGGTTGACTAACATGGTCTCTGATGTCAGCCTGAGTCAAGGGAGACTACTCCTCTGAAAACATTTGTCCATTCCTCGGCTTCACTCCAGTGAGATTTAAAGCTTTGTTTATCCCCAGGGACCTTGTCTTTCCCCGGTAAAGCCTGAAGCCTAGCACATGTCTGCAATAACGTCGGTTGGCTAGTGTGCATGGTGGAGGGGGAGGGGGAAGGGATATAGAGGATCAAAACAAATCATCCGACGTGCTGACTGAAGACTCCTCTTCTTCCCCATTGATCTCCTCCCAATCCACCGTCAGGTAATGCTGACCTTTAACAAGCTAAGGGTGCGGTGAGCTTCCACTAGGATCTACTGGATGTCAAGCAGGCAGAGAGGCAGGCAGAGAGGCAGGCAGGCAGATGACTAGCCGCTGTGCAACAGACAGTGGACAGAGAATCGTATATGACAGTGAGATAAAGCAGGCAGGTTCTTTTCCGTTATCCACTTTACGTTGGGTGAATGCCCCTTTAGGAGACCTTCGATTAGGAGACCTTCGGAGTCTTGAGGTAGAGAATAGAGTCCCCTTAGCGCTGTAGATGGCGGTAGCGCACGTCTTGTGCAAAAATCACGAAAAGAGAAGAAGGAGGGACAACGCCCCCTTAGGAGACCAAATTTTGAGCACACGCTTTTGCATTGAGTGGGCGTGTTTCGATTCCTCTTATTATATATCCAACCTCTTTGCAGCATACTTGTCAACACAAAGCAGGGCCAATACATAGACTGGATCAGTGGTTCTCAACCTTTTTTGAACAAGCATCCCTGGGGTCTCATTATAAGCCTGCCAACAGCCCCTTGACACCATCTTAAGCCTGACAACTCCCCCCTTAGTATTAAAAAAATAAAATGGGCTTATGCCCCCCAATGACCACTAAGCATTGCCCCCTTTCAGCTTTATCCTTCTCAACGCTCCCCTAGGGCTCCCCAATGCCTCCTTTGGGGGCTGTGTAGAGCTCCCGTTGAGAAACATTAGGCTAGATCAGGGGTGGGGAACCTTTTTCATTCGAAGGGCCACTTCAAATTAGGGATGTTAACCGGTAACCGGTTAACCGATAGTCGACCGGATCAACGATAACCGGTTAAATTTTCTGCCACCGGTTAACTGGTAATAATAATTATAATAATAATTTCCTCCCAAAAAGCCCCCAAAAACTATAAATTTGAGGTTTTGGTACGATAATTCAGCATGCCTGTCTGAGCAGCAAAAAGAAAGGCTTAAGCTTATGTGAAAAATTTAATTTTAAAAATTCAGTGCTGTGCCTATCAGGCACGCTAACGTTATATCATTTAAGATTG
Organism: Engraulis encrasicolus; assembly: GCF_034702125.1. Classification (NCBI taxonomy): domain Eukaryota; kingdom Metazoa; phylum Chordata; class Actinopteri; order Clupeiformes; family Engraulidae; genus Engraulis; species Engraulis encrasicolus. Next base: position 44,203,413 of record NC_085864.1, on the reverse strand, counting down.
ACGGTTAACCACTGGTTAATGAGTCTCAGTTACCGGTTAAGATATTTTTTAATTTTCGCCATCCCTACTTCAAATTCATCCGAGGGCCGTAAAAGTCCTCCGAGGGCCGTACTATGAACACAAACCAGGATTTCCCCCTTCACTTTAGGCCTATATTGAAGGCAGCCACCGTTTAAACAAACAAACACCACCTTCTCTAGGTTCCCTGAATATAACTTAATTGTATTGCAAAATGCATTTTCTAAGATTCCTTACAAAATATGTCATATTTAATGTGAAGCTGAATAACAGTAAAATTATATCGGGGGGCCGGATAAAGCGGCCTCAAGGGCCACAAACGGCCTTCGAGACATAGGTTCCCCACCCCTGGGCTAGATGGACTGCCTTTCTTGTCCCAGAAGGAAAATGTTGTTTTCACAAACTGTCCCACAAGCTCAACATGTGTAAGATGTAAAAAGAAGAAACAAAAAAGTCATCTGCATCACACACACACACACACACACACACGCACACACACACGCACACACACACACACACACACACACACACACACACACACACACACACACACACACAAGCACACTGCACTTTCTGCACTAAACCCAAACATACACACACTGACACACACACACACACACACACACACAGACACACGAACATACACACAAGACGCACACCGCACCTTCTACCTGCACTAAACACATACACACACATACACACACACACACACACACACACACACACACACTGCTGCTGGTGTACTTGACAGACCTCTTTAATATTTATTTTTCTTCAAAATGCTACTATTACCATGTCAGAACGCTATAAAGGACTTTTTTTTAGGAAAAGCACAAAAGCACAACAAATACCTCTTAATGTATGTCCTCTACAAGTCTTCTGTTGTCCAGTCTTGCACTTTAAATGTCTGTATGAGCACTGTCTATGTCCATACTGTCTTAAGTCCATGTATAAGTACTGTCTGTGTCTATACTGTCTATGTCCTTACCTAGATTAGTCTATGTCTGTATGGGAAAGCAAGAAATGTAATTTCAAATTCTTTGTATGACCAGTGCATGTAAAGAAATTGACAATAAAAAACCTACTTGACTTGACATTGAACAAAATGAGAAGCACACACACACCATTTGACACTTCAAAAATATGCAACACATAGGCAATGCATTGCACAAGAGCAGAACAAGAAAAGGGTGGTGGCTATTAAATTAACCAAATAAACACTCTTGAACAGCGAGTCTCGACAACAATGTTTGGCTTGGACTGGGCAGAGCAGAGTGCCAGGGGCCAGGCTGAGACTTAATAATTATATGAATGAAAAGCACCCAATCAGAAATCTGTGGTGTTCATTTGAGAAATGGCTTAGCAAACACATCCGATTTGAGAGCAGGCTACTGGTTGGGTGTTTCGCAACTGGGCAGCAGCCTGCATGTGTTGTACCAGAATACAGAGAGGGAAGTGACGAAGGCCTTTGTCAACCAGAAGCCAAGTTACTTTCACACGGCCTCTTTAGAAATTGTTTCTCAACACATGTTCTCAGAACACTATCTAGATTCCATTGGTATTAGAAGCCACCATTTCAAGCAGGTGAGCTGGTCCTTGCTCACAAAGACAGGTGATTAATCAAATTGAATAGACACATCCTTGTATCCATCCCTTTATCACTCTGTATATTGCCAAACACTTTGAAGAAATCATATAATGGCTTCCTCAAAGTCATAAAAGTGGGTTTGTATTATTACTCATAAACAGGAAGGAGTTCAGAAGACTTCATAAACAAAACGTGATTGTAGCTAGTATCATGCTGCACCTCTACTGCGTGGGTGAATAAAAACAGGATTCCGATCACATTCCCCAAGCGTTTGCTGGGGCTAAGATTATGCCTCAAAGCTGCTGTGTCAAATTGAACAGTTGAATACTCTGCCTTTTCTATTCAGGATTCGCCAACACCCCGACGCTTAGCTCTAGCTCTACCTGCCAGCAGCGTCTCTCTAATGTGATTACCTGTACCAACCTGACCTCTCTTGTTCAGAAGATTAGAGCAATGCATCTCTTCTCACCCACTCAGGCTCTCGACATGCTCAATGGTCGATGTTGTTTGTCAAGCCTGGGCCACTTCAAGGCCCAGGGAGAGCATGTGTGTTGATGAAAGGGGCCGCCACTTGACTTGATTTAATGTGCTGCTCGTTAAAGGACATAAACATGTGATGTAACCAGAGCTCTAAAATAACTTGTCATCATGAGCCAAAATGGCTAATAGATATTAATCTCACTAATGGGTCAAAGTGGCTAGTAAGTTGGTCTTTTCTATCTGCCAAACTGAAATTTCACAAGCAGTGGCTGGTGTTAATTTAGAGGCCCTGAACATAACACAACTTTGCCTCTTTTTGTGTACATTTTCTACCACGTGGAAATGAATAAAATAAATATCTGAATATTTGCAAAGTAGCCCATATTTTGAAACATCCTTTCAGTATTGAACACAATACGCTTTCATCAGTTCCAAGAACTGTCTGGCTGACGAAACAGCTGCTATCTTGCTTTGCCTCTCTCTCTTCTCATTCCTGTGTCGCTGGTTTAGCAACAGTCTAGTGTCGTACGTCTCAGCACTCCCCCGTCTCTCCCCTGCCCAAGCACATGTCAGCGACTCCTCCCTCTCCAGACCTACCGCCGCAGTCCAAGTTTGTTGGCTTGGCTCTTGGTTAACTCAGAATGGGAACGAGCGCATAAGGTACAGCCGGCTGTGTCAGCAGCAGTCACCCGGTGTCCGATGAAGATAATCAGCGTATGTCGATTAGGCCTTCCCTGTTAGATTAGACGGAACACCTGCCTTGTTCTCTGAAATACATCGTTACCTCAACGGACTTTATTTGAACTTTTGAAGTACCACGCGAGAACTACATACGTGGGCATTTTAAGACCGGGCTATCTGGGAATAACACACGTTCCCTCGCTAAAGCCGGTGTTTTAACAATTACAGTTCTTTCGTTTTTCTTTTTCTTTACCACGTTTTTATGCGCGAAGGCGACGGGAAAGTCGCTGCTGTAACTGTGCTTGATTTTTGATTTCCCCATGGAGGGCTAAAAAGGATATCCTGCTCCCCAGTACCGAAACACTCCCGCTCCGGTTGTGTTGCTCAGCCTGAGCCATGACCCTTGGGACCGTGGCTTCCTCTAGGAGCTCCGCTCCGGGCTGCTTCTGCTCCTGTTGTGGGGCGAAAATGGTACCGTACTTCTCCGAAGACGCAGTGGTGTCCCAGAACCAAATTAACCAAATGTAAGTTTGTTTGCCTCAGGGGTTTTCAAACGGGTTTCGCTTTTGTTGTAATGTGACTTTGTATTAAGCTTGCTCAAGCAGAATATTGAGCGTGTCTATGACAAGTTGTGTTTCTTTTATTCTAACTTGGGTGAGATATAGCGGTCGTTCTGATATGGTTTGGCAACAGAGTATGTATGTTTTACAACTGATTTGTGACGCCGAGAACTTTGTAATACTACGTCTAATCGCCAGATTAATTAACGGTGTTGTTCGGGTATCTAGGGCAAATTTACATTCGTGGGAAATGTGAAAACACTTAAAGTGCCATTCATTTCCTTCACGTGATGCAACAGGATGCATCATTCCGAGTTCCGTCCTTTGTCGTTGTGAAATATGTTGCGCTTCATCCGCGGTGATTCACCCACCTGTCTTGGGGAGGATGAGGCCATGTGCAGTCCCGCCGGCCGTGGCCATGCCTGTTGCCCTTATAAAGTAACCCACAGGAAGCCCATTCCTGAAGTACTACTACTACTAGGCCCAACTACTGCGAGAGGGTTTGAAATACAACCTGACAAACCTTAACATTAAACGCTGACCCACTTTACTCATGTTTATACTTGCTCATAGTTTGTACTGTAGTGGGATTTTTTTTGCACTGAGAAAGAGTCGAGACATTCTTTTCTCAGACATTAACCCCAAGTACAGGATCACATTTTATAAAACAAGTGTGGCTTTTGTGTCAGAGAAACCTGGCTAGTCTAGTAGTAGAACCCTTGCTATTTGTCAGTGAACACGAGCGTTGTGCTGCCAAATCCCAACATCTAATCCCATTCTGCCCAAACACAGATTGGTGATTTGAGACGCCGCTTTTTACAGTGGCGTGCCAACTTTTGTTCTCATCAACCAAGACTTGACAACAGTTATGCATGAAATGGAGCATTCCTGAATTTGGTGTGTGTGTGTGTGTGTGTGTGTGTGTGTGTGTGTGTGTGTGTGTGTGTGTGTGTGTGTGTGTGTGTGTGTGTGTGTGTGTGTGTGTGTGTGTGTGTGTGTGTGTGTGTGTGTGTGTGTGTGTGTGTGTGTGTGTGTGTGTGTGTGTGTGTGTGTGTGTGTGTGTGTGTCAGCGTTCAGCAGCCCTCGCATCCCACAGTTATGATGAGCATTCATCCACTCAAATGAATGCTCCACTGTATGCAGCGTGAGGAATGACTGTGTGTGCCAAGACTACAGGGGAACACACGCACACACACAGGACCTATAAATCCACACAAGACAGGAGTTTGATGGGGTGTAGCCTAGAGAGAAACAGTAGTTGACTTTACAGAAGACACAAGACCTCTTTAAATACTATATATATGCTATATTATTGTGAGTTTTTGCACCTTCTCCTATTAGCAGATTTCGAAATCAGGGCTCGAAAGAGTATGCACTGTGTCGTCAGAAAGCAGCTGCTTCTGCACAATAAAAGAGTTTTACAGTCTGTCTCTTTGTCTCTCCTGTGCTGGTCAGCTGCAGGGTGACGCATGCACTTCTACTGTACTGTGCAATCCTGCATTTGCTTAATGGATTGCTTTGCTGCAGAGGTTGTGTGTCAGTGTGTATGTGTGCATGGCATGCATGCTTCTGTCTGTCTGTGTGTGCATGCTTACCTATTCATGCGTGTGTGTGTGTGTGTGTGTGTGTGTGTGTGTGTGTGTGTGTGTGTGTGTGTGTGTGTGTGTGTGTGTTGGTGTGTGAAATTAGCAGGGAGTGTGGTTTGAAAAAAAGTCCTTAGCTAGACTGTAATCAGTGTCCTCCCGCGTCCTTGCCCCAGTCCACTCCACTGCACCTTCATGGGAATTTGAGAGAGAGAGAGAATATAGCAGCTCACCCGCTCAACTCTCACACCTGCCACCGGCCACACACCGTAACGTGACACCTGTTTGCCTTTTGAGGAAATATCAGCCCTTGGTGGTGGTGTAGCTTTTTATCGCCCATTGCGGCAAGGTGATGCAGAGAGCACTGAAGTGCTCCTTCACTTCCTTGTAATCTCGTTCCTCGTGTTTTTGTTTTCAGTGTTGGGTTTGTTTGCCCTGTGTCACGTCACCTACTGTACACATACAATGCACATGTGGTTGGTGTTATCTTGTGTTTTTTTATTGAAGTGCGTCGGCCTCTCCTAGGGAGCTTTTAAAGGGCTTAATGATGCCCCTTTTTATGATTTTAATGGCTCCTCCAGAGACAGAGACCGCCCAAAGCACCCAACTCTTTATCTCCATTAAAAACAAAAACACACTCGCCTTGTCAGGTGGAAAATATACACACACAGGCGCGTGCTGTCCCCATAAAAACCAACTCCAGATGCGTGAAACGTGGCCCTTGTTGCGCTTTCACTCTCGTGTTCACCCCTCGCCTCGCTCGCTAGCTCGCGTTCCTTGTAGTAAACTTTCCCCCAGGAGTACCTGGTCTGACTCCAAGGACCTGTCGGCTAGTGTAAACAGTGATTTCACCCAAGGAACTTCCAGCATGAAAATTCCCATGCTTTTATTTAACTACCGGTAAACGGCATGTCAGTCTGACTGACCAGGATTTCATAACGTCCGCTTGACTGGGTTTTAATTTTGTGCGTGTGTGTTTAAGTCAGAGCTACCTGAAACCTAGACTACCTGGTTTGACTCCAAGAACTTTCAGACGGTATAAACAGTGATTTCATAAAGGAAGTTCCAGTATGAAATCCCCTTGTTTTCACTAAACAGCCTGTCTGTGTCGGGCTGACCAGCACACACTTGTCTGGCTCTGAATTAACTTTTTTGGGGGGGTTTGTTTTGTGTAGTGTGTGTGTTTTCTTTTTTAATTCAGGCCTAAATATAGTCCCAGCCAGGGCCAGCAGCAGGATGTTTTGTGCGTCAGACATGTAATGCTAAACCCCAAAGCCAGGAGAACATAATTGCTGGGTTTTTATGCCTCATACAAGGAAGTGTGATTGGGAAGCCGTGTCTGTGTGTGTGTGTGTGTGTGAGAGTGAGCCAAGGCGGGACGGTGCCTATTGTTCTCCCGACCGTTGAACCTCCCTTTTAACGACAAGCTCTGACACAAACACACGTGCAGCCTCCGCCAACGCCGCTGGTATTCCAGTAAGGCATGCCCAGATAAGAGGGGTGGATGCGGCTGGTGTTGAAGTTGAAGAGGAGGCGGCCGGTGGGGATGAGAGACTGAGGGGGGTTAGGGTGGCGAAGTTGATTGTGTTGGTTGGCGCTGGCTGGGTGTTGAGGCTTTTCTTTCATCCCTAAATAAGGAAGTTAGATTTAGGTCACTGCTGTAGTATAGTGCAGCATGGGAAATGAGCTGGTGAATTTAAGGAGGAGGGAGGGGTGGGGGGGAGTTTGGTTGACGCACTCTTCTGGAGTCATCTGGGTTAAATGAAAAGCCAGGCCGGTCGGATCGGTTGAGATGCTGCCGGTTGGTCAGGTTTATCTGGGCTACCCGTCGGCAGTTGCAGCTGCTGCTGCTGCTGCGATCTTTATATGTTCCACCCATTAACATTTAACCCACATACGTGAAGAGGAGAGACGCTAAGACGAGGCTTTGTTTACACTGCACACACAATGCCAGGCTGGGCCCTAGAGGTGTGTTCCAACTGTTTTAGTCATCATCAGCAGCAGCGTGTCAGCATGGTGGTAGACGGGGTGACTGACAGCTTTGTCTGGGCCCGAGACAAAGTCATCTGTAAGACCCCCTCCGATGAAACGCTGAAATGAGGACCCAATTCTGGGCCTCTGACAACTGACCCCTTTGCCCCAACCATGTTGGCTTGTCTGGTGGTGGATATCCAGTCCGGCAGTTGAGGAGCAAGGCCCCCCACCACCACCTCCGCCCACTCCCACCCCCTTCAGCCTTCCCTGTGTGTTGCCCTAGCCTGCCTTGCTTGCCTCGCTCCCTGACTTCCTGCTCCCAAAGGATCTGGAGCGCTGGCTCATGGGAAATTCCCCTCCCCTCTTCCAGGAATAGTCAGACTCAGGACGTCTGCATACATGCACAATAGAGCAGGGAAACCAGTCGGAAAAGCTGTTGGCTGGCTGGCCCTAAGGCTTCAAAATCAAGTGGCGTTGTCCTGTTGTGGTTCCTTGTTGTTTGGTCAAACTGTCTTGTAATCAAGCCTCACAAACGCTGGGTTGGTTGTTGTTTGGTTGGCGACTCGACTGTAAAGTTGGCGGTGCCCTGCTTTTTTCTTAATCTAGTCCTCTGGCTAGAGGCTGAGCTATATATATGCACATGCACCCATGGCACTCTTAATTCACGGACGTGCTTTGTGTGTGTGCACGTTTGTGTGTGTGTCTGTATCCGCTTGTCCTAATCTGTATCTCTGTAGGTGACAGAATGCAATGCTCAACACCCACAGCTCGCTCACTTGCTCTGTCTCTCTCTTTCGTTCTCTCGCTCTCTCATTCAGCCCCGGGTGCCTGGCTTGTGTGCCGCTCCTGAACTCATAAGGCCCTAGGCCTGCCCACAAGGCCTGGGCCTATATTTATCCCCACTACCCAGCCAGAGACTGACTAATATGGGCAGGCACGAGTGGGGGCTCAGATGAGCTCTGTGCGCTGGTTGGCGGGATGGCAGAGCGAGGGAGTGGTGGGTCGTCTTCTTCCGTGTGGTTCGCGCTTGTCCGAAGGACCCCCTTACATAGTGACGGTTGTGTCCCATGTCCTAACAAGTACCGCCTGTCGCTGGATGCCAAAAGATGACCCTGCTGCTATCTTTCCCTTTCCTGCCATCCCATCCTCTTAAACCCCCCACTCCACTCCACACCACACCACTCGGTCAAATCACTCCTCTTTTTTGGACTACAGTAGTGTTCGGTTGTAGAGTTCAGCATGAGCTTGGCTCTCGAGGTTTTTGTTTGGTGTCAGGTGCCAGATTCTTAAATGTCTTGGTTGTACATGTGTTTATTTGTTTGTGTGAGTGAGTGTGATTGTGTGTGTAATGTATGGAGTCAGTGTGTATGAATGTGTGAGCTCTTGAAAGCAGAAGAGGGGCACTGTATAGGTTGTGTGTGCGACTCAAGGATGGAAAGAAGCACCCGTCCACCTGCCAATGAAGGGTAAATTTCAGTGGTGACTGGTACATTTTTCAACCCACCAGTCACTTTTACTGGTAAAAACAGTGAGTGGTTGATTTTGACATCTACCTGCCACCGTGACTGGTGGGGAAAATATTTAAGTTCCGGCCCTGATGGGTATAAGAATGAATGTCTGTGTCACATAGAGAGAGAGAGAGAGAGAGTTAAAGCTGACTGAGTGTGGCCCCTCCATGTCGCCTACTGTAAAATGCCAGAGGGCTGGAATGCCAGTGCGTGGCCCTGTCGCCCCTGCAGTCCATAGCCAGCTCTCTCTCTCTCTCGCTCTCGCGCGCTCTCTCTCTTCTCCTCTCTCTCTCCTCTATTCTCTCTCTCTCTCTCTCTCTCTCTCTCTCCTCTCTCTCTCTCTCTCTCTCTCTCTCTCTCTCTCTCTCTCTCTCTCGTTCCTCTCTCTCGTTTCTCTCTCTCTCTCTCGTTTCTCTCTCTCTATGGTTTCTCTCTCTCTCTCGTTCCTCTCTCTCTCTCTCGTTCCTCTCTATCTCTCTATTCTCTCTCTCTCTCTCTCTCGTTTCTCTCTCTCTCTCTCTCTCTCTCTCTCTCTCCTTTCTCTCTCTCCCACTCTCGTTTCTCTCTCTCTCTCTCCCGCCCTCTCTCTCGCTCTCTCTCTCTCCCGCTCTCGTTTCTCTCTCTCTCTCTCTCGCTCTCTCTCTCTCGCTCTCTCTCTCCCGCTCTCTCTCTCTCTCTCTCTCTCTCTCTCTGCACAGAAGCCAGCTTTGTGCCTCCCTCCCTACTGTGGTGTCACTGTACTGTCCCCTGGGCCAACTCGAGGACTCAGTGCCACTCTGACACAGACCCACACACAAGAGCATAGACACTGACACACTTGCGCGCGCGCACACACACACACACACACACACACACACACACACACACACACACACACACACACACACACACACACACACACACACACACACACACACACACACACACACACACACACACACACACACACACACAGCCAATAGAGATATAATGATACACACCCTCACGGGCACAGACACTCTGACACATGCACACACTCAATACACACACACACACATACACGCGCACATCGAAAGCGGCACGCCGTCCACACGCCACACAATGCGCTGCCTGTCTTGTCCTGTCGTCTGGCCTTGTGATGTGATGGGGGAAGCAGCAGCAGCAGCAGCAGAGGAGTGTTGGGGCAGAGGCCAAGCATCTGCATGTCAGGGAGGAGGACGTTCTGTTCCCTTCTAACTACGGAAGAAAGTCCTTTCCCCAGTTTTGTGTGTGTGTGACCTGCTTTTTAAAACTCAGCAGTCAGTGCTGCAAGTTGCCCGTCATTGAGCGCTGCCCTTATTCTGTTGAAACGG
>NC_085864.1:44153690-44188690 GCF_034702125.1 Engraulis encrasicolus | reverse complement strand
TAAAAACCTCTCGAGCTGATCGAATCAGTCCAGCCGTGCTCTCTCCAGTTGCATAACAGCCACGTCCGTCTAGAGTTCAGACGGGGAAGGAGGAGGAGTGGAGGGGGGAGGTGAAGGAGTAGAGGAGGAGGAGGAGAAGGAGAAGGAGAGTAGGAGGGGGCTTCAACTCAGCCCCACTGCACTGCACACGCCATACTGCACAGCTGGTCAGCAACAGTGTATTTATGTTGCTGCTATTTGGGTGTCTTTTTCCATACGCCTCCCTTGACCTATACCCACCCCACTCAAGGACATTGATTATGTGTGGGGGAAGTGGGATGGCTCTGGGTAGGTGGGTTAGAGCGTTAGAGTGTTTCTCTTTCAATTCATGAAACATTTCAAGGCACCCCAAACCAACAAGCCTTCCGATACCACACAAGCTTAGAAAAGTAACACATTTGGAGACGTCACACGACCTACGTTGCAGCTGACTGAGGCGATATTCACTTTATTGTGCGTGAATGGCAGATGAAAGATTCCACTGACTAGTATTAACTTATCAATTTAGACAAATATGTATTATATTACATCATTTATTTATCAGCCACGTTTCCGCGACACCCCTGTTGAGAAACACTGGGTTAGGGGGAGTGGGTGTTGTCTTGTTTGTGAAGGCTGCCCATGCGCTGGTTCTAAGTGGAGGGTGGGGGTGGGGGTGGGGTGGGGTTGTTAGCCCGTGATGGGATTGCGAAATGGCGATGAGGCTTGGCCGGATGCAGCGTCATCATTATCGTGTGTGTGATGTGTGAGTGACTGCGTCAGCATTCAAGGTGACTCGGTTGATGGCTCTGAAGGGGAACCTGCGGGTTGTACACTGAAGTCATCAGCTGATGAGCCATCATCAGGGCCATCGGAGATAAGGCGACGGGAAAGGGTGTGGCGCAACGCTCCCATTGAAGCTGCCCGATGGACCATCCAGTCTGGCCAGCCATCCATACATTTTGCCCCTGTTGTTAACTCACAACAGCATTGAGTGGTTGGTTGGCAAAAAACAATAGGGTGGGAAGTGATGTATGTTTCTCTCATTGAGTCATGGGAGGAGTTAAACCTCTGCACCTATTTGCTACGTGTTGCTACAATTTCCTTATTGATTTGCCAATATGTGCACTTCTCTGTTGCTACCTTTTTATGCCGAGGAGGAAACACCCAGGTGCAGAAACTGCCACATTTTTGCTTCAGCCGATTCAATGAACCACCTGATCCTAATTGCCACATCCCTGAAGACAGGTTGATAAGCTAATTGGTCAAATTACTTGTGTTGAGAGGACAGGCAGAAGAAATGCCCAAGCCAGGACTCTTATTCTGTTGGTCCAGTTTTTCCCACCTCTGCTGTTTTGTGTCTTAAAAATGTATCCCTGTTGTCTGAAGGTCAGTGCAGTGGAGGAGTTAAATTGTAAACATGCTGTAACTTTGTGTCTACACAGGTGACCTCCAGCAGCATCTGCAGACAATGTTCACCTTGTTGCGACCAGAGGATACCATCAGACTGGTGAGTTTCTCTCAGTATACACACACACACACACACACACACACACACACACACACACACACACACACACACACACACACACACACACACACACACACACACACACACCTCCTCTTCTCATCTCATCTCCATACCTCAATTCTTCATTACAGTTGTGAGGCAGTGACCTTAACCTCCTTTTTTATTGTGCCATTATTCTTCCTCTCTCTCTCTCCCTCCCCCTCGCTCTCTCAATTCAATTCAATTCTCTCTCTCTCGCTCTCTCGCTCTCTCGCTCTCTCTCTCTCTCTCTCTCTCTCTCTCTCTCTCTCTCTCTCTCTCTCTCTCCCTCCCTCCCAGGCGGTGAGACTGGAGAGTGCCTCTCCCCAGTGTACGCGCTACATGGTGGTGGTGTCCACTAACGGGCGGCAGGACACGGAGGAGAGCCTGGTGCTGGGCATGGACTTCAAGACCTCAGACCGGTGAGTTGCCAGCGCCATGTCAATATGAGCCACCACGTCGACCTAACGCTACAGTACACTACACTACAGTAGTACACCTTGGTGGTAGGGTTTGGGCAATATTAAAAGCCTAAAAAAAAGTCTTTGTTGTAAGAGCGCTTTCTGGACTCAAAAAGGTGCTCTTTGAATGGGCAAATGCAGATTTTGAAAAAGAAAAAAATACCAAGGCACTCTCTTCAAAAGTAAAAAGCCTTTATTCCATGGCTTGGTTTACAATTAACCTTTAAAAAAAACTCTGACATGTTTCGGCCGATTGGCCTTCTTCAGGGAGTCAAACAGCCTATTAAAAGCCTATTGGTGTCTCATCTCTTTGAAATAGCCCATCTGCCCTGTCGTCACTCTAACGGTAGGGCGCTGGGCTTCTACTCAGGCGACCCGGGTCTGACTCCGGCCCGGGTCATTTGCAGATCCTTCCCCATCTCTCTCTCCTCCTCACTTCCTGTCTGCTCTCACGCAGTCCTGTATCAAAATAAAGGCCCTAAAAGCCAAAAAAGTAGCCTATCTCAACAGAATGCTACTCAGTCAATACCCTGCCACCAACCACTCCCACTGCAGAGACCCAGTAGTGTTTCACTATACTTTTCTGTGAAGATTCTGATTTGTCCAGGTCATGTTCTCCAAAGAGTTTAGCTGTAAGTGCCACTAATCAATGCCCCTCCACCACTGCAGAGAGCCAGCAAGAAGAAGCAGAGAGCTAGTTTCTTTCAGTGTCTGTGAACATTCATTCATCTAGGTCATGTTATCCAAAAAAGTTCCGTTAAGCAACGGGATGATTTCTTGGACCTTGAATAATGTTTTGCTCCTCATCCAGGGAGCTTAATCACCTCTGGTTGATGTAGAAGGGAAACACTTGTAGTTGTATTTCTCAAGACCCCCTCCCTTCACCACTTGACACTCTTTAAACAGACTTGCTTGCCTGTATATTAACTCTGGTCTTGTGTCTCTGCTTGTGTGTCTTTTTTTAGTGTATGTACTGTAGGCCTGGTGCTGCCCCTGTGGAGCGACACACTGATACACTTGGATGGCGATGGGTAAGTTGTCACGTGTAGAGACGTCGAAACCACTCTTGCATAGACAACACTTAGACGCTGATATCCAGTGACACACATTCGTACATACACGCCCGTGCACAAACATGAACCCAGTGACATACTTGCGCACATACACGCATCCATGCACAAGCAGCACACACCCAAAGACACATGTATGCACCTGTTGCGCTTTCCCCCCCAGGGTCTTTCATTTTAATATTTTTATCTGCCTCTCACGCTAAGCTCAACTTCCTTCTTTGTGTGCGTGTGTGTGTGTGTTTTTGTTTTTCACAGTGGCTTCAGTGTATCCACAGTCAACAGGGTGCACGTCTTCAAACCTGTATCGGTCCAGGCCATGTGGTAAGTGTTCCCAGTGCCTCTGTTACACTCAGTCCCCATCCTTTTTAACAGTTTATTTGTTCTATTTCTCTTCGTAATCCCCAAATTTATCTTTCCCGCCTCCTATTCTGAAAGGAGAATCTTGTTGTAAATCGAGCTTAGCAAAACAGCACTGTGTTCCAAACGAGAGTTCATTATACAAAGACATTCTCCTTTAATGGTCTTCTCTGCTGCCTTGTGTCGCTCTTCCATCCTCTCTGGCATTCTTTTAATGAATACATTCTTGTTCTTACATCGTTCCTCCTGATCATCAAATCATTTTTTTCCTCACTTTTTATTTTGTCTCCATTCTCTCTCGACTTCTGTATTCCTTCCATTGCTCCTCTTTAACAATCCCAATCTCTCTCTCTCTCTCTCTCTCTCTCTCTCTCTCTCTCTCTCTCTCTCTCTCTCTCTCTCTCTCTCTCTGCCTCTCTCTCTCTGCCTCTCTCTCTCTCTCTCTCTCAGGGCGGCGCTCCAGTCGCTGCACAAGGCGTGCGAGGTGGCGCGCTGCCACAACTACTACCCAGGCAGCCTGTTCCTGACCTGGGTCAGCTACTACCAGAGCCGCGTGGCCTCCGACCAGGTCTGCATCAACGAGTGGAACGCCATGCAGGACGTGCAGTCGCACCGCGCCGACTCCCCCGTGTTCTTCACCGACGTGTGAGTGTCTTGACGAGGCAGACCGAGAGGCGCATGCATACATACACACTTGCATCTGCACTTGCACATGCAACTGGGAATGCACTGATGCACATTTTTCACCTCCGATCCCGATATCTAAATTTGGATATCTACCCATTCTACTCCGATCCTATACCAAAACCACATGCATGGGTTTCAAATTGAGGTAGGCCTAAGTAGGCTATTTGGTCAGAAAAGGAAGTTAGAAGAACAGGACACCAATTAATAACTAAAAAGTAACAAGTAAAAAAAGTAACAATCCCATCCTGAAAACTAATATGCAAGTGTTAATGATTTCAAATTAACATTGGAAATGGGTCAATGTCAGATTCAGGAAAGCTCAGATACTTCGGGAAAATTCTGATCCGATCTCTGAATTCTGTTGATATCTGAACCCAATACCGATACACTGATACCGATATCCCATCCCTACATGCAATACACATGCATGCATACATACATACACTTAGACCTGCAGACAAACACATCATGCTGCACATTAACATGCATCTGCACTTGTATGCTTGCATACATACATGCATACATGCACCTGCACATGTAGACACACGCATGCATATACCTACACATGCAGATACTGGTGCTTACTAGGCACTCACCGAAACACATGTGTATTATCCACATGCACTCACGTAACATTCACACACACGTAACCTACACATACAGACACGTAGACATGTCCTTCATCACTGTGCGAATGACGCAGATACACACACACACGCACACAAGCACACGCACACAATATTTACACTCGAGCCCACACGTAGGCCTGTCCTCCAGACATCAGCCTGAACTGGTCTATTGAGAATGTTGTGCATAGTTTAGCATGGCAGTTGCAGCAGGGCGCCTGTGCATGCGTGTCAGCCGTGGAGAAAGGGGAAGGGTTCAGCAGGAGGGCAGTGCAGTGCACCAACCAGCCAGGGGTGCATTTCTCGAAAGCGTAGCTGTTAGCAGTTAGCAACTTGGGTAGTTGCCAATGGGAAAATGCGTTGTAACCAACAGAGTAGCTACTGTAGTTAGCAACTATGCTTTCGAGAAATGCAACCCAGCCCAGCCTCAGAGCTCGCTCCCTCGCTGGCTTGCTCACCGCCTTGCTCACTGTGTCAATAGGGGCGTGCTGCTCCAGCAGCCTTTTGTCAGATGTAAATCTTTTAAGATTTCCCCGTTGCCTGTTTGCTGTTCCGCCCCCCTCCCTCCCCCCACCCTTTTTTATGACCTCCAGACTAACTCAGCTGATGCACATCGCTCTGTCGGGTGCCTAGACAAACACACACACACACACACACACACACACACACACACACAAATGCATACGTTTTACACACTGCACAGCGATAGTGCAGATAAAGCAGCGCTCCGTTCGTTACCCTGGAGACTCTGTGTAAGCAAGTGTTGGTGTGTGTGTGTGTGCACGGCGTAAAAATCATGAACCGCCTCAACCAACAGCCCCTACTCCCCTCTCTCCCTCCCACTCTTGACTTTGTACACATTCGCTGGCCGGCAACGCTCACCGCCGCGTCTTGCCACACAGTCGGTCAAACATTTTTATTTGCTATTTTATTTGCGTTCCTTTTATCCAAGGGGATGGGATGGGAAGGGAGGGAGGTTAGTGGGTTGGTTGGTCTGGGGGGGATTTCCCAACCCTGCGGATAGTTTGTTCACGTGCCTCTATGCATGCCAGCGACAGGGCCAGTGGTGTGTGTGTGTGTGTGTGTGTGTGTGTGTGTGTGTGTGTGTGTGTGTGTGTGTGTGTGTGTGTGTGTGTGTGTGGTGTGTGTGTGTGTGTGTGTGTGTGTGTGTGTGTGTGTGTGTGTGTGTGTGTGTGTGTGTGTGTGTGTGTGTGTGTGTGTGTGTGTGTGTGTGTGTGTGTGTGTTGGAAGATATGGGGGGTGGTCTATCTTTAACTCCCTGAGGGCTGCCAGAGGTGCCCAGAATAGCGAGCGCTGCTCAGGAGGCAGCTTGATTTACGAATGGAAAAAACTGAGAGTCAGGACAGGAGAGAGAGAGAGAGAGAGAGGTGGACAACACACACACACACACACACACACACACACACACACGCACTGACAGGGGCAGGTGCATTGGCAGGCAGAAGTGTGCGTGTGTGTGTGTGTGTGTTTGATTGAGGGGTTGAGGGGGTCTGTGTGGGACAGGACAGGGGTGTCAGAGACTGAGAGGGCAATTAGAGGGATATACAGCTTGGCCACACTCATCAACCCCCACAGGGGGGAACGCAACGGACAAGCAAGTCACCTCCTGATTGACAGCAGCGAGGTCAAGCAGAGGGAACAGGAGCGAGAAATGTCACTCTGTGTGTGTGTGTGTGTGTGTGTGTGTGTGTGTGTGTGTGTGTGTGTGTCAGCTGAAGGAGGAATAGGGCAGCGCATGATGTGCACTCATGCCAAAACAATAAGGAAACAACACACACAAACATATGCACGTACGCCATCATGCTGTGCAAACAGTTCTTTTGTTAAGTGTTAAATGTTTGTGTGTGTGTGCATGTGTCTTGGTCAAAGTCCTGCTGGGAGGACAGCCAGAGAGGTCTCCTTCAAAATAATGCTGGCCTGTTGCCCCGTCCATCTGTTATTACTCATTTGGTCGAAATGGGGCAGGTGGTATTTTATGCACAGTCTAGTCTGTCTGTCTGTCTGTCTGTCTGTCTGTCTGTCTGTCTGTCTGTCTGTCTGCCTTGACCTAAGAACACAACCACAGACATATACACACACACACACACACACACACACTGACAGAAGCGTGTCTAGGCTTGTATTGCCATCCGGCGATGGTGTTTAACACTCGATGGCCAGTGCCATTGCAACCTTACACCAGCTCATCCAGCCTCGTCCTCCTTCTTGGGAAAAGATCAACTGTTTTTCACATGCCAGCCAGGGCCCCCAGATTCCCCTCTCCCATGGGGTGAAGGGGTTCAGACCAGGCATAAACAAACTCCCTCATCTCTCTTTCTTTCTTTCTTTCTTTCTTTCTTTCTTTCTTTCTTTCTTTCTTTCTTTTGCTCTTTCTTTCTTTCGCTCTTTCTTTCTTTCGCTCTTTCTTTTCTTTCTTTGGCTCTTTCTCTTTCTTTCGCTCTTTCTTTTCTCTCTTTCTCTTTCTCTCTCTCTTTCTTTCTCCATCTTTCTCTCTTTCTTTCTCTTGCTCTCGCTCGCTTACTGGTTCACTCAGCTCTTGTACTTGCACTGCGCAGCTTTTCCCTTCTGGAGAAACCGTCGGTCCCACTACATAATGGGAACCATTTTAGCAAGATAGACCAGATCACCTGTCCCACTCACACGAAACTTGTATACACACGCACAGATACCAACCAGAGACACACACACACACACACACACAGGCCCATAAGTCACATAAACACACACACACACACACTCACTCAGTCACTCACACACTCGGCAACACAGGCCCACCTGGCTTAACAGCATTAGGCGTCCCAGGCCCTGACCTACATTGGTGGACGTGCTGTTGTGGAGGTCAATGGTCCAGAGAGAAAGGGGGGGTCTGTAAGGGGTCCTGTGAGGGTGGTTTGGAGAGGGGATAGATAGAGGTGATTGTGATGTGGTGTAGTAGAGTGTGTTTAGACTGAGCAGAGTCCGGGTGGGTTGGGGTTGTCGTGTGTAGTTGATTGTGGTGTGTGTGTTTGGGGTGGGGGGTGTCGTGGTGGTGGTGGTGCTGGAGTTGGGGGGCTGTCATGTGTATTTGGTTGTTGTGTGTGTGTGTGTGTGTGTGTATGGGGGAGGCAGGGTTCCATGTCTCTGTTTATGTGTGTGTGTGTGTGGGGGGGGGGGGGGGGGGGGGGGGGGGGGGGGGGAGTCGTGGTGATGCTGGATTGGGGGGGCTGTCATGTGTATTTGGTTGTTGTGTGTGTGTGGGGGGGAGGAGTCGTGGTGGGTGGGGGTGGGTGGTGGTGGTGGTGATGCTGGAGTTGGGGGGGCTGTCATGTGTATGTGGTTGGTGTGTGTGTGTGTGTGTCTGTGTGTGTGTGTGTGCTGCGGGGTGCGTTGAACTCAAAGCAGAGCAGCAGAGCTCCAGTGGCGTGGGAGCTAATCAGGGGTATGTGGTGCTATCAGCTATCACAGAGGCACATGGCTGCTCCTTCCAGCTCCCACCACCATCACCCCCCATCCTCCCACACCAGTCCCCCTTTACTGCAGCCTCTGCACATGTGAGTGGGGCCCACTGATAACAAGCCCCTGCACTCCTACTACAAAGTGATGTTGAACTGCTTCCATGAATGTAGGCCTTGGAGAGTTGGTGTGCGTGTGTGTGTGTGTGTGTGTGCACGCACTGTTTATTTTGGGGCCCTTGTTGCTAGCTGACACGCACATGACCACTGCACTGCCTGAGAGAAAAAAGTTTTGGGGCGGGATGGTCTTTGAGTTGTGCGTGCGTGCGTGTGTGCGGGAATGCACATCTTTTTAATAAGTGTGTTTGTGTTTATGTGTGTGTGTGTTTCCACAGGCCCACAGAGAGGGAGCGCACAGAGCGTCTGATCAAGATGCGGCTCAGGGAGATCATGATGCAGATGGACCTGGAGAACGTCACCTCAAAACAGGTAGATGGACGTTGCGAGTACACTCACACAGCCAACAACCTATTACCTCAAAACAAACGGGTAGATTGACGTTGCGAGTACACTCACACAGCCAGCAATTTATTACCTCAAAACAGGTAGATGGTAGATTGACGTTGCGAGTACACTCTCACAGCCAGCAATTTATTACCTCAAAACAGGTAGATGGTAGATTGACGTTGCGAGTACACTCTCACAGCCAGCAATTTATTACCTCAAAGCAAATAGGTAGATTGACATTGCGGGTACAGACACATCCACACAAGTTTGCAGGTGCAAAGTAAAAAGTTCCACAGATTATAATGTAAGAAATGACCTGCACCGCACCACACCACACCACACTCGCATGCACGCACGCACCACCAGAGGGTTGAAACCTTGTCTGTAAAATCAAATCACTGGGCGCAGCAGCCCTTTGTTTGGTGCTTGTATGGTTTTCTGGGATAAAGCTCACCCACATCAAAAGCTCGACCTAGTTCCTCATCATGTTTCAAATTGGGACAACTCGTGATCTCGTACTGTACCAAAGCCCCATGTGTCCATTTTTGCACTTTTGTCAAGTCAAAATGCAACTGGACAAAAGTGCAGTCGGCGGTCAAGCCAGACAGCCTGACTAGAATGTCTAGACGAGGTCGACTGACCTGTCGCCATGTGTGTGTGTCTCTCTCTCTTTAAGATCCGCACGGAGCTGGAGATGCAGATGACGTGTAACCTGCGCGAGTTTAAGGAATTCATCGACAATGAGATGATTGTCATCCTGGGACAGATGGACAGCCCCACCGAGATCTTCGATCACGTCTTCCTGGTGAGTGGGCCGCAAGATGACCCCTGACTTTTCGTATCTGTGCTGTCCCACTTTTTAGCCACGTGCTGCAACTCTTTAACGTAAGGAAGAAAAATCCGCACTCACAAACTGCGTCTCATTATTTATTTATATTACCACCATGTCCAAAAAGCAAACACGCTTCGGCTATCAAGCCTTCATCAGTGCATGGTACTGAGAACAAAGAAAGGCGTGCATTATCATTATCAAAGGGGAGGTGAGAGGTCACAAGCTGCAGGTGGATCACATGATAGTGGGTGGCACCCAAGGGTGCAAAAACACAATGTATAGGCAGCAACAAATATACACAGTCTATATCTTTATAACAAAAGGAACAAGCAACTCTTTAACATGCCATGAATGTAGGTTGGTTGGTTGGTTAAAAACCACTTTGCCTTATTGAGTATTAGCACATGTGCTATAGGTCGTTGACCTTATTTGTTATCTTTCTATAGATCACAGTCAAGCTGAGCCATTGAGTTTTTCCTTAGCCCACATCCTGATTCCTGACCCTTTTTAAAGCGATCTTCCTGTAGATATTATTTTTTTTGGGTCGAGCTGAGTCAAGGAGTTCCTACTCTCCAATTCCTGACTTTTTATCTTCCTATGGATGTTTTGCAAATCAAGGTCTTGACCTTTTGTGTTTGTTCGTAGGGATCGGAGTGGAACGCGTCGAACCTAGAGGAACTTCAGAACAGCGGGTGAGTTGGTTTTAGCGCTTGTGCAGCACACACACACACACACACAGAGTCACAAAGGCCCTTTCTTCTCCGTTTTCCATCATCTGAAACTCTCTTGAGCTCCTGTTTTGGAGCGTGTGCACGCCGCTCGCTGCAGTTAGAATGAGTCACCTAATCCGTCTTCCCTTCCCTGTTTCTGCCGTTTTGGCAGGGTGCGCTACATCCTGAATGTGACGCGGGAGATTGATAACTTCTTTCCTGGCCTCTTCGAGTACCACAACATCCGCGTGTACGATGAGGAGGCCACCAACCTCCTGGAATACTGGAACGACACATACAAGTTCATCTCAAAGGCCAAGTAAGTTGGAAAACACAACACAACACACAAGGCACAGTAGGAAAAAAAAAAGGTCAGGGAGTTTTCATTTGGAAAATATGCTCTGCCATGCAAATCCTTTCACTAGATTAAGCGTTTTGGCAACAATGTTTCATTCTTAGGAATTTTGACTCCTACCATATCAGCTGGTTGTTAGACTGTTGCGAAAAAAAGCATTCACATTTTGCAACTCGGGGTCGTTTTTTTTTTTTTAGGTCGGATGCCTCATGTCCGCCTTGATTGATTTTCGTGAACTGCCTTTGGAAATATACTGACCTTTTTATATTCCATTTTACCAGCCGGCGAGTATCTCTCAGCCATGCCTCTGCCAAGTTTGCTGGAAACCTTTCAGTAACCCTGCCCCCCCCGACCCCCTCCCCCCCAACATACACACACACACACATTCACACACACACACACACACACCCTCCTATCTTCGCCTGCTCTCAGGAAAGCCAAGTAGCTGGCTTGAAATTAAATTTTTTACCAGCCAGCGTCTGTCACCTCTGAGCCCTTGATTTGGTGCAGACTTTTGATGGAAACGTTTCAGTAACCTCTTGTCTACCATCCTCCCTGCTCTGTCTGGAGAGCTGTTAGGTCGAGAGCCAGGCTTTAAATTACGTTTCACCGCCAGGGTCTACCCACCTGCCCTCAGCCCTGCTTTGTGGCAAACTTCGATGGTAACATTTTCAATAACCCTGTCCCCCGTCTCCCACCCTCTGCTTCCTCTGTCTCTCAGGGAAGCGGCAGCCAAGTGCCCAGGGGACTTAAATTACACTTGTGGTGCAATGTTTGATGGAAAACTTCACATGACCATTCAAAACAAAGTTCTGAGTTGGTGTTTGCTCTGTAGAAACGGGCAAAAAGTGTGAAACAAGTGTGCGATAAAGTTCTTTCTTTTGAAGTATTGAACACTCATGCGTTTACCAGCACCTAGAGGTTGTGAATGGATCTTTTGTACTATTGCACTTGCAGTTCAAATAACCGTGTCCCCTCTCCTCTCCTCCGCCCTCCCCTTCCTCTGTACTTTAGGAAAGCGGGCGCTAAGTGCCTGGTCCACTGCAAGATGGGCGTGAGTCGCTCGGCCTCCACGGTGATCGCCTACGCCATGAAGGAGTACGGCTGGGACCTGGAGAGGGCCTTCGACTACGTCAAGGAGAGACGCGCCGTCACCAAGCCCAACCCCTCCTTCATGAGGCAGCTGGAGGAGTACCAGGGCATACTACTGGCCAGGTGAGAACACACACTATTACCCAGCCTAACACACACACACACACACACACACACACACACACACTGCGTAACCTAGCCCAAACCCTCCTTCATGAGTTAGCTGGAGGAGTACCAGGGCATACTGCTAGCCAGATGAGAACATCACACACACACACACACACGCACCCCATTACCAGCCTAACCCCTCCTTCATGAATTAGCTGGGGGAGTACCAGGGCATACTGTTGGCACCACACCCAATGGTCAGTTACACACACACACACCTTTCAACCTTTCAAATCCCTTTCTCCCTCACCTGTGTTGAGCTGTAAGGGAGCAAGGGCATCTATCTATTCAGGCCAGGTTACCTAACATCAGCATCGGTCATTAGTGTGGGAGACACACATGGTGACAAGAACAAGTGATCTCTTCACCTGTGTGCAGCCAAGAGGCAGCCAGCCAACCTGACTGACCAGAGAACCAACGTCAGTTGCCGTTTCTGTCTTAGTTTGGCACACACAGATGAGTGATTCTGCGTGCACACATACACCACACACACACACACACACACACACACACACACACACACACACACACACACACCAAAGCCCTTTACCTGAGTACAGTAGGATTAGAAAGACTCATGTGTCGTTGGAGGACGCTGACACAAACGCTTGTTTGCTCTTTTCACACAAAAAAAAGGTCAACACACACACACACACCCGTCGGATTTAGAAAGTCCCCACCCTGCAGTCCAGTAGAGCTGGGTTTTTATTTGTCATCAGACAATAGGGCTCTTCTCTTGATTCCACTGGGCCTGTTCTATTCTTCAGCCCTGAGTTAACCCGCCGCGCTTAACTGTGGGAGTTGCAGTTCTCCCACGGTCCAATGTTTACCAAGGCTCTCCTTTTGCTTAGCTTTAGAGATCACAAAGCGCCGATGACGCAGATGTCTTTAATGCATCTCACAAAGTAGCCGGTATTTCTCAATGGAGGCTTGAATGTTAGTCGTTAACACTTCTTCAAGCAGGAAAAAACTGTCATACTGGATTTATTTAATGACTGATGAAGGGCTCGTTTGACAAAATCTGTTGTCATTACACACAAACGTGTTAATGTTCAATGTCTCTTTCAAAACAGAAAAATCAATGTTTTTTTTCCCTCTTCGGTGAACTAGCACAATAAATACTGTAAATGCTAGACCTGGTGATTAAAAAAAATGGACCTGCGCAAACACAAGTGAAACACATCTAACGACTAAAATCAAATTAACAGCAAATCGCACCCCTAAACCCACCAATGTTTAGTGTGATTCATCCACTCAGTTTTCTGGATTATGACTGCATCAGGTCACCAGCACCTGGGCATTGGCTGTGCAAAGGAACTTTATTACGTAAGGGTTAACGTTCGGCGAGAAGGTCGCTACCGTGGAATAGCAGCACGACAGAGAGAATCTTTAGACCCCGACGCGGAGCGGAGGGGTCTTGTTCTCTCTGAAGTGCTGCTATTCCACAAAGCGACCGACTCGCCGAAAGTTAACCCGCTTATTATATGGATATACTTAAATGATTCACACATGCGGGGTCATTTCTTTAGACCTATTTAATGTTAAGATTGTTGCTGCGCAAAACAAAACAGTGCCGTTGTGGAACACCGCTAGGCAACAGCTAGGTAGGCTAGCTAGGACAACAGGTGTTGTCTATCACAGCAGCTGATTAGAGTGACAAAAGACCGGACCCCCTGCGGAGTGATATGAAACATTCGCTTTAGCCACTGACTTGTATACAAGCCAGTGACTTTAGCAGTGAACGTCTTGTTGCCATTGACAGCGGTAGCCAGGACAACGGGTGCTGTCTATCACAGCAGCTGATTAGAGTCTTGATGAAAAGTCGCTTTAGCAGTGAAAAGTCTTGTTGCCATTGACAGCGGTCTGTTATAGACCAACCCGTCCGTTATCGAAAAATAACAGACGTCCGAACGTTGGGGAGCCCCGTTGAAATGAATGGAGCATTCGACAGATGACGTCACAACCATATAATAATTTTGCATAATAAAACCATCTTTATCTGTTAAGCGGTAATGAGTCACAACACAACACGTGATTATGATGAAACCATGTGTTTCTCTTTCTACTCTACAGTAAACACAACAAATATTGTAAATGCAAGATACTAAAAGCGGTGTTCTATCTTTTTTTCTATTGTGCAGCAAACAGAGGCACAACAAGCTGTGGCGCTCGCACTCGGACGGAGACCTGTCAGAGCCGTCGCTGGGCAAAGGGGTCTCCCTGGACCGCGGCGTGGACCCGCTCCACAACAACAACAACGGGCCCGCCTCCCTGCAACACTTCCTGGGTATGGCCGTGCTCCAGGCCCTCAGCGGAGACCCCACCGGCACCCAGCATACAGCGCCCGCGCGCCAGAGAGGAGACGGGAAGGAGGAGGATGAGGAGGAGGACGAGGAGACAGACGATGATGATGAGGAGGAGGGTACCAGGGATGAGGAGACGCGCAGCCCCTCGCCTCCTACCTCTAATGGACTGTGTGACTCTGAAGAGCACCTCCCCACGTCCTCCTCCACCTCCGTGTCCACGTCCTCCTCCCATCCCACCAGGCGCTCGTCGGAGGACCCGCCGTTCCTCCTCCCTCCCCTGCCCCGGCCGCGGGCGGCCACCGTGGTGCCTAAAGCCAGGCCGGACGTGGTCGTCTCCTCCGAGGCCGTGCCCGTGCCAGCCGCACGCCCCCACCCGCCCCCCTCGCTTCACGTCCTCCCTCCGACCCCCTCCCCCGAGCTGCTTAGAGCAGCCTCCCCCACCCCCTACCCCCGCCCCCGAGCACCACTTCCCCTGCACCCCCAGCCCCGACCCCGCAGAGCAGTCGCTGGACGAGGTGGACGCTGGTGGGAGTGTGAGTGAGAGCAGCAGTGCTGCGCAGCTATCTTATCAGCAGCAGGAGCAGCTCCAGCACCAGCAACATCACCAGGCTCAGGCCCAGGCCCAGGAGACCCGTGTGGCCGACAGCCTGCAGCTGTCCCTGGACACGCTCAGCGAGGGAGGAGGAGGGGGCCTGCTGACGCCCGGCCCCATGACCTCCACGCCCTCCACTGACACCCCCATGGCCGTCAGCCCCCTCAGCCCCTCCTCCTCCGGCTCGGTCTCGGCCCTCTCCCTCTCACTTGCGCTCGACCCCCCTCAACACACGGAGGAGGGCGATGACAACAACAATAAGACTGCAACACAACCACTGCAGACTGGAAGTTACACCACCGCCGCCGAAGAGGTGGGAAGCCTGCCGGACGCTAGCACGCTCAGCACCTCTTCCGGGTCCTCTGCTCGCAGCATTGACAGCATCGACTTCTTCAGCGCCCGGGAGAAGTTTGTGGGGCTGTCCCACTCCCAGGATGGTAATGTCGGCACCGGCACCAGCAACGTGGTGGCCCCCCGGCAAGAGCCTTCGGGCTCCCCCAGGGTGGCCCGCTCCAACTGCCCCAGCCAGGTCCAGGAGCTGTCTCCTCAGGTCCAGGTCCAGGAGCAGGAGAGACAGAACCAGAGCCAGAACCAGGGACAGGCCCCAGGACAGGAGGAGCCCTGCCCGACAGCAGCAGTGACGGAAGATGGACACACAAAGGTGAGCATGGTTGTTTGGCTTGTGTCTGTTAGCCATAGAGAAAGGTGAGCATGGTTGTTTGGCTTGTGTCTGTTAGCCATAGAGAAAGGTGAGCACGGTTGTTTGGCTTGTGTCTGTTAGCCGTGCCATCATGCAGAGACCTGGATATCACTGGTCTAGAAAGCACAAGTAGTGTTTTTTTTGTTTGTTTATTTATTAATTCCTAACCGGGTAGATGAAAGAATTGGTGAAATCAGTCTGTGTTTTATTATGCATTGACAAAAAACAGTTCTGTATAAAGTAGAAGTACTCTTACAGATGTAATTACATCGCCAGTGGTATGGTATTACATGGGTTCAAATTTGTAATATGACATTACTAGTGTTGTAATTACATCTGTAAGAGTACTTCCACTTTATACAACTCTGACAAAAAGAATACATGACTGGACTCTTTCATGCTAAATCCAGTTTGACCTTCTCTCATCTGTTAATTTTAGAATGTTATTGTGCATGTTTTCATAATGCATTGTATACATGGTGTTTTGGTGCTATGCATTGCCATGTTCATTCACTCTGATTCAAGATGCATGTCAAATTCAATAGTGCGGCTTGACTTTTGTAAACTCGGACTACCGGTATGCTCAGAGCGGTATGCTAAGCCAAGACTGCCCCCTGCTGTAAGCAATGAGTAAAATGTTCAGAATGGGTGAAATGTATTGGACAGTAACGGTGCATGTGCACTCAATTCAATATTTAAGCATGATTGCATTTGCAACATTATTGGAGTACGCTTTGCATGCTTTGAAGGACACATTGTCTAATTTTATTTCTGTGTCTACTTTTGTCTTTTTTAGCTCGAAGATGGCTGCAGCCCTGTGCCCGAGCCCCAGCCAGACAACAATGTGTCTGTACGCCACATGGTGACCGAACTGGAGTCCATCTCCACCCACCCCCACCTCCACCTCCCCCTACAACAGCAGGTTCAGCAACAGCCCCCACCACCACCACCACGCAGCCCCCTGCACCTCCACCTCCACCCCCACTCCCCAGAGACTGCAGCGGCCCCCGAGCTGCTCTCCTCATCCTCCTCCTCTTCCACCCACGAGCACCCCTCCCCCACCACCCCCACGCGCAGCTGGTCCTCGGGATCCGTGCGCAGGGCCCGCAAGCAGCTGGAGCAGAGGCTGAAGCAGGGAGAGACGACGGACTGTCCTGTGCCAGCCTGCGCTCCCCCAGCGTCACCAGTAGTGGTGTCCGCCAACCCTTCTACTACTACTACCACCACTACTACCACTACCACTACCCCAGTGCCATCGGGCTCCGCACAGCAGCCCTCTGTCAAAGACTGTGGCCAGCCAACCGTTCCCTCTTCTTCCTCTTCCTCTTCCTCCTCCTCCTCTTCCTCCCAGCCCTCAGGCACTGTTGAGGTCTGTAGCATATCAGAAGGGGAGCAACGTGTATGTGTAGAGACGAAAGAGAAGGCAAAAGACTTTGTAGAACTCTCAGAGCCTTCCTTAGCGTCTCCAGCTTCCGCACTAGCGTTGTCCTCCTCATGCCCAGAGAGCGAGGTTCAGTCCCCTCCCCCTCCTCCTCTTCCTCTCCCCACGTCACCTACTCAGGAGACGGGCACCCAGCCCGGCCTGCTCTGGCTGGAAGGAGTGACCGAGATGGAGACAGACACTGACAGCCCAAACCCCTCAGCCCCACATCCACGGCCAGAGCAAGCCCTCACCTCTGCTCCCCCAGCCCCGCCCCTCTACAGCCGGCTAGCGCGCAGCAGCGAAGACCTGGAGAAGATCCAGGAGACCCTTCGCGAGCTCCAGGCCTTCCTGTACGAGGCCGGCGGAGCAGCAGCAGCGACGCAGTGTCCAGACGACCAGCCCTCGGAGCACCACCAGAGAACACGACGGGGAGGAGAAGAGGAGGTGAAGGAGGAGAAAGCAGCAGCAGACGACGCCGAGGAGGAGGAGGAGAGTTGTGGTGGTGGTGTGTATAGATCCAGGACCCCTCAGGAGGTGTTGCCGTCGGAGCCGCGGGGCAGCGCGGCCGTGTGGCAGAGGGCCATGGAGATCGAGGCGCGCATCCGGCAGGCGGGCCTGACGCCGCCCTCGCTCATGAAGCGCTCGGCCTCGCTGGCCAAGCTGGACTGCCTGGAGCTCTCCACCCACGACCTCAGCAGCTGGGACTTCCACACCGGCCAGTCTGCACCACCGCCCTCCTCCTCCTCCAGCTCCTCATCAGCCAGAACTAGCGATGGGCCTGCTGCGACCTCCTCAGACTGTACCCAGCAGCAGCAGTCATCAAGCAGGGCACAGTCGCTCTCTCTGTCGCTGGCCCACCACCCGGTTCCAGACGAGGCCTACAAGAAGCAGAGGGTCCTCCATCATCACCATCATCAAAGCCCCCTTGAAGGCCACGGGCCACCAGGTCTATGCCTTGGGCTGGAACAGGAGGGAAGGACTGCTGCTGCTGTTGCAGGGTCCAGAGACTCTGGTACTTCCTCCGCCGGGACCGGGACTGGGACTGGACCCGCCCCTACGCCACCTCCCTCCCCCCCTCCGCCATCTTGCCCCGCTCAGCACAGGCCAAAGGGCCGCCAGTCAGCCCAAGACCACGCCCACGTTCACGCCCACCCCCACGTGCAGCTAACGTCCCAACACGGGAAGGCGCACCCTCTGAGGCGCCTGCGCAAGGCGGCGGACAAAAAGCGGACTGTGACTGTGCTTTACAACACCATGTGACCCTTAGCTGCGGCCCCGGTGACGTTGCGCGCTAGGGGCCCTAGCGGTGCGCGTGCGTGTGTGTGTGTCTGTTATGCAGGCGTGTGTATACTGTATGTATGTATGTATGTAATTGTGTGTGGGTCAGTGTGC
This sequence comes from Engraulis encrasicolus, assembly GCF_034702125.1. Classification (NCBI taxonomy): domain Eukaryota; kingdom Metazoa; phylum Chordata; class Actinopteri; order Clupeiformes; family Engraulidae; genus Engraulis; species Engraulis encrasicolus. Next base: position 44,170,393 of record NC_085864.1, on the reverse strand, counting down.
ACAAGTGTACAAATTGAATGGCTGCCGTTGAATACATGGGTTTTCTTTATGTATGAGTTTATGGACTGATCACGTTTTTGTTTTTGTTTTTATTTTGTAATCTTATCAATCTATTTTTTATCAGGAGTTAGCCGTTTTTATTTGTGTGTGTGTTTTATTTGGCAGAATGCGTAATGGTATCTCTATCACGGCTAAGGGCCGTTTTATCAATGCACTTTATTCTCTCATTTTAGTTTTATTGTTTTCTTCTCATTTTTGTACATAGAGGATACCAATAAAGTTTTAGTTATTGCCCAAGTTTAAATATTGTGTATTTGTCATGATTTTTAGACGGGTATGGATTGTTTTTTTTATCTTCCGGGACCCTGTTTCTCTACAGTGTCTTTGCTAATCAGTTAGCAACTTAGTAAGTGGGGAAATTGCATTGCAACCAAGTAAGTTGCTAACTTTGTTAGCAACGACACTGACGAGAAACACACCCCTAGACTCTGTTGGTGGATTCCAATCTGTGGACTTCCGTTCTCCCTTGCTCACTTGCCTGCTTGTGACCTCATGATGATGTCAATGACGACAGAACATTAATTCAATATCTCCCAAAAGCACAATTCTAATGTTATTTTCTCATTGCAATTGGGATGGTGAATAAGAAACAGTCCCCCAAAAGTTGTGGCTAGGCTGACAGCTGGGAAACTATTTAATTCTCCGCGGGGGCGAGGCCACAAGCACAAGTGGAGGACGGGAGTGTGCATATTGGAATGCACAGTGTGGTGTCCTGCTGGCATATTACGGTGACATCCCCTTGCCTTTTCACTGAGTTAAATATTCAAGCATTACATTGATGATGGATTGATTTATTTTATTTTGAGTGTGGGTATTTGAACATTCTATGAAAAGAATGTGTTCTATAACGGCAAGATTCTGAAATTCCAAATTGTATTGCATGGCGTCCAGGATTCTATAGAACTTTCACTGCCTGAACATTCCCGTCACACTGGTGTGCTGTTCAAAAGAGATGGGAAGTCAGTAGATAGCAGATAGTAGATGGATGGCATCTTACTCTCCATGAAAAAGGAACATGGAAGTCAAAATAACACAAGTGTTGTATGTTAGAGTCCAGGGTGGATAAACTGGATTTAGTGTGTTCAAAAGTCCTGCCAGACATTCCTTCTGCCTATCTCAACACAAGTCATTTCACAAATTAGCTCATCAACATGACTGTAGGGGTGTGGTAATTCAGATCAGCTGGTTCATTGAATTCGATGAAGGAAATCTGTGGAGGGGGTTTTCACTTTCTGGATGTCTTAACTGGCTAAATTCAAAGGCAATGTGAGGTCAAAGAATCATCTATTAGAGTTAGATACCCCCCACCCCCCCACACCTAATACAAACTGGAGTGTGCTCAAGTTCGGTCTCCTAAGCATAGAGGGTCCTCTAAGTCCTATGGAGGCGTTGTCCCCTCCTATTTTTGTGGCGGTTTGTGACTGCTTGCATAAGATGTGCATTACCGCCATCCACAGCGCTGACGGAACTCCATTTTAAAGTCTCAAAAAGTCACCAAACCTAAGGTCTCCTAAAGGGGCATTCATCTGACGTCACGTCACATGGATCAAGGAAAAGTACTGCCGTGATGCATCTGTATCTTTCTCTAATCTTTGCAGTGGGTTCCTGTGGCTGATGTTGGCAGTATTTCTGGGCAGTCATGGGTGAGCGGTTAGGGCGTCAGACTTGCATCCCAGAGGTTGCCGGTTCGACTCCCGACCCGCCAGGTTGGGGGGGGGAGTAATCAACCAGTGCTCTCCCCCATCCACTGAGGTACCCTGAGCATGGTACCGTCCCACCGCACTGCTCCCCATATGGCGCCACTGAGGGCTGCCCCCTTGCACGGGTGAGGCATAAAATGCAATTTCGTTGTGTGCAGTGTGCAGTGTTCACTTGTGTGCTGTGGAGTGCTGTGTAACAATGGCAATGGGAGTTGGAGTTTCCCAATGGGCTTTCACTTTTTTCACTTCACTTCTGCCAGCCTGCTGGAGTCATGGCCATCATATTCACACAGTGAGGCCACAATCATGACTTGCTGCTAGTGCCCATCTATATGTGTAAGACTATGGCCGTGTCTCAAATGACGCAATTTTGTCAGTGCACTGACAGTCAGTGCATAGTGCACACAGTGCACTGAGATCTTTAGTACATAGTGTTGTGGAAAAATTTGAGCACTATGCACTGTGCCCTCGCTGGAAGTGAGCATGAGCTCGCCAAAATATGAGTTGGTTACTGTTTACAATGCACAGCATCTGGTGCTTGTATTTGCATGTCCTTCACCTCAAAGGACAACAATCACACATGCAATACTTTGGTTGGCATGAAAAGGTTGGTGTCCCATCAACATAACTTAAAGAATTAGGAGACTGTTGACCAAACTCTTCTACTGAACTGAATGCCACATTTCCTCCGTGTCATTGTCAACATAGCCGCCGTTTAGTGCGTGCAGTGTCCATCATTCAAGCACTGCATTTTTCCGCCATTGTTAGGGGATCATCCTGGCACTTTCAGTGCACTGGGTCAACTGAAATTTTCAGCGTGAGCGCCCTAGGCACTGAAAAACAGTGCACAAGTGCGGCATTTGAGACGCAGCCTAAGACTATATGGCCACACTGATGAGAGTGAACAGCACGGGTACGTTCCATTATCCTAACTGCCCTCCTTGACCTGCTCTTGTGGACTTGAGCTTCACTGGCGCCCCACCCCCATGGGGAAAACAAAGTTCCCCCACTATCAGCCTAGTCACATACATTTGAGAGACTTTGCCCCATTCAACATCCCAATTGCAAATACGAAATTTACCTTTGAATTGCACTTTTGCGAAATGTTGAATTAAACTTATATTAAACGTATCGATAATGATGTCTTGCAGGATGGAAGTTTGGATAATGACATGTACACGTCTGTATTGCATTATTGTAGTATGGTAATAGACTGCTCTCTGGTGGAGAGAAGTGGAACTACGCGGCCGAGTAGACTGACGAGAGAGGATTTTTATTCAACAGTGTCATGAAAGGCTGACTCGTTTCAGTGACGGCATAAAACCCTCCAAAAATGTAGTGCTTCCATCCTCCTGTAATTAACGTTTGACATTTTAATTGCCCTCTTTTTCACTGAGTTAATTAACAGCACCCAGGAGGTAGGTCCCTGGCGGGATTCTTATTATAGGCCCGTAGATGCTTCTGTGTTAGGCTCACTTAAAATTGTCCTTCAGATTAATTTCCCTTTTTTGAGGGGAATTAAAGGAAAACATTGGGGAGTGCTTGTTAACTGCCAAGGTTATCGAAAGAATATGAGTTAAAACAACACCACTAGGCCCAGCATACTCAATGACCAAATGCCCCGATCACAGTGACTGACCAACCCTGTAATTTGTGTGAACTTGGCAGACTTTTAAGAGAAGGGGATACAGGTTGTTAGTTGAAGGCTTTACCCTTCGCCCTCTTTCATTGCACATGGGTGGGGAACCTATGTCTCCAGGGTCATTTATGGCCCTTGAGGCCGTCTTCTCCGGCCCCTGACATGATAGGCTGCTACTGTATTGATGTTATGCAGTTACACTTGAAATATGAAATGTTTTGTAAAGAACTGTCAGAAATCACAGCTGTAATACAAATTCCATTGTATTTTCAGGGGGCCTAGTGTGACGGAGGTCATCTTGCACCTGTTCACCCCCCTCCGGGATCGAACGTGCGTCCCATCAACTACAGCGGTCCGGCAATGGGAGATGGGCACGAGACTGTATGAGGCTATCGGAGGGAGGTTTTACCAACGTTCCACGCCAACTCTGCTAGTTAGCCTCCGTTACACTCTCCCCCTTAAACCTCACTCCCAATCCGGGTCACGGCACCACTGTGACGGAGGTCATCTTGCACCTGTTCACCCCCCTCAGGGATCGAAGGTGCGACCTCGTCAACTACAATGGTCCGGCAATGGGAGACACAGTACAATACCGCTGGGCCAAGAGACTAGTCTCTCGGCCCTACGTCACAAGACAACGTTCCACGCCAACTCTGCTACTTAGCCTCAATTACACTAGTAAAGGTGGGGTCTGTTGTGAAGGTGGCTGCCTTCAATATACAGTAGGCCTAAAGTGCAGGGGGAATCCTGGTTTGTGTTCATAGTACAGCCCTTGGAGGACTTTATAAAAATTGAAGTGACCCCTTGAATGAAAAAGGTTTGCCACCTCTGCATTAGCAGAAGCAAGCCACAGAGCTGGGTGTGGATCAAGGATCGCAGTTGATGATGGATGATCTGCTGACGAACTGTGCTGTGGGGCGAAGAGGAAGTCGGCGGCGCTGCTGCATACAGATTCTCTGGCTCTAGCGGTTATTTGTGTCTCGGGTTTCTTTTAAAGATTCTCTTCAGCGGCTCTGCGCAGAGCTCGAGCTCTCCTCCTTTTTAAGAGTCGTAATGTTATTCATTGCAGTTGACTCATCCGGTGTGCCAAAGCCACTTCCACAGACTGCTGATTCATGCTGAGACGAGCAGGGCAACGAGTTCTTTTCAACATTGCACCGCTTCCTCTCTCTCCTCTCCTCTCCTCTCCTCTCCTCTCCTCTCCTCTGTCCATCCCTCTCCCTCTGATGATGTATCAGAAGGCAAAAGGTCTTTGTGCACCGATGCTGCTGTGGAAATTGTGAAGGTGACCAGACGTTAGGCCTACTTTAACCTACTTTGTGACAAAAAAAATGGGGAAAAAATAATACTTAATAATACTTTCGTTTTATACAGCGCCTTTCAAAACACCCAAGGTCGCTTCACAAGGTATCGTGTAGGAAAGTGTGAGTGTGTGTGTGCGTCAGTGCGTGAGTGTGTGTGTGAGTGCATGTAAGTGAATGTGATTTTGGAACTAGCAGCCTTGAAAGCACCTTGAATTTCTTGATAACTACAACTGATGGTCTGAAAGGGGCAGTATTTTAGAAGAAGATACCGCACACTCTTGTCCATCGTGCTGCAATTTATTAAGAAAACAACGTTTCGGCCCGTATGGCCTTTAAAACTTGAGAAAGGCCATACGGGCCGAAACGTTTTCTTAATAAATTGCAGTACGATGGACAAGAGTGTGCGGTATCTTCTTCTAAAAAACTGATCTACCCGCTACCTGCACCTCGAAACCTCTGGTGTGCGTTGGTTTCCTCCTTCGAAAGGGGTAGTTTGACAGCACAGCAAATAAAAAAAACTAAATGTTTAAAATGATTTATTTGACCAGCAGCAGAGCTCTACAAAATAACCATACACATCCCATGATCGTTGTCAGATTGCAACAGGTGCTCTCTGGAACCAAAATCAATCATCATACAAACGTCAATGCCTTCTGCTGCATAATGCCAATTTACAAATCAAAGCAAACACATTCCAATAAGTTATTCTGATATTACACAGGTTTCTTCTGGTAGTCCATTCCACCGAAAAACTGGTATAGCACATATTCATTCATCTCAAATAGACAAGGGGGTAATAACATAAGCATGACCTTCAATTCTCACTACCTACACGACCTTATTAAAGCACTGGACACACAGCACATACATCACATCTAATATACAATGCTGCGATGTTGCTGACATCCATTCTAAAATGTTAGGCAGCCCTTGTTTTTTTTTCTCTTGGTACATGAACTTAAAGTACAGCATTGTGCCGCCCCGTTCAACCATAGTTGTGCTTAGTTATACTTATCATGTCATGTCGTGCTCAACTCTCCTGTGGGCGTAACAGGACCAATTCACAGGTCTGTGAAAGATGAAATAAGAAAAGTGTATCAAGTGTGGAAGAACTGATACCGGCTTTTTATCCTGAGGTATTCTGTACCTCTAATAATAAATAATATTATATAAAGAACATAATCAAATAGACCAACATAGCACCATTTTTGTAGGGTACAGGTTGGGGAACGTATGTCAAGTCTGGGGAGGGTTTCTTCTGCGGGGTTGTATGTTGAGGTGAAGAGATGGGGTACCTTCCATTATGCTAACTCCTGTCCTCGACCTACCCTCGTTGATGCCCCACCTCCCTGGAGAAAACAATGAAGTTCCCCCGCTGTCAGCCTAGCCACAAGAACTTTTGGGTAACTTCTCCCCGTTCAACATCTTGATTGTAAATGAGAAAATGACCTTTGAATGGCGCTTTTCAGAGGAATTGAATTAAACGTCTGTCGCCAAAGACGTCTTGCGGGACAGGAGTTAGGATAATGGGAAGATGATGTGTATTTTGACATTTCAAATGACAGCCATTTTAAATGTGTAGATGTTAGGTCTGCTTATTCATGATTACTTAAAAATGTTTTAATTCCCATTTTTTACACCTTACTGACAGTAAAGAACATCTGTTTCCATGGATCTACACAGGCCCCTAACAGAAACTGGCATTAAGTCGTGCTGTTGCCATCTTGAATTAAGACTAGCTGCCAACAGACCTACTAGTGTATACCTTTGGACACGAAGCTAATAATAATAATCTACTGATCCATCTGGTCACTTCTTCAGATTAACAGTCATTTTTTTACAGTGAGCTCGTCCACGTTACAATCTCAAAATACAGTACAATCATAATGTGTGCAAATAATGACCAAAAAAAACCCAGGACATTTAAGTAAACCATTTGTAAAAAGTGATCAAATTTGTGTCAATATTGTACTTCTGCCTCAAGAGGACCACGTCCGTCCAATTGGTCTGTATGGCCATTTGGTGAGATGCACAAAGTTCACACGGCTGTGTGTGCATCTAATGATGGCTTCCAAAAGTGGTGCTTGAGTCCAAGCACAGGAGTTGCTCCATAGTCTCCACTGAAGAGGCTTACTCACTTAACCCCAGGCCAATTTTAAACGTCAGGAGGTAATTCGTCTTCTCCTTTCATTCTTTTCCCTTCTTTTTCTCCACAAGAGAGTCCATTTTTTGTGTGTTTTTGTCTTCTTTGTTGGGTTCTGTTGTCCTGGACTCTGGCAGACAGTCTAGACATTAGGAAGAAGGCTCTCAGACAGAACAGCATCTTCTCAGCAGAGATATGGGAATGGACAGAAGGAAATGGGGAGAGGGGAAAGGCTAATTTGTATGTGTACCTCACCTCACCTCACCTCACCTCACCTCACCTACCCTCCTGTACCTCACCTCACCTCACCCTTCTGTACCTCACCTCACCTCACCCCTTTGTAGTGAACCTCATCTTACCTCACCCTTCTGTACCGTACCTCACCTCACCTCACCTCACCTCACCTCACCTCACCTCACCCTTCTGTACCTCACCTCACCTCACCTCACCTCACCTCACCCTTCTGTACCTCACCTCACCCCACCCTTCTGTACCTCACCTCACCTCACCTCACCTCATCTTACCTCACCCTTCTGTACCGTACCTCACCTCACCTCACCTCACCTCACCTCACCTCACCTCACCTCACCTCACCTCACCCCTTTGTAGTGAACCTCATCTTACCTCACCCTTCTGTACCGTACCTCACCTCACCTCACCTCACCCCTTTGTAGTGAACCTCATCTTACCTCACCCTCTCCCTGCCCTCCCATTCGCTTCCCTCTCACTCTGCCTCTCACCTCTTTCACCTGCTGTCAACCTCACCTCATCCCTCCGCCTCCTCCTCCTTGACCTCCTTCTCCTCCTCCTCCTCCTCCTCCTCCTCCTCTCTTCACCTCTCGGTGAGTGACAGCTGTAGTATGAAGTGCTGCAGCTGCTTCTGTTTCCTCCTCCCCTCCACCTCTACTTTCTCCTTCTCCTCCTCTTCCTCCTGCTCTCTTCACTTCTCAGGGAGCGACAGCTGTATGATGCGCTGCAGCCCCTCCTTTTCCTCCTCCCCTCAATCTCCATCTTCTCCTCTCTCCTCCTCCTCTCTCCACCTCCTCCTTCTCCTCCTCATCCTCTCTTCACTTCTCGGTGAGCAACAGCTGTAGTATGTTGTGCTGCAGCTGTTCCTTTTCCTCCTCCTCTCCACCCCCACCTCCTCCTTCTCACTTCAACCTTCTAATTCTCCTCCTCCTCCTCCCCTTTTCACTTCTCTCCTCCACCTCCTCTTCCTCCCCTCTTCACTTCTCTCCTCCACCTACTCCTCCTCCTCCTCTCCTCTTCACTTCTCTTCTCATCTCTCCTCCTCCTCCTCCTCCTCCTCCTCCCCTCTTCACTTCTATCCTCCTCTCTCCACCACCTCCTCCTCTTCCTCCTCCCCTCTTCACTTCTCTCCTCTTCCACCTCCTCCTCCTCTCCTCTTCACTTCTCTCCTCCTCCTCCTCCACCTCCTCCTCCTCTCCTCCTCCTCCTCTCCTCTTCACTTCACTTCTCTCCTCCTCTCTCCTCCTCCTCCTCTCCTCTTCACTTCTCTCCTCCTCCTCCTCCACCTCCTCCTCCTCCTCCTCTCCTCTCCACTTCTCTTCACTTCTCTCCTCCTCCTCCTCCTCCTCCTCCTCTCTCCTCCTACTCCTCCCCTCTTCACTTCTCGGTGAGCGACAGCCGTATGATGCGCTGCAGCTCCTCGTCCTCCTGCTGCCGGCGGCGCTGCGCCTCCTCCTGCTCGCGGGCTGACAGCTCCATGGCCAGTCGCAGCTGCTCGTCGTAGCTGCGGGAGGAGGCCTTGCAGGAGGCCGGGCTGCAGCGGGGGCTGGCCTGCGCACACGGGGACGAGGAGGAGCGCTGCGGGGTGCGCGGAGCCTGAGGAGGTGGCTGATGATGCGGTGGCTGCGACTTCCTGAAGAGGAGAAGAAGAGAGAGAGAATCGAATCATATCAGGAGAGAGAGAGAGAGAGATAGACACAGAGACGGAGGGGGAGATAATTAGGGCAGAAAGAAGAGAACGAGAGATGGGGGAAGAGAGATGCTGAGAGAGGTGGGAAAGAAAGAAAGAAAGAAAGAAAGAAAGAAAGAAAGAAAGAAAGAAAGAAAGAAAGAAAGAAAGAAAGAAAGAAAGAAAGAAATAATAAAAAGAAAGAATAAAAAGAAAGAGAAGCACTGAGGCTACAGATGAGGCTACTGGGGCTTCCTAAAGAATGGATAGAGGGATAGAGAGAGAGAGGGGGAGATTTGTGAGTGTGTGAGAGAGAGGGGGGCCAGAGGGAAAGGAAGGAAGTAGATAGATTGAGAGAGAGAGAGAGAGAGAGAGAGAGAGAGAGAGAGAATATTCAGAAGGGGGATCAGGAGTGAATGAGGAACACAAAGAGTGAAAGCCAGTCAGTGTCTGACTGGTGTGAGACAGATAGCAATACATATTCAGATGGGAGAGAGCAGGGGGGCATAAACTCTATGTATTACAGAGGAGAGAAGAGAAGAGCAAGGGATGAATAATCGGATGGGGGAGCAATAAAATGAACAGAGTGACAGAGACAGATGGATATTTTAGATTGGACAGACAGAGAAAGCAACAGAGTATGAAAGGATTAAGGACAAAGCGCAAAAGATGAGTTTGAGCGGGACAAAAAAAAGAGAGAGAGAGAACAAAAAGAAATTTGTAATTGCGTAAGATAAGATGAGGGATGCCAAGACATGTCCGACCCCCAGAAAGTCTGAAACGCTACAGCAGTTTAACTGAAGGGGATTTCAGAACAAATCTCAGACAGAAGTTTTGAAGGAGCAATCATGAAGGACGGGGAATTCCAGCCACCATCCTGTCCAGATACGAATGACAGTTGGGACAGCTAGAAGTGACGCTTCAGGGAGATTGGATGAAGGAGAGTGGGGGGGGGGGGGGGAGACAGAGAGAGGGAGAGAGAGACAGAGAGAGGGAGAAGAGAAGAGAAGAGAAGAGAAGAGAAGAGAAGAGAAGAGAAGAGAAGAGAAGAGAAGAGAAGAGAAGAGAAGAGAAGAGAAGCGAAGTAGGCACATGCACGCACACGCACGCAGGCACACACACATGTGTGTCTACTCCTTTTCTTCTTCCTCTACACACACACACACACACACACACACGCACACGCACACGCACACACATACGAGAGAGAGAGAGAGAGAGAGAGAGAGAGAGAGAGAGAGAGAGAGAGAGAGAGAGAGCAGACCTGCTGGATAGTGTCAGTTGTGCGTGTAGCTAGCTCGTGGGCTTGGCTGATCAGATCTGGAGGGAAATGAGCGTCAGCAGAAAGCCAGCAGAGAGCCGGTCTGGGGAAGTGGAGATGAGATGAGGGGGTGTGGAGGAAGGATAGAAGTTTTTTTTTTTTTTGGGGGGTGGGGGTGGGGGGGTACAGTGATGGGGATGGAGGGAGCACGGAGGATGATAGAGTTTCTTTGAGGGCGGGGACAACGGGGAGCAGGAGAATAGAGAAGATAGGAGACAGGGGCGTAGCAGCAAATTTTGGGCCCTATCTTCAGAAATGGGATTGGGGGGTGCTGTGGCGCAGCGCACTAAGCCCCCCCACATTTGGGCTTGCATGCCCATGGGGACTCCGGTTCGAGTCTGGATGGGGTCATTTCCCAACTCTACCCCATCTCTCTCCACACTCACTTCCTGTCGCACCTTCACTGTCCTATCCGAAATAAAGGCCCAAACAGCCCATAAATATATATATATATATATATATATAAAAAAGAAATTGGACTGTGTCTGGGCCCCTTATACACATCATGGGCCCTGGTGACTCAGTTACATTTTACTCTCCTCTGATAGGAGAGGTGGAGGAGAGAGGATAGAAGAGGTTTTCTTTGAGGGAGGGGGACGAGGGGCAGGCAGGCAGGCAGGGAAAAGGCAAAGATAAGGGGTAGCAGCACCATGTCAATAGCTACCAGTGCCAGTCTGGGGGGGGGGGAGTGTAGAGGGAGAGAAAGGCAGAGCAGGGAAGATTGAAGGCACTATAGCAGGAGTTTTCTTGGAGGGAGGGGGCCAAGGCAGAAGACAGAGGCGGCTGGTTGGCTGGGAAGGGTGGGGGTGCACCATGTCAACAGTTACCAGGAAAAGGTAAGCCAGAGGACAAGAGCAGAGGGCAGGTAGTGAGGCGGTATAGCAGGACTTTTCTTTGAGGGAGGGGGGCAAGGCAGGCGGGGTTAGCTTAGCTGGCTGGGTCAATAGTTACCACCAGTGGAGGTCTGGGGGGAGAGCAGACGTAGAAAAAGGCAGGAGGACCGGAGCAGGGGGCAGGTAGAAAGGCAGTAGTATAGTTGTCTTTGAGGGAGGGGGGACAAGACCGCCAGCAGCAGAGCGGGGTGCTTGGGGTGAGGGGTGAGGGGTGAGGGGGGGTCAATAGTTACATTGTGTGGAGTGCATGCAGGATGTGGCCTTCCTGGAGTGGTGTGTGCGGGAGCGGGGGCCTCGGGAGGAGCGGCGAGGCGGGTCGGGGGGAGGAGGATGAGGATGAGGATGAGGAGGAGGAGGATGAGGAGGAGGAGGGGGACTAGTGACTGCTCCAGACCTTTCCACGCGGCCGGGGTCACAGGACAGGGAGTGGGTACCAGGCTTGCTGTTGGTCAACGCCTCCCAGATGGTCACCTGCAGATAGGGAGAGAGAGACAGAAGGGGAGAGATAGAGGGAGGGGTGGCAATGGAGGGAGACAGGAGAAGGTAGAGAGAGAGGGGGGGGGGAGAAGGGGAGAAAGGAGGAATGAGGGATAGAGAGGATAGAGAGGACGGAGAGAGAGAGTAGGGTGGGGAGAATGAGAGAGCGATAAGTAGAGAAAGATAGGGGAATAGCGAGCGAGAGAGAGAGGGAGAGAGAGAGAGAGGGAGGGAGAGAGAGAAAGGAGAGGAAGATAAAGAGAGAAGGTGGAGGGAGACAATAAGAGAGAGGACACAGAGAGCAAGAGAGAGAGAGAGAGAGAGAGAGAGAGAGAGAGAGAGAGAGAGAGAGAGAGAGAGAGAGAGAGAGAGAGAGAGAGAGAGAGAGAGAGAGAGAGAGAGAGAGAGAGAGAGGACAAGATGGGGAAGAGGAAAGAAAACAGGCAGATGCATCACTTCTCTGGGCAGATTTATGGAGCCCTTGTCTGCCGGAGGCACTCTGATCAGAACATTGACTGCTGCTGATGCCCCTTTCAGAAGAACAGAGAGAGAGAGAGAGAGAGAGAGAGAGAGAGAGAGAGAGGCAGACAGAGAGAGAGAGAGAGAGAGAGAGAGAGAGAGAGAGAGAGAGAGAGAGAGAGAGAGAGGCAGACACAGAGAGAGAGAGAGGCAGACAGAGAGAGAAAGAGAGAGAGAGAGAGAGAGAGAGAGAGAGAGAGAGAGAGAGAGAGAGAGAGAGAGAGAGAGAGAGAGAGAGAGAGAGAGAGAGATAATAATGAGTAGAGAGGGAGAGAGAGACCACTCAGCCGGCAGCTCCACAACTACACTGCACCCCCACCCACACACTCTTAAACCAATCTCCAGCAAGAAAATATTGGTTATCACAGACTTCCTCTCGAGAGCCTCTCTCGCCTCTCTCCACTTCACACAAAATACTGCAGCTTTGAGCAATTCTGCCCTAATGCAGAATAAAGAAAGTGCTCTGGATCTCATCTTGGAACGGTAATTCTCAAACTGTGGGCTGGGGGGCCCATTGGTGGTCCCTGAAGGCATTCTGATTGGGCCTTGAAATAAGTTTCTAAAAATCAAAATAACATTATTTGTGTGTGTTGCTCTTGGGTGTATATTTTTAAGTTGTATTGTGTATTGGGTCAGAGGTGGGCCCTGAACATTTGTGAAAATTTCAAGGGGGCCCCAAGTTGGAAAAGGTTGGAAACCCCTATAATGGAATGTCTTCTACTAACCTGACACTTTGTTTTATATTAAGTTATTATGTGATTAAATGTATACAAATGATTTTTTAAAAAAATGATGTATGCAAAATAGAACTTGGTACAAGCTGCAAATCCCTGTGATTTTGGATTTTAAGATCTGTCCCATGCCTAGCAATTAGCTACCATTGAGGGCATGGCCAGAATCCTCAAAATGGGTAATATTGCAATGCAGCTATTTGCCCTATGTGTTAGTGAGGTGTACTAACTGAACTGGTCATATTCGGATCTGTCTATAGTATTACAATACTACAATTCGACCACCATAGTTGAATCAATCTATAATATTACAATACAGCAATTTGACCATCTACTGTATGTGTTGAATGAATGAGTGAATTTATTTAGTCTATTAGATGTAAAAAAAACATTGTAAACCAACAATAACCATACATCGAAAGGGATAAATAGACAGGGATGTACACAAAAAAGTCAGAAGACTTATTTCCATTGTGGTCCATGTTAGTGAGATGTGATGATCTAATCAGGGGTCCGTATCTCGAAAGCGTCTTTGCTAACGACGGTAGCTACGTCCTTCGTAAGAGCGACTCAACTCTCTCTCGACAGCGACGCTCACCACCAAATCCAAGGGAATGGTAAGACGGTCTTAAGACGGTTAGCAACGACAAGAATCGAGAAACGGACCCCAGATTTGGATCGGCCTATAATATTACAATACAGCAATTTGACCATCTGTATGTGTTAGTGAGGTGTAACTGACCTGGTCGTATTCGGATATTACAGCATTACAATTTGACCATCTATGTTGTAGTGAGGTGTACTGACCTGGTCGTATTCGGATCCGGCCTCCAGCAGGCTCTGCTGTATGGCGAACTGCAGCAGATCGTCCTCCTCCTCGCGGGCGCTCTGCCTCTGGGTGCCCCCCAGCACCGTGTAGCCCGGGGGGGCCTCAAACACGCACGGAGAGATCTCACCTCCACGACACGAGGCTGACATGATAACACACACACACAGACACACACACACACACACACACATACACACACAGAGATGAATGAGTGCACACACACACACACACACACACACATGGAAATATGCACGCACGCATGTACGCACGCACGCACGCATGTACGCACGCACGCACGCACGCACGCACGCACGCACGCACGCACGCACGCACGCACGCACGCACGCACGCACGCACGCACGCACGCACACACACACACACACACACACACACACACACACACACACACACACACCTGTTAAAGCCAGTGAATCACCACCGGTGCTCTCTTTGCGGTCAATATTTTTCCCAGACAGTCTACTAGAGGCAGATGGATAAAAATGACCCATCAACATTACAAGCACTCCCCAGCACAGGCACAGGAACACACACACACACACACACACACACACACACACACACACACACACACACACACACACACACACACACACACACACACACACGCCTGCGCACACATGCACACACACACACACACTACACAGTATTGTGAATATGTAGTACACACACACACACACACACACACACACACACACACACACACACACACACACACACACACACGTATGTGCGCACACACACACACACACACACACACACACACACACACACACACACACACACACACGCACACACGCACACAGCCTTTACATGATGAATTGCATGAATCATCATCTATATATGACTGCAACCATGAGAGATGTAATACTAATGCATTGGTGTGTGAGTATCAGTCAAGCTCAGGACTTTAATGCACTCCAGAGCCGTGGCCTGAGCGGCGCGATAATTGATCTCGATATTTTCTTAATCACTGGAACATAACAGATGCACGTCGTCTGCACTCCGTCATAACAACGCCACGCCAGCACTGATGGGGTGGTGCTACGGGCAGGTTCGACATGGCCATTTCTTCTCTTTGACGCTCATTGAATTACGTACTAAAGCAATGTCACAGCAGCGGTGGTTAATGTCACCTATTAAAAACATTTCTTTGAAGCAAAGAGGAGAGAGGTCTGCCCATCTGTCTCGAAGTGGTTGCACATGTACGTACATGCACTGCAGAAGGGACATGCCTGATGGCATGGCAGACAGAGTGCACACACAACTCTGGTGATGGCACCCTATTGACTCGTTGTCACGTCACGTCACGACTCAAACACACACAGACACTGTCGTCCTGAAGCGTGTACGTTTATAAAAATTGAGATCCTGAAAAGTACACTTGTTAAGTTATTCCGAGAGGGAAGAGGCTGTTCCAGAAGCATAGTTTGTGGTTACAAGACATCAAATGTACCGGATGGAATGAGGACACCATCAGGAATGCCTGTGTCTGTGGTGCCCACTTCATACCTGAAGTTATCGTGAGCATCCATTTTCTTATTTCGGAAAAAACACCTAGTTAGTTTCTTTAAAAATGTGCGGTACGTCCCCGCCATGGCCATCCGGTAGGGCACTCGCCTGCCATGCGGCTGACCCGGGTTCGATTCCCAACCTGGGTCCTTTACCAAACCCTCCCCTTCTCTCTCCCCATTCGCTTCCTGTCTACCTGTCATACTGTACTGTCCATAATAAAGTCTAAAAAGACCAAAAAATATCTTAAACCATACCCCCCCCCCCCCCCCCCCCCCCCCCCCCCCCCCCAAAAAAAATGTGCGGTACATTGCCATTTCGCTCCAACAATCCGTAAGCAGCCCAGTTACTTCACATCTGTGTGTGCAAACAGTAAAGGGGTCTGTAACACATATTGAAAGAAGAAAAGAAAGCCCGTTTGACTCCCATTGTCATTGTGACACAGCACTCCACAGCACACAAGTGCACACTGCACACAACTAAAAGTGCATTTATACCTCACCCATGCAAGGAGGCAGCCCCATTTGGCACCCCAAGGGAGCAGTGTGGCGGGACGGTACCATGCTCAGGGTACCTCATTCATTACTGAGGTAATTACTGGTTAATTACTCCCCCCACCAACCTGGCGGGTTGGGAGTCAAATCGGCACCCATTGGGGTCCAAGTCTCACGCCCTAACGGCTTATCCATGACTGCTCCTTACCCATGACAGCCCCTAATATTATGTAGCACATAACATTCAGGTGAAAAAGAGATAAAGTCAGCGACACTGCTTGTCTACTGTGAATGATTTAATAGAGCGCAACGTTGCGACCTTCAGGTCTTCATCAGGCAAACAATTTGCTCTCATTGTCCTGCACCTGGCCCATCGGGTGGGATGTGCACACATCTACTTCTCTGAACTAGCACATAACATTCAGCCAATATTGCTTCATGTTCTGCAACCCCCTTCTTCTTTTAGTATGCTGTTACATCCCCAGTCAACTTGTTCAGCTCGAACGATATGAACTCGAAAGACACTCAAGGAACACGGACATGTTGGACAGCCTAGTCCATCTGTCTGAGTGGACTTTCTTGTACAACATCTGAAAGCAAGGGTGAAGTACCCTCTCTTGCATATTTTAGTTCGTCCTCATCCAAATATAAAATTTTGTTGTGTTGATGAAAAAAGAGTATCTGCTAAAATGTTTAAACGAGCACAGACATAACCATAAAAAAACAAACAGAAACATAACCATAAAAAAACAAACTCCATAACTGCCAACTTCTGTGATGGGACCTTTCGATGAACCTCGTTTTTGTCCGCATAGAAGTGCAATCGAGTAAATAACAAGGTGCCAACAAGGTATCCGTTGGCCAATCTCGCTAACGCGCAAAGTCCAATGCTTAATATTTCACCAGAGAAAACTAGACCATAATGCTGAACCAACACACGGATATTAAATCTATAATATGAGGCCGTAGGCAACACAGTTGCTGCAAGAAGGAACAAAAAAAGTCTCACAATAAATAAATAAATTACAGACTTTCTAACCGACTCATCAATATGGCTACCTCCTCATTACAGCGTGAGGAGACTGCACTATGATGATGACTGTATTCCATTACCATTACATTAATGAAGTGCTGTGATGTATTTT
>NC_085864.1:44123690-44141190 GCF_034702125.1 Engraulis encrasicolus | reverse complement strand
TACCTTTGCCTCATACCCGTTGACCGTCTCTGTCTTCTCGCGCTGCCAGCCTAGAATGCCCGTCTTATTCCTGAGAGAGAGAAGAAAAGAGAAGAAGAGAGGAGAAGAGAGGAAAGGAGAAGAGAAGAAGAAGAGAAGAGAAGAGAAGAGAAGAGAAGAGAAGAGAAGAGAAGAGAAGAGAAGAGAAGAGAAGAGAAGAGAAGAGAAGAGAAGAAGAGGAGAGAAGAGAAGAGAAGAATAAGAGAAGAGAAGAAAAGAGAAGAAGAGGAGAGGAGAGGAGAGAAGAGAAGAGAAGAGAAGAAGAGAGGAGAGGAGAAGAAGATAATAGAAGAGGATAGAAGAGAAGAGCATAGAAGATAAGAGAAGAGAAGAGAAGAAGAGGAAGAAGAAGAAGAGAGGAGAAGAGAAGAGAAGAGAAGAAGAAGAAGAGAGGAGAAGAGACGAGACAAGAAGAGAAGAGAAGAGAGGAGAAGAGAAGAGAAGAAGAGGAGAGAAGAAGAGGAGAGAAGAGAAGAGAAGAATAAGAGAAGAGAAAAAAAGAGAAGAGAAGAAGAGAGGAGAAGAGAAGAGAAGAGAAGAGAAGAGAAGAGAAGAGAAGAGAAGAGAAGAGAAGAAAAGAGAAGAGACACAAACACATGCGCGCTCGCACAAACACATACACACACACACACACACACACACACACACACACACACACACACACACACACAGCAATGAGCTGGCGCAGCAGTGTAAGTTGGAGGCTGGCGTTTGGCATTCCCGGTGGCAGTTACCGCAAGAGGTCCAGAGGTGCCCATTACTGGCACTCACCATTGGCACAGAGAGGACGCCGGCCGGACACAAATAATAACATCATTTAGCAAGGGAGCCAGAGAGAGTAGAGAGAGAGAGGTTCCATTGGCCCATTGTTTCTGGGTTGTAATTATTGCAAGGGGGAGGGGGACCTAAGGACTGTTCTATTTAATGCTAGGAGTATTATCAGAGAGGAAAGAAGAAGAGAGGGGAAAGTTCTATTGGCCTGTATTGTTACCTCACCGACGCCGTCCGCCATTTTGATTTTGGTAGTCAAGGACGCGTCGCCAACGGTTCATTCATTCAGCATCAGTCAAAAACATGGCTAACACCGATCACAATTACGCAAAGGACCCAAATGCCCCAAATACACCAAAATATATAGGCACACAATGTGCTGCTGTAGGGTGTTACAAGTCCACAGGAAGGAACAAGGAGGTGGCATTTCATTCATTTCCCAAAGAAAAAAAAAGGTATAGTTTCGTTTTGATAGCCTAAGCCTGATGTGCAGATGTCAGATGGGCACAATGATATTTGAGCAACATGATGAGAACATTGTGTGTCAAAAGACATAACTTTGTGTGCTTAACTTCTAATGCGAGCACAACATTTAATTTTCTAGGCCTACCGAGTACCTTTTTTCACTTCTGATTTAGAAATGCATACTGTCGATGATCTGCAAGGAAGGCTGTTTTCAATGTCCAGCACCTCCCACCACAGTTTTAGCATAGCATACGTCACCTAGAAACTATTATTTTGCTCGTATATAATACGCCAACGACGTGCCACATCAAGTGCTATATTAACTAATTGTCTTACCTTAAAAGGATGTGTTGGGTAGGCAGATGATGCCACCGTTATGTCGCCGTAAAACAAAGTTGGATAGCCTGCTAGCGCAACAACCCACTGCATGATGAATCGAGGCGCTGAAATGATCTGACAACTGTGCAGTGGGCTTTGTTTATTCGTGTTATGATGATGCCCACATATGCATCTAACATTTTCCTTTCAAAATTTAACTCAATTAACTTTAAAATCGCCAGACTAAACATATCCACGGCAAAGTATCCAGTCCTTGTCCTATTGAAGTGGAGAAACTCACATAGACTTTCCTCTGACGGAAACTCAATTTCAACAAAAAAGCCAGACCCCTATAATTTGTGTTGTATCTCCCCCTAGTGGCAAAATAGAAAACATGAACCAGCGCAAATGTTAACCAAGGATATCTGTGATATTAAAACACACTACTGTTATTTTCTGCAGGTGTGCAGAATGGATTAATAACATCAGGCGGGAGGACCTATGTGGTTTACAGACCGATGAAATGAAGCATAGGAAAGTATGCAGTGACCATTTCGCCATTTCACAATTTGTGAACCCATTGGACAGGTAGAGACATTGCCATTTCATATTCCAGGATGCTGCAGTCATTCACTGTCTAGCCATGCCCCCTGTTCACCAAAGGCCATTCCAGTCCACTAACAAGAGGCCATCCCCCTCAACCTTTAAGAACTTTGCCATGCACTCAACAATTTGTATATTGCTGCACTCTGTATTTTATATCACTGTGTATGCCTCCATCTTTTGGACTTTCATGGACTCATTCTGTTGCAACAGTTGAGATCCTTCCAGAACTGTAAGCTTATTTACATTGTCAGACCCCTTGCCTTTCATTGATGTTGACTGTGCATTGAACTATTGTCATTGTTTGATGACCTCTTTTATTTTTTAATTTCAACCCATATATGTTTGAAAAGTTCTAGACTTTTTCCATGGGATGTCTTCGTATTTGCGGAGTCACCTTATCCTGGTGTCATGTTTTCTGTTGATTGCCATTACCATCCTACATGTGTCTTCAAACCAAATCATATCTCAAATGTATTTATACATACTATATCTAGTTGACTCAAAGTGCTTTGGTGCCCTTGTCCTTGTGTTTGTCCTCACATTTGCCTGGAGTTCACATAATATTGTAAATCCTCCTGGATTTCACTTGTGCTTTAGCATCTTTATTACCTCCTTCGATTTTCCCCCCCCCCCCAATTCAGTAAAGACAAAATAAATTTGAGTCTTTCCCAGTCTTCATCGCAGTCTGTTCATCTGAGTGGCAAAGCCTTTGTTCATTGTACAAAAAAGTCAATATATGTTCATTTGTGCAACACTAAAGTTTTGATTACACCTTCAACATTTTTTACTCAGACAATTCATAACTGGGCTTACAGTGTGTTTGTAGAAATATAAACATTACAATACTTTGCATTCTGCAGGAAATCTGGCCTACTGCCAATGGCCGTACCCTGGCTAGTAGACTGTCCCAACCCCCCTAAATCTCAAGACACAGTTCGTCCACCACCCCGAAAACGGGTCGCACTTGAAATTGAGACAACAGACTCAGAGATCCTGGATAGTAAGTGATTTAATGGCAAATGGTGGTAACAGATACATTCTGAGTGTTGAACACTGCATAGGTAGTAGTCTGTGCATAAGTCTGTTGTTACAGTTGTCACATTTCTTTTTAGGCACTGATGTACTGGCCAGTGTCAGCAATGACAACACAGTGGAAAAACTGAAAAGAAAAATTGGCTGCTACAAATCAAAGCTGTCAAGGCTAAAGAAAAAGACACCATCTATCAGCAAACAAACATTAAAGAGGGAAATTTCCAAAGTATTGCCAAAACAAGCCGCACAATTTGTCAACGAGCAAATTGATAATGCCAAAAAAAAAAACCAAGGGCCATTCGGTGGAGCAACTTCATGAAAAGTTGGGCGTTACAGGTTAAGGGTACAGGGCCAAAAGCCTACCGAACCATGAGGAGAATTTTCAAGCTCCCTACAGCCAGGACCCTTTCAAATATCTTGCAGAGAGTAGACATCGGGCCGGGATGGCATGAACCTGTGCTGTATGCACTTAAACATCAAGTGCAGCATATGGAAGAGCGAGATAGGCACGTTGCCATCACATTTGATGAAATTACATTGAAATGTAGCCTAAATTATAACATCTCGAAAGATGAAGTAGAAGGGTATGACGAAGGGGGAAGACCAGCCAACCATGCAGGGGTTTTCATGATCCGTAGTCTAACTGGGAAATGGAAACAACCCATAGGGTACTTCTTGTCATCTGGGACCATGAAGCATGGGGTCTTAAAAACCAAAATCATGGAGGCGGTGGAAAAGGTGCTTGACACTGGCTTCACTCCCATGGTGCTGGTAATGGACCAAGGCAGCAACAACCTGGCAGCCTGTAGAAACCTGGGTATAACAGAAGAAAAACCGTACTTCTTTGTCAAAAGCCAGAAGATTCATTTTTTATTCGACCCCCCCCATTTAATGAAAAACATCAGAAACAATTTGCGAAAATATGGATTTTACATAGGGGACAAATTGGCAGAATGGGGAGACATCACTGAAATGTTTAAAATTGATTCACAAAGACAACACCGAATGGCACCCAAGTTAACCCAACGGCATCTGTCCCTCACTGCCTTTTCAACAATGAGTGTGCCTCTCGCCACTCAGGTAAGCCACAAGTGAAAACTGTCATGCAGGCGTATAACATTCAATTTACAATCTTTATCTATGGTCCTGAAAATGGGATTTTTTTTATTTTTTTATTACAGGTTCTTAGTCATTCTGTTGCGGCTGCACTGCTCACCATGGCAGACATGGGGAAGCTAAGAGAGGGGGCAAAAACGACGGCAGATTTTGTAGCCCACTTTAACCAGATGTTTGACTGCTTTAACAGTAGCACATTGTCCAGCAGCACACCACAAAAGGATGCCTTCAGAGAGACACATATTGATTTTATCAATGAGAGTATTAACTGGCTGGCATCTGTCAGATGTGCCAGTGGCAACAGCTTGAATTGCCTAAATGGTTGGAGGCATAACCTAAGAGCAATCAAGGAAATCTGGGCTGAATTGAAAGGTAGCAGCAATAAGGCATAATTATTCAAATTGAGCTTTGCTAATGCTAATGAGCTTTGTCCACCACTGCATGTTTTCTGCTGTTGGCCAATGTACTGTTTGTCATTTGCATTCACAGAGAAAGGATTTCAGTTTCTATTTACGAGGCACCTCAACCAGGACTGCCTGGAACACTTCTTTGGGGTGATCAGAGCGAAGGGCGGGCACAGGGACAATCCAGACCCTCAGCAATTCCGATTAGACTACAGGCAGGCCGTGCTAGACTATCTAATGACATTTGGGAGAAATACAAATTGCGAACCGGAGGAAATACACCTATTGCTGCAATTGTCCCATTTGTTTGAGGTAGACGAAACACCCTTTCAAAAACAAAAGTGTCACACATGATTAGTATACTGTAAGTCTGTAATCTTTTGCAATGATTTTGTAGAGCTGCACTGAGTCATCGCAGATGGCAACTCCCCATCCATGCACCGCACTGACCATGCCTCACGAGGTACACGAAACACCCTTTCAAAAACAAAAGTGTCACACATGATTAGTATACTGTAAGTCTGTAATCATTTGCAATGATTTTGTAGAGCTGCACTGAGTCATCGCAGATGGCAACTCCCCATCCATGCACCGCACTGACCATGCCTCACGAGGTACACGAAACACCCTTTCAAAAACAAAAGTGTCACACATGATTAGTATACTGTAAGTCTGTAATCATTTGCAATGATTTTGTAGAGCTGCACTGAGTCATCGCAGATGGCAACTCCCCATCCATGCACCGCACTGACCATGCCTCACGTACAGTCTACTGATGAGGAACCCACATTCCCTGGACTGGACAACACAGAGTTCATGAAGGGGCTGGACGTCATTGAGGGCAATGTGTCAGTGTACCTTGCTGGCTATGTGGCCTTCAGAGCCTCTGCCAAATTTGATTGCAAGAGTTGTGTTACGCTGTGGGAGGCAAACGAGGAGGACAGAGATACACTCAAGGAGAAATACACCTTTTTCAGATATAAGCAGTTCAGGGATGGGTTATTCCCACCAAGTGTTGTATTACAGCGTACAACAGAGCAAATTGAACACATTTTTAGATGCCAATACCCCCACATTTCTAAAGGGAAACATGTCCTGGCACTCTTAAAATCTGCAGTATATCAGAGTGTGAATTTGGATGCTGTTATATGTTCCGCCAGCTGTCTGTCCTGCAAAGAGTTCCTTGTTAATACATACTTATTGATGAGGATAAAATTTCAACTGAAGGTGGGCAATCAGAACGCCAAAGCCATGAAAACAAAGAAATCAAGAAAATTAATGAAATTGACATCGGAATTTTGGCCCCCCCCCCCCCCACCCACACACACACACACACACCTTTTTTACATGATTGGTATTGATTCCAGCCCCTGATCACAGTCAGGAACAATAATGTGGCCCCCAGATTTAAAAAAAAGTTTGGGGACCCCTGGCCTACAGTAGCTTCAGGTTGCAATGAACGACGGGCTGTGCATACTGCTGAAGACACCCAGGTGGAGCAGTGCATGTTATCTTGCTCCGACAACTAATTTTTTAATTATTTTTTTTTTTACAAGGAATGTGTAATCTATATAAACAATGCTAATTAAATAAACATAGCCATCATCAAGTTTATCTCTTCAGCATGCTTTTGACTCTTGATCATTTCACCTCAGTAGAGCTGATTTCAAATGAATGTATGAGTCCCCCTCTCAGCTGGAGATGATGTGCTGCGGGTTGTTCAGCCAGGGTGCCAGGGTAGTGCGTGAGGTGCATGTTCTGCTGTCCCAGGAATCTTGTACAGGTGGCTCTTCACACTAAATCTGCCATATGTGGTGAGGAGTGACACAAAAAAAAAAAAAATATGCATTATTGTGTTAAGCTTACATGCAATGTTGACTGAGTTGCTAAAAACTGCCAAACTTAAGGTATTCTCTGAGTTGCAGAAAAAGTAATGCATTGCTGTAATTAATGCGTTGCTGGTTATGGTTTATCATTTCCTGCCACTGACTTGAATTAAGTATTAGTAATGTATCATTGTTTCCTGCTCGTGCGTGAAAATGCCTTAATCAATGTATAGTAGACATTCAAAACATTTGACTCCCAAGTCAGGTAAAAAACACGTTTCGCCTCACATGCGTTGGCTCCCAAAAAGTTAACTGACATCGGTCATGAAAACACCTAGAAGTACTCTAGGGGCCTACAACAGTCAAATGATATCATGCACATTTCCTGTTCACGTCAGGGTGAACATTAGGAGTGAAAATGGAAGTTTGGAATAAAAACCGGAACAACACAGCAGCAGAACTAACGTTGGTTTAGTGTACTTAGGCACGTATCCTTTTTCTGAAGAACTAGCACTTCTAGAAATTACACATGCCCATCGGACAAAATGTTCGCTGGCTGATGAAAATTTATGAAACTGGCCGGGAGACTAAGGCTAAAATTCCAAACAACGACTGGGAGGAGATGTGTTAACTTCCATTTTATACTTACGAATAAAATAGTTATACTCAACATAGGCCTAATAATTTAACATCATAGACACTTAGCTGTCCATGGAGATATGCTAACGTTAACGGCCGACACACATCACCCACTGTCCAGAAAGATCCATGAATACAACCATAATATTAAATCCATTTGATGACGAATATAAAGATAATGACGAACTTACTGCTAAGTGGATAGTTACTTGTCATATTTATGCAATACAAAAACATTAAGCCACTTGCCTTTTCAGGAAGAGTCAGCGTTGCGTCTAGAAGTTCCCAAAAAGGAACTTTTTTGTAGAGTTGCCGTTTCCAGTCATCACGGGTTTTTTTTTTTAATAAAACGTAGAAATCAACTATTAATCCCGTATCAAATGAATACAATGCGAAATAAGTGAATTTGATGAAAATGTGGTCGACAGAGAAAACAACACACGGTTTCATTCCTCACTCATGTATGAGTCTGAACATTGTGTTATTTACATGGAACGTCCATATCTAACAAAATCAAAATGGCGGCGCGGTGACGCCATAGAGGCAGCTGTTTCCGCTCTCTTCTTCTTTCCTCTCTGGTATTATGACACGTCCCTTTAGGCAGACCGGAACCTGGTCATGTTAGGTGCCCATAGCAACCTATTACAATGGCATATCTCTATATACTTAAAGAATCTCTGATGGAGCCTTGGCACTGGCACTGGCACTGGCACCGCCTCAGACGAGTGCATTTCACTGCCCAGCTAAACTTAGCTGGCACTCCTCCTCTAGCCTGATTATACCATCGACTTTCGAAACTCTTTGGCAATTGGTCTGACCAAGAGCATAACGAGCCCTCTCCCTTGGTTTTGCTACTGCTTGTTTGCTTCCTGACAAAGTGGGAGGAGTTCCCGTTTTTTTTCTGGAGCTCAGAAACGATATTTGTATTGCTCCTGGCCTGACGAGAAGCAATGCTGAAGGTGTTGCGTCACTAGGAGGCTACTCCTCCTCTACCGACGGCATAGCAGTCTACTCTACTGGTATTTTCAAATAAGCACCACTAGTGATTTCTCCATGCAGAATCCCATATTATACTATATTGTTATCAAGTCCTGCAGTAATGTCATAGCAATGTCGTTAGGATGTGGTTCATGCTTTTCAGCAAAAGATTGGGTCCATCTTTACTGAGAGGCAACAAAAATGAATACAAAAGGCTGCACACAGTCCAGTCTAGTGGTGCAACCTCATACCCTGAGGAGGAGTGTCTCTGGCCAACTTCAAAGAACCAAGAACTTGCTCTGTAGGCCTCATGGAAGCCACCTTTTATTTGTCATCCCTTTCAATGAATGACAAAAGACCAACAAAGGTCGGCGTCTGCGCCTGCACTTAACACCCATGTATTATTTGGTGAGTGCACTCCCAGGTCCTACTGGAGACATTGAGAATGGACAAGCTCCGAAACGTCTGTTTCTCCAGTTAAACCTCAGACTTCTGTTGTTAAATTTCGGCTTTCATACACTTTTTCACACAAGCCGTGTGTGCACCTCCTTTTTTCCTATTATCTTGAGTCATCCCTTTCACTGCAACAGATATCCCTTTCACTGCTGTAAACTATTACAGCATATGATCCGTAGTATCTGTAATCTATAATATTATACATTACGCTTTAGCCCATTAACGCATGACCCCTGCGTCATAAATGAGCTGTTACCAGAATGGCAATGACCAAGTCTTAATGTATTACTAAAGGCCCCGTGCACTGTCATAGTAGTGTTAAGTACTATAGTAGTTAACTTTCAATGGCTATTGCACCGTGCCACAGGAGGTACGGCTTACATTAAGGGGTTAACGCATGACCCCTGTTAGAAATGAGCAGTGACTAGAATGACAATGGTGAGTTACAGTATAATGTATTATTGAAGGTCCTGTGTAGGCCTATTGTCATAGTGGTGTTACATTTTTTTCAGTGACTATTACAGTGTTCCACTGTTGGAATGGGACACAAAAAGAAATGTTTTTTTTTTTAGGAATGTGTTATACTCATGTTTTGTCACTATATACTATTTGTCACTCACTATATATCTTCATAACACATACTCTGTGGCAATACAACCGCAGTTGCGCTTCGCCGGCTGTAGTATTTACTGAAATACAACAGAGCGAGGTATTGACTACTGTGAGCAAAGATTCTAAAGAAGTGGGTTATTTTCCCCACAAAAGCCCATTCAACCACAACATACCACCACAACCACAACCACATGAGACAAACAGACAGACCGTGACCTCTGTGTGCTGACCACGACCTCTCCAAGGAGATGCGACATATCTCCAGGTGGGTTACTGGGTCTGAGATAATCAATTGCCAGCCTATAGGCCTCTGCTCAGTCTGACAAGACAGTGCAGTTACTGGCCTCTGGCTTTGTAATGCATCACTGCCAGTGACCAACCCTACCTCTAGAATAGTGTTTCTCAACGGGAGTTCTACAGCCCCCCACGGGGCGTTGGGGGGCCCTAGGGGGGCGTTGAGAAGGATACAGCTGAGAGGGGGGTGGTGCTTAGTTGCCATTGGGCAGCATTAGTCCATTTTGTTTTTTAATACTAAGGGGGGCTTTGGCAGGCTTCTGATAAGGTCAGGGGGGCGTTGGGAGGTTTATGATAAAGTCCCGGGGAGTGTTTATTCAAAAAAGGTTGAGAACCACTGCTCTAGAAAGAGATGTTGCATATGTCCATTTGGGTTACAGGGTGTGCTGTACAGACTAGACATTTTCCAGGATAATCTTTACAAGCAAAAATATGTGGTTACTATACTTTAGTATTTTTTATGTTGTGGAGCGACACTGTCAAACCCCACTGTCACCAACCACCGCCAGAAGGACTTGCTGGAGATACTGTGTTACTGGGGCTTTTATAGCCAAGGCCCATGCTAAACTTTAAAGGCTTTAAAATATGCGCCTACTGCATTTTTAATGCTGTAATGCAGCACTGACCACTGACCAACCCCCCTCTTGTCGAAGGAGACACCTCAGAGAGACCCACCTCTCAGAGCAATATAGTTCGACAATAGACTGAGGTATTGACCACGGTGAGAGCTTCCTCTCCTTACAAGAGCCAATTTAACCACTGCATACACAACAGCACACACACATCCTCCATGCAGGACGCTGTAGCCCATTACAGAAGTAAGGGTTAACGTTCGTCGAGAAGGTCGCTACCGTGGAATAGCAGCACGACAGAGAGAATCTTTAGACCCCCAGTGCCGTTGTGGAACACCGCTAGGCAACAGCTAGGTAGGCTAGCCAGGACAACAGGTGTTGTCTATCACAGCAGCTGATTAGAGTGACAAAAGACCGGACCCCCTGCGGAGTGATATGAAACATTCGCTTTAGCCACTGACTTGTATACAAGCTAGTGGCTTTAGCAGTGAACGTCTTGTTGCCATTGACAGCGGTAGCCAGGACAACGGGTGCTGTCTATCACAGCAGCTGATTAGAGTCTTGTTGAAAAGTCGCTTTAGCAGTGAAAAGTCTTGTTGCCATTGACAGCGGTCTGTTATAGACCAACCCGTCCGTTATCGAAAAATAACAGACGTCCGAACGTTGGGGAGCCCCGTTGAAATGAATGGAGCATTCGACAGATGACGTCACAACCATATAATAAGCTAATTTAATTAGTGATGAAATTAATTAATTCAGGGAGTCCCTTAATGCACGCTGTAATAGTCATTGAAAAGTTATCTACCAAAGTACTACACTATGACATAACACAGGGCTTTATTAATGCACTAAGACTTTTTCTAGTAACAGCAAATGTCAAACGCAGTGTCTGAAAGGGTTAAATCTCATTTAAGGAGATGTGTGTTTCCAGCAAGGTGATGAGCGATGGGAGAGGTGTGTGGAAAGGCGGGCTGAGCCAGATTTAGGGACTGCACCGTGTCTAATGCGACTACAAGTCACTTTGAATAGGAATGTCACAGTGGTGTAGTCTACTTTTTTATAGTGGGTATACTATATATTTGAGTGGGTATACTGTATATATTTGTGCTATTCAAAGTAATGGATCAATCAATTTTAAGTGGGTATACTGAAATCCCTCAAATTTAGAAGTGGGTATACTCTGTATACCCACGTTCTATGTAGACTACACCACTGGACTGTCAGCTAAGTGTAATATTGTACAGTAAATTTGTGTAAAATACCTCCTTTGGTTTTATGAAGTTGGTCCTATCCTCCTCTCGAAAGAGATAATGTGCTTGTCCAGCTGGGTTACAGTCTGTTATAGTTGATGTCCAAGCTAAACTTTAAAGGCTAAAATATTTAGCTAGAGAAATTACAATGCATTCTGATTAGAAAATTCTAACCGGAATACACTGTAATGGCAACGTGCGAATGCACGCTGCACAGCCTGCTGCTGCATGACATGTGCCATCACGAACACGACCATTTTCACCCTCCACCTCTCGAAGGAGATGCACATTGTTATTGTTGAGTCGTGCGTGTATTATCAAAAGTGCTGTGTAATGTCATAGTAGCGTAGCACTATGATAGTATGCTGTTTTGACTATTTATTACAGCGGAACGATGTGCGTTATGGGGCTACAATGTTTCATTTATACCCGCACCTCTTGAAAGAGATGTTGCGTGTGGATTATCAAAAGTGCTGTGTAATGTCAAAGTAGCAGCATAAGAGTATTATGATAGTATGGTGTTTTGAGTAGAGATGCACCGGATCCTGATTTTTAGGATCCTGCCGGATACCGGATCCACTGTTGAAGATCCTGCCGGATCCGGAACCAGATACCGGATCCTACGAAAGGGTTGAAACACATAGCCTACTCGCACACGTGGGCCCTTTTTATTACGTTGGCTCAAACTATTTTTTAGACTCATTGGCTTACTGTCACACTGCCTGCACTGGCCGCTTCCAAAGTTCTTTCACTCCATGCAGCAATTGGGGTTGTGAAAGACTGACTGAAAAGGCTAGAGATGCACCAGATCCTGATTTTTAGGTAACTGCCGTATACCGGATCCACTGCTTAATATCCTGCTGGATCCGGATCCTGTGAAAAACCCTATTATCCTGTCGGATCCGGATCCGGAACCGGATCTTGGATCCTGTGCATCTCTAGTTTTGAGTAACTATTCCAGCGTTCCACAGGAGTGAGGTGCACTATGTTGTGCATTATGTCTACCTCTCGAAGGAGATGGTGCGTGTGTATTATCAAAAGTGCTGTGTAATGTCAAAGTAGCAGCATAGTAGTATTATGATAGTATGGTGTTTTGAGTAACTATGACAGCGTTTCACAGGAATGAGGTGCATTACCGCAGAAATACACCTACCGCGACATGAGCGAGGCGAGCGACGGAAGTAATTGACTTTGTATTGAGTCGCGCGACAAAAGCGATTCTGGAGACTAGAGCGATTTGCGCGATGAGCGCGACAGTTTGAAGTTGAAATCCTTTCAACTTTCTATGACGCGGTTCGGCGACAAGCCGCGACAGCCAATGACTGTATAGAGGTCAGTGACCAAAGCCAATGGGAATGCTTGAATGCTTTGCCTTCTGCCTGTACGGACATACTCTAGTCTCTTCAATCGCTCGTATCGCTTGCTGCTGCACTCTGTCGCTTGAATCGCATTGCGCCTGGTCTATTCGTGCGGTTATGTTGTGCATTACTACTACCTCTCGAAGGAGATATTGCGCATGTATTATCAAAAGTGCTGTGTAATGTCAAAGTAGCAGCATAGTAGTATTATGATAGTATGGTGTTTTGAGTAACTATTACAGCACATTATGTTGTGCATGATGACTACCTCTCGAAAGAGATGTTGCGCGTGTCCAGCTGCGTGGTGACCACGGGGGCATTGAGGCGCGCCGCCACCTGCTCCTCGGTGGGCTGCAGAGCGCCCAATCCCAGCAGCCCCAGCGCCCCGTTGGCACGCCGCGACGACGGGGACGCCAGCGACGACACGCACAGCGTCTCGCAGAACACCAGCTGACGGTCGTGGTCCACCTCCATCACCGTCGCACTGGAGTCTGAGAAGAGGAGGAGAAGAGGAGGAGAAGGAGGAGGAGGGAAGGAGGGAGGGAAAGAGAGGGGGGGAGAGGGAAGATGTATAGAGAGGAAAAGAGATTGAGGGGGAGAGAGATTGAGAGAGAGAGAGAGAAATAGAGAATGAGAATGATTGATGGGGCCAGTGAAGTAAAGGAAAGAAAAGATGAAAGAAGAAAGAAGAAACGATAGGGAGAGAAAAGGGAGAAAGAGAGAAGCAGAGGACAAAGATGTAACATAGATCGATAAAGAGACTTTGACTTTCGAAATCTCATTTATTTACAAAAATCTCTAAAAGACATACAAAATGTCATTCTTACATAAGATTACATGTAAGTGAAGTGCTTCATAAGAAGAAGAGAAAAGAGGATGAAGAGAGACAGAGAGAGGTGGTCAGAAAGAAAGATAAAAATGAGAAATACCGCAGAGTGAAATAAAGGAGAGAAGAAAGTGGGACGAGCGAAAGAGAAAATAGGGAAGAGAGAGGAAAGAGTGGAGAGAGAGAGAGAGAGAGAGAGAGATAGAAGCAAGGAACACAGCAGGACAAAATAATAGGAGCCACATCGAAGATGACAGAGAGAGAGAGGGGTGGAGAGAGAACGAGAGAGGCAGAGAAGGTGGGAAGAAAGACAGAGATGAAGGAGAAGAGGGGAGGGCGGAGGGGGAAGGACACACCCCAAGGGCACTCATCAATCACAGCAAGTTTGTGTTAAATGTACTCGGACACTGTCAAGTGCAGCACTATCAGACTCGTCTGCTGTCCGCCCCTCAGCAAGTCAAGTGAGCGGCTCTTTTCCAAAACGCAATAAAGGCCATTTCGATACAATTTGCATAAATATTTTTATAAACTTAACCTGTTAAGACATGTTGTTATGAATTTGCTGTTACCAGAATGGCAATGACCAAGTTGTAGTACATTTCTAAGGGCTCTATATACTATATCATAGTATTGTAGTACCGTGCTATGGTACTTCACTTTTCAATGACTATTACAGCGTGCCACTGGAGGTACGACATGCATTAAGGGGTTAATGGCATCTGATATTTCCATGACAAATGTAAACATTAAAAGACTTTCAACAATGTTAACAGATTAAGACAATGAAAACATTCTTGAATATTTTTGACATGAGTGCATATATAGCGTTTTGGAAAAGAGCTCTTCAGGCGTCGTCTCACAAGGTTGATGCTTTGGAAGTGACCCCCTAACTCTCTCTCTGAGTCTCTAACATGCTGGCTGGCTGCGGTGACTGAAGACAATTCTTGGTGACAAATGCTCGAGCCTCCAGGAACAAGCCCAGCTGTGAGGATTCTCATCTCTCATCTAAGTCGAGGACGTCAAAAGGAGCTATAAGCTCCACCAAATAAAGCACTTCAGTTGACTTTATACTCTCAGCATCTGTTGTTGCAGTTGTTTTTCTGAATATGAATGCACTGCAAGAACCGCCCAATGTATCAACCCTGTCGTCTGCTTAAAGCAGAGTTCTCTTTTAATGGCCATATGAATGCATTGCAAGAACCTCAAAATTCATCAACCACAGCAACTGTCGTCCACTTAAAGCCGAGGTCTCATAAGCTGTGTTGATTGATGTGTTGATGTATAACTTTGATAGAGGCATTACGCTGTGCATGTGATACTTCAAAGGGCTTCATAGAGTAATTATACAACTGGCATTTGGAATATTGATTAATCATTATTAACCCTTTCTGTCCTGAATGCCCGAGTGCATCCCCCCCCCATCATTTGCTTCACTACCTTTTTAGATTTACTTCAATCAATTTCAGCCTCTTTCTACTCATTTTATAAACACACTCTATTATCCATTCGATCAATAGTAAATTAAGAACAGAAGAGACATTTCAGGGCAGCAATTCTTCAGGGTAGCTTGCGAGATGGAGAGGAAAGGAGGGAGGGAGAGAGATAGAGAGAAAGACAGAGAGAGAGAGAGAGAGAGAGAGAGAGAGAGAGAGAGAGAGAGAAAGAGAAAGAGAAAGAGAAAGAGAGATGCACTGGGGGTTGTATTTTTTAGAAGATCTTCTCGAAAACGAGATATTCATCTCAAGGGGCTATCCTTTAATAAAGAATTTTGAAATAAATATGAAGCAAAGATAGAGAAAGTGAGAGAGAGAGAGTGAGAGTGAGAGCGAGAGAGAGCAAGGGTTGAGACATCGAATTTTCCAAGAAGTTTGTGAGAGAAGAGAAGGGGATGGAGAGAGGGAGAGAGAGAGACGGGAGAGAAAGAGTGATCGGTGGAGGGATGAATGAGAGGGCTGACCTTGTCCGCGGAATATGAAGCTGCGGTTGCCCCTCTGCCATGTCATCTGTTCGAAGCCCATGAGGGTGGTGTCCACGCGCAGACACTGGCCACTCTTCCACACCCGGTACGTGTCACTCGGACAGATACGCGACACCAGGGGAACTGAGGACAGGGGAGGAATGAACAGAGCATGGCAAAGACAAGGAGAGAGAAAGACCGTGAATGAGAGGTAGACAATAAAGAGAGAGAGAGAGATACACTGTAGTATGGCAGAGTATGGCAAAGACAAGAACAGAGCAAGAGAAAAGGCAGTGACAGAGAGAGATAGTGAAAAAATATATTATAAATTAATATATATATATATATAAGAGAGAGAGAGAGAGAGAGAGAGAGAGAGACATTGCATGCATACAGAGTAGGGCAAAGACAAGAACAGAGAAAGAGAAAGACAATGACTGAGAGGGAGATAGTGAACAATAGAGAGAGAGAGAGAGAGAGAGAGAGAGAGAGAGAGAGAGAGAGAGAGAGAGAGAGAGAGAGAGAGAGAAACATATAAATTGTATAGAAATCGATAAATACATTGAGAGAGAGAAAGATCATTTCAACAGGCGTCATAAAGACTAAAACGAGTCCATGAAATTGAATGCAAAGGAGGGTTTTCATTTTCATTTTCTTCTTACGTACCCCAGCTCGTAAACTCCCATTTCATTTCCACATAAAAATCCTCAGCCTGTGAAAAAGAGAGAGAGAAAGAGAGATCCAAAGGGAGGAAAGAGGGAGAAGAATGAGAGATAGAGTAGGTCGGGATGGAGAGATGGAGAGGATGTGGAGAGATGGAGGTAGAGATGGAGGTAGAGATAGAGAGAGAGAGGAAGGGAGGAAGGAAGGACGAGGAGGATGAAAGGTGACCAGTAGATACATGAGAAAGAGGGGGGGAGAGAGAGAGAGAAGAAGAAGAAGAAGAAGATGAGAGGAGAGGAGAGAGAGAGAAAGAGTGGGAGTTAATAGGGAATTATGGGTAGAAGCCAGGCCATTTGAATGTGAGTCGCAGAGCAAACGTTGGACAATGACAAATGGACAACAGGCCAGAGGGGACATTAATAATACAACCACAACCTGGACAGAGAGAGAGAGAGAGAGAGAGAGAGAGAGAGAGAGGGGGGGGGGGGGGGGGGGGGAGAGATAGGCCGAATTGACCGTAATGTTCTGTTACCCATTTTGATATTATCTGCAAGCTTTAGCATCAATGATATGAACAAGCATGCCAACAAACGCATATTTGAACGTGAATTTGAGAGAGAGAGAGAGAGAGAGAGAGAGAGAGAGAGAGAGAGAGAGAGAGAGAGAGAGAGAGAGAGAAAGAGAGAGAGAGAGAGAGAGAGAAAGAGTTGTAGAGAGAGGGAGAGATGTAGAGAAAGGGCAGAGGAAAGGTAAGAGCCGAGGAGGAGAGACAAATATGGAGAAATACGAAGAGGTGAGGGTGGGCGAGAGGAAACGAGAGAAAACAGAGAGAAAGAGTGCAAGCAAGAGGGTGCTGCTGAGGACACCAGCAGGGTGAGAATGAGGGATGGGCTCCACATCTATCAAACACAACCGCAGGGAAGCAGCCTCAAGCTTCAGCTGATAGAACAAGAGGAACGAGAGAGGAGGAAAAGGGGAAGAGGAGAGGAGGAGGAGATGAGAGGAGAAGAGAGGAGAGGATGAGACGAGACAGCACAGGTAATGGACAACAGATACACATACAGATACGAGTAAGACCCAATGTGAAAACCTCGGCAAAATTCTGCGTTGTACAGTAGCTAAATGATGCGCTAGTACGACTCCTACTGTTCATAGAAGTACTGTAAGACTGAATGTGAAAAACACCAAAATTCCAGCACCGCTTAAGTGTGACTCCAACTGCATATGACAATCGCGGTCACACACACTTACCAGTGTGTGTGTGTGTGTGTGTGTGTGTGTGTGTGTGTGTGTGTGTGTGTGTGTGTGTTGGAGAGAT
>NC_085864.1:44098690-44116190 GCF_034702125.1 Engraulis encrasicolus | reverse complement strand
GAATGCTATGAAATAATGACCTGTCTTCTCTTTCCTCTACCAGCGGATATGGTACTGTAGGCCTATACACTTTTTTACTCCCACGCAGGACTATAGCATATGCATGTTTTATTTGCATCTGACAACATGTATTTACTTACACAACACTGCTATGCAAAGCGGCGAACGGGCCGCCACGCATGTAGGGCAAGGCTTCTGTTGCAGAACAGAAATGGAATTGAGTGAAGCAACTGCAACACCTCCACACACACAGTGATGCTACGCCACGCACAGCACTCTCCACAAACTGAATCATTTCCAGTGATTGCGTCTTGAATGTTGTAAGCCTCGTGATGGTGGCATATGGTTTCTTGTCAGTTACGGATGAGCTGAGGTGGATACAAAAATAATTGAAAAGAAATCATTTTTCGTGTTACATAACGCTACAAAATCCACTCACACGCTCACAGTGACTTCGCATGGTGCTGGCTGGCAATTCAACATCACATCATTATTTCAGGGATTTACTAAATTGGCAGCATGTGTCAGAAATTAAATTCCTTTTGAATAAATTTTACCTTTAGAAATGTTGTATAAGGTTGTAGGTTGTATGGGGGGCGTGGGGGGGTGGGGGGTTTGTGACTCAGCAGAAGACACCTGTACCATCTATGACAGGGGTGTCAAACTCAAATGCACCAAGGGCCAAAATCAAAATCTGGGAGAAACTCACGGACCGAACTCAATATTAATTTAAAAATATATATACACGTGTAAAATGCGCGTAAGAAATGCATGCACTTAATACTTGACCATTTTCACAAACACTTATTCCCATCTTATAGGGTTTTTCAAATGTGCACATTCAAACTTGACCCCCGGGCCTGAGTTTGACATCCCTGATCTACGGGCTACATTGCCCATGTTCTGTTCGACCCGGTTTCGAATATGACTTGGGTCATTTCCCAACCTTTCCCCACATATCTCTTCACTGTCCTCTATGGGAAAAAAGCAAAAGCCCAACAATACACTTAAAAAGAAATATTGTATAACACATGGTATAGGATTGTATCTTATAAAGCAGTGTTGCCTTGCTGCACTTTACCTTCCGCAGGACATAAACTATTCGTCTTAGTAACTGCATGCAGGCAAAGCAGCAACAGATGTATGTTGTTATTTTCTTGTACATAGTTAAAAAGATTGATAGCTTCATTGCACACACTACTTGAGGAAAGTCGACTGAAACAGCCAATGTAAATCACTCTCAAGTGTGCAGCTGCCATGCCCTGATGTACCGAGGAGAAGAACAAACGTGCAATTCCCTAACTGGTGTCAACTAGAGCAGGTAATTAGATGAAATTTACCTCTTCATCCCAAGCAGGAAAAACAAATAATTAGGCAACACAGGTGTAGGAAGGGACATAAAATAACCAAACAACAGTCAGGACATTAACCCCATAATGCACGCTGTACAGTGGTGTAGTCTATTTTTTATGGTGGGTATACTGTATATTTGAGATTTTTTTTTTTTGAAGTGGGTATACTGTACATATTTGTGCTATTCAAAACAATGGATCAATCAATTTTAAGTGGGTATACTGAAATCCCTGAAATTTAGAAGTGGGTATAGTCCGTATACCCGCGTTCTACGTAGACTACACCACTGACGCTGTACCTCCTCTGGCACTGTAATTGTCATTGAAAAGTTAACTACCATTGTGCTACACTACTATGACATAACACAGGGCCTTTAGTAATGCACAATGACTTGGTCATTGCCATTCTGGTAACAGCAAATTTATAACGGCGTGTTTTAACAGGTTAAAAAGCATGAAATAAGAAATAAGAACCTTTAAAAAATAAAAAAAAAGACGCGAATAAGACAGGGAACATTTCTTGGCCATTTGTGGCCCCGCTGACAGCCAGGCTGCCACACAGATGCCTGCGGCTGGCCGCTATGCCCTGTGCCTCAGTAATGGCTACTGAGCCCATATGTGGTCTGATAAAGCTCCGGCGGGCGCGTACTGAAGCGTATCGTCTGCGCTTGCCTCTAAAAGCTGCCTAGGGCCAGCTGATGGCTTCTGGCTGCCTAAAACCAGCTGAACACCAGGCCTGTTGTTCCTTCCTTCCTCCTTGAACATCATTCTACACCACATTAAAAATGTCAATCATACAAAACTAAAGCCAATTACGCAGACAATGGTGGATCTCTGCTTGTGCTGTTCACATGACTGCACAATATGTTGAAAACTTTTGCAATATTATCATGAGAAAACACAAGTAAACACAGTACATTTCCAGAAGCTCTGTTTATTCGTGCCCCGAATACAAAAATATCTTGGCAACAGAACAGATGTGGCTGCTCATCAACGCTCCTCCCTCATAGGAAATGAACTAACTGCTCGCTGAAGTTTGTTTGTCTCTCACGATGGATAATGATGATTTTAGTGAGGGTAGAGCATTTAGCAGGTAGTCATCATCTCATAATCTCTTGTGCTTTCACAAATCCTTTCCAGGTGATTTTTAAAACACTAAAATCATGTCCCAACAGCGGCAATGCTCACAGAGCTTTCTGCAGGCATTGCTGGCTGAGCAAAGATAGAGTATATGTTGTCCTGGGCATCATTTACACATCATTAAAATAATCCATTTAAGGCTCATTTATGTACACCAGGGGTTCCCAACCTTTTTCAACTTGGGGCCCACTCGAAATTGTCAAAAATGTTCGGGGCCCACCTCTGAACCAATTAAAAATAAAACTCAAATAAATCAACAGCAACACACACCAAAATATGATTATTTTTTTTGGAAAATGATTTCAAGGCCCACTTGGAATACCTTCAGGGACTACCAGTGGGCCCCGGCCCATAGTTTGAGAATCACTGGTGTACACAATGTACACAATGTACACAATGTACCCCTTACACATTGTACACAATGTACTCCTTTAGACAGCATCAGCAGACAATAATCAATTATACAAACAGAGCCTGTTCATCCTTGTTGGAGCTTCATAATGTGTCAAAAAATACTGCTTTACCGACCCTATACAGCCATGCAGTAGCCTATCTATAAAAGATGGCAAATTTCCAACAGTTATGCTGCCAAGTCCTCTTTACCATATGAAAATATTTATCCAAACGGATGAAACTATTCTGCCCTTGATGCCCTCTACAAGCAAAGCCGAGAGAGACATTAACCCTGCCGCAAGCTGTTTATTTCACCCTAGCCGTATTACCTTTTGCGAAAGAAACCCATTTCATTGCATATATTGCAGAGACTTTAGAACCTCAAAATAGAGCTGGTTGTGACAGCTTTGGTGACATGGTGAGAGGGATGTACTACACTGCAGTGAGAGCCAGGCTCAACGGAATGGCAGCCTGAGCACATCCCTCTCACCTGTGGTGAGGGTACTCAACACAATAATTTCATACCATCAGCTTTCACTCATCTCTCTCTCTCTCTCTCTCTCTCTCTCTCTCTCTCTCTCTCTCTCTCTCTCTCTCTCTCTCTCTCTCTCTCTCTCTCAAACCTCATCAATAGCCAGGATCCTCTTTTTGACTTGGCAGAGTTTCTCTTCCGCTTTGATAATATTGGTTCCCACAGTGCACCGCCACAGACTAGAGGTGCTTAACTCGAATCTTTGAGGCGTCCGGGTTGATTGGATCATTCCAAGGAGGGTATCCGGATTAGATGGATCACTCGGATCACGCGGATCACTTATTTAAAATAAATAAAAATAAATAATAATAATGTATTTTTAAAAACGTTTCTGTCGTTAAGTAGCCTAGCTATGCGCCTCGCCTTTGTTGTTCCATTTATCAATTCACGTTGATAAATCAAAGAGTAAGACAGTTTGATCAACAAAACTCACTTTATGAATGTCACAGTTCCTAAACTCATGCTGCGATCCGACCCACCTGGGTCTCCTCACTAAACATGCAACCACAACTCGAACAGCCTTTGGCAGCAGTGAAACGGCATGTTCCTGATTTTGCAATAAATAATGTGTGTGTTTGTATTTAAGAAGACTAAAAGTCAAATATTTGGGAGCAGAAGTCTAGTTGAGCAGGGACAGTCAGGAGGCGAGCAGCAGATGACCACTCGCTTCCGCTGCCGAGTTGCCTTGCGACTCGCACACTCGAGGCAAAGACGAAATGTTGATCCGATCCGTAGGGAATTCGCTGCTACCAACAACTCAGTCAAGATTCGTCTCACCGAGTCGCCGAGGGCACCGCTGCTGAGTGACTCGGACGAGGGGAGTGACAGCTGATTTAAAGACTGCACGCTGTAACGCAGTGAGTGATAGTAGAGTCACATCTAGACTATAATTTCCCTAAGAGTAGCCTACAGACTGAGATGTTAAAGCGTTGGCAGAGCACTGTTAACATTTAGAAATGGAGACCTCAACAGAGTCAGAAGCACACACATAGGGAGCGGGGAGCCGCAACTCAATTGGCCACAGCAGGCTGGACGGATCAAACAGGCTCGATGAATGACGAGGCGGGAGTTGGTTCAGTTTTACTCAGTGAGTGTTCGTGACTGAACAGCATACTAGGGAGATTAGAGAATGGCTGTTGTAGTCAACTAAAGAGGATATTCGGTTTCACAATTTCTCGCGCTGTAACTGCCATTTTGTTGACATTAATGAAATGCCGTCTGACCCGCCTTTGGCGGATCAATGCACGACAGCCATCCGGTCTGTTCGGATGAGGTCTTTACCCGGCTCTCCAACCGGATCCTCCGGGTTTTATATCATCTCTACCACAGACACGCCTACTATAGGTTAATAATAGTGTTACGGTATCAGGCTATTAAGTTGCCGTGTTTTTATGTGCTCTGCCCACCTCTACGTTGGTGGATGTTTAGTGTTGTGTTAATTCTAGAGGTGCTCCGATTGCTCGGCAGCCGATTATGCTCGGCCGATAATGGCCAAAAATAGCCTGATCGGTGATCGGAAAAACATGCCGATCAAAAAACCGATCCAGAGATATTAAATTCCTCACGCAACCATTTCGCCTTTACACCTGGCGCTGCCTGCATGTAGCCTAGGTGCTGGCTCTGCACAGCTGCTGCACCAAAATAAGGCATCTTTACTTGTCTTTAACTTTTTGGAATTCCCTCCTTCATTTTCACCATTTATAATCATATCTGCATCAACAATGATCTGATTTTCCGATCCATGCGCAATTTGTGAATGACGTCTCGCCATGTTCACTATTTTGAGTTACAGCCTGTCAGCACGCAACAACTAAACGTTTCCAAAACAATCATCAACTGTATTGTTTTTAAAGTTGTAGCCTAATGGACAGCCAGGTCATTAGTTTTGTAGTCGTTGCAACACCAAACAGCAACTAAATGGACGGTGAAACTCAATGAGTCTGTGCAGGGAATTCTACATTCTATGACAGTGTTACAGAGAAAGAGCTTTCCTCGCAGACACGCTGTGTTGTGCGTGTTCCCTGTTCTTTCAAGTGAAGTTTTTTTTCTTGTTTTGTGTATGTAGAATCTCAAGTGTTTCAGTCACAATGTAATTTGCGATAGACTACTTCTCGCCCGTTAGCCATTTTACGTTATAACCTGTGTAGTTGCCTCGGTCAGCACGCGACAAGTTCACGTTGTCCGCACAAGCATGCCAACGTTATTGTTTTCAAAGTTGTAATTGACAGTCAGTCGATTAGTTTGATAGTCGCTGAAACGCCAAACGGCGACAGAAGTGAGAGGGAGAGAGCAGAACGGTCGCGGAGCACTACAGCTGTGGACAGTGAGTGACAGAGAGGGGAGGGGCTCTCCTCACGAGGCTGCTCATTTAAAGCGACAGGGTTTTTTCTCGTATGCAGAAGACGAGAGACTGAGATCCAGGTGTCTGAGCTTCAATTCAATCTCAAATAGTTAAGTAATTATATGCAATAACTTATAAATTGATGTAATGTTTCAGTTTCAATTCAATCTTAAATAGTTTAGTAATTATATGCAATAACTTATAAATTGATTAATACTGTAGACTTACTTGTAGGCTATATTACCAACACTAGTCTGAAAGAGCTGAAAGATAATAATAATAATAATAATAGCCTAATAATAATAATAATAATAATAACAATAATAATAATAATCATAATAGTAATAGCCTAATAATAGGCCTACATTGTGAAAGCGACATGTGCAAATTAAGATTGATTGGTTTATGGGCAGAAATATTCAATAAGGATAATTAATAGGCTATTAAAAAAATAGGAAATAATTTCTGTGATCGGCAATGATCGGTGATCGGCAGATAAAGATTTTTGGTGATCGGTATCGGTGATCGGGCCAAAAAATGGTGATCGGAGCACCTCTAGTTAATTCTCCTGACATCCTTCTAATTTGCCTCTTTAAAGTCTATGAGTCATATGCTTCACTTTCCTGCCCACACCTTTAAAAAAAAAAAAAAAAAAAAGTGCTTCAAGCGATTTCTCTGCCAAATGCCTCTTTTGTCACATCCATAATAAAAAAACAAGTATTTATTGTTTTTTTTTAATAATGCTATAAAAAGGTATAAATTTACATTTTTAATGTCCCTCCGGAATGGCTGGGTATAACTAGCTCATGGTGCGGTGCGAATGCACTCTGATTCAGCAAAGCAGTCCTTCTGGAACTCACTAAAACACCATAAATTCCCAAAATGCTCGTTAGCCACATCCATATGTCAGCTGTCATGCTTCCCACTATAAGGCTTAAATATCTCAATTTGAGATTGTATAATTTTGTATGGGAGAGGAGATTTCATCGTCATCCACATCATCAAACGCGGTCTCTCTCTCTTCTCTCTCTCTCTCTCTCTCTCTCTCTCTCTCTCTCTCTCTCTCTCTCTCTTCTCTCTCTCTCTCTCTCTCTCTCTCTCTCATATCAGTAAATATATTATGGCATGCCAAGAGAGGGGACCTTCTGTCATTGACTGATTTCCCTGTTTATAATATCTGACATGCACCAAGGTCATTATTGTCAATAAGGCCATCACGTCCATTATAATGCCGCCGCGATGCTGAGAGAGCAGCAGCAGCAGACTTAATGAGTAATGGATGGAACAGAAGGCCTTCACATTTATTTACAGACAGAGCATAATCTGGAGAGGGGTTTTGCATGTGAAATATGCTTTTTAAAAGAGAGAGAGAGCTCGATCAAAACAGGGGTAGATTTCTCAAAGGCGAAGTAGCTAGTCGGTTAGCAACTTTGCAGAGTAGATACTATAAAAGTTGCTAACTCCTGTGTCTCGAACGTTAGCACACGAAGTAACTACTGCTTGGAGTAATGTGCACTCTGAAGTAGTGGTGACTTTGAAAGTGAGGTGCCTCCTATCCGTATCTGGACAGTGAAGTTGAAGTACAGCTGGAGTAGATCCATTGAGTCCAGACATCACCTCAGCCACCCCAAGTAACACACAGCGCTAGTCTACTTCAGAGTGTGACTCCACCCATTAGCTAAACTTGTAGTACATATTTGACCACAAATGTGTCAATATCTTTTAATCCTGTGGTGCAAAAGCGATGAAAATCAATCGACATGCACACAAAGTGATGATACAGCTGTGAGAGTGTTCAGAACACAAATTCACGTCATGTCATTTGTTCGTGAAAAAAAAAACGTCATATCCTTGGAATCTGATGAATCCCACACTAATAATATACTTTTAGCTGTATGCCGATTGAATTGCGTCTCATTTCGATGTGTAATTTGTGAAATATTTAGATAAGAAAGTATTGGTTTCTCCCGGAAATGCGCTGGATTACGTGTCAACTACTTAAAAATTTTTGGCGCGAATTTCATTTCATAGCCTAGGGGTATTTACGCTTGCCTATCAATGGGAAGACGCGAGCCACGCGGGTTCGAAACCAGTGTGCAGCATGTTGACAACAACTCGTGAAATCGTGTTTTGGACCCTACAGTGTAACACATTTTCCCTTGGCTACACGTGTGTGTTGGTAATGCACAACATAAATTATCTATTTCTGCCAGATATTTCCAAAATTGTGGCACTGCAACCATGTGGATTCGAACCGGTGTGGCTTCT
This sequence comes from Engraulis encrasicolus, assembly GCF_034702125.1. NCBI lineage: Eukaryota > Metazoa > Chordata > Actinopteri > Clupeiformes > Engraulidae > Engraulis > Engraulis encrasicolus. Next base: position 44,108,164 of record NC_085864.1, on the reverse strand, counting down.
GTTTTCCCATTGGGATGCAAGCGTGAATACCACTAGGCTATGGAATGAAATCCGCGCGAAAATTTCTTAGGGATATGACACTTTAACAGACGATTTTCTGGGAGTAACCACAACTTTATTGTTCAAATATTTTACAAATTACACCTCGGAATGAAACGAAATCCAATCGGCATGCAGATAATACCGCATTATTGGTGCGGACGGTGTCAGATTGTAATGCCACGGCCGTGTTTTTTCACAAAGAAATTACAAGGTGTGTTGTGGAGGAAACAGCGGAGTCACGGTGTCGTGACATCCAATCAAATGTGCTGGTGGTGGTTGTACATTATTGCTTTCTACTTCACGCACTGAATTTAGGAGGAAACAGCTGAATCATGACTCAGCAATCATGCATATCTCTTGTTGCTTCTTTGGTCACGCACTGCAATGCCAAGAAAGTAAGTAGCGGTGTGGACTCAGGAAAGCAGCCGCACTACTTTTGGCTTACTGTGGGAATAGTAAGGTTTCGAGAAATGCACGGATTTCGCCTTGAAGTAAGTAGATAACTACAAAGTACGTCTGTAGTTCAAAGCTAACATTGCGGAAACGCACCCCAGACATGAGGATATAGTTGTCACACCAACTATATTATTAAAATGATTTTGGATAGGCCAATTATTAAAATGATTTTGGATAGGCCTACCTACTTCTCGCCAACTGTGCAGCTTTTGTTACTAGGCCTATTTGTGGCTCAAAGCTCCTAAGGAAATGTCTATATTATTCTACAGCTAAGGCTTACAAGATGTACTGCAGAATTCAGTAAGTCAGCATGATGGAAAGTTCAAATTTTTCATTGACCTCAATATTTGTACACAATTGTGCATAATGAAAATCTAAAAAAGACAATCCCAAACACGAAAAATAGGGTTTATCTGTCACAAATGGAAAATGAAAGTGAGGAAATAATTCCCTGTAGTAAAACTAGAATCTCTGCAGTAAGACATAACTGGCAAAGACACGCCACAGACTCAGATGATCTATTTAAATTCTATCAAAGCAAATCTGGGGAGAGAGAAGAGAAGACCGCAGTATAATTTGCAATGCTGTTCTGTGTCGCTCTGAAAAGGGCTCACAGCGATATAGCAAGCAGTGCAGCGGGAGGATTGTCTAACAAGCGCTGAATGTTCAGGAGCTGGGTGTGCTCACAAGCTGGAATGGGTAGCTTTTCATTGATTTGGTAATAATGTCGCTTGACAAATACATTATTTAACCTTTAAAAAAAATACGGCGCAGCTAAATGACTTGGCATTAAAGCCAAACGCTCCCATTAGATGTCTACTTGAGTCTCACGACTTGTAACTGAAATAAACATTTGTACTCGCCTTTTCTTCTCGACCATGTGCTTGTGGCATACAAAGAGAAAGGACTGACCAATGTCCATTATTATAAGGCAGTTTCCTCATTACGCTAGCTAATGCAATGTTAGCTAAACGTACCTATCCAGAGGGCCAGTCTGAAATGCATTTATTTATAGCCTGGTCCTATATATTGCCTGTAACTACATCACATTAAACCCTCAAATCTGTCTGGCCAACGTGGCTATTCTTGGCTGTGACTGTCCTATGTCAGAAGAAATTGCAGGCACCACACCAGCTTGCTTTATTCAATTTTCATTTAGCCCATTTTTAATATATATATATATATTTTACCATAGATAGGCTATATAAGCTATATTCATATATAGCCAACACAACTGCCTGTTATGGCATTGATTTAATATTATTGTATAGTAATATTATAGTACTGTGCATGGAAAGTCTGTTAATTCATGGAATGACAATCTAAAATACAAAGCCCATTTCCATCAAACAGCAGGAATATCACCACGAATCACAACAGTCAAAGCACAAAGTATATTTAAAACCAAAAAAGACACTGGGTGTCTTTAGCAATCAACCAGGCAGCTCTGTGTCCTGTGGTGCATATAAGGTCAAGCTGATGCTGATGCTGTCTACGTAGCTGACTGTGTGAAAAGTTATAAGCCAATTGGGATTAGTCACCCGCAGCGATTTGCACTTGAGAGGTGCGACAGCTTCAGCCACTGAAATTGGCAAGATGTCAGCTGCAGGCGTTACATCTGACATCGCACCCCAGCCCCATCCCTTAGACTAGACCTCATTAGGAATCACTCAACTTGTCTCGAGCTGATGTAGGGAGCGGTTTGATGAGAGGGATACAATGCATGGGATCTTGTCTTTTTAAAGGGACACTGTGCAGGAAATGGTCAAAAAAGGTACTGCAACTATGCTGCTTATTGAAACTGGGCTGCCTATTGCCAAATTTGATCTTTACATGAAAGTTTACTAAGTATTCAACAAATATTTTCTAGTATGGTCCAAGTACAGTCATTTTTGCAGATAAAAATGGCTATGTTTGGAAATTCAAAATGGCGGACCATGGAGAAGATCCCCCTTTTCATGTATGAAAAGTGCAATTTTTCCAGTCATAATGGATACTTAGAATTTGACGGTGGTGGTAAGTATTCATGAAAAAGGTAACATTAGTGAAAAGGCAGCATGGATTCTGGAAATAAACAACAAAAAAATCTCACACACTGTCCCTTTAAGTTTCTGGGATAGTGGATTGGTAGCCAGGCCACGCCCTCCTAGTGACGCAACACCTTTGGCGTTGCTTCTAGTCAGCCAGGCCAAGAGCAGTGTAAATATCGCTTCTGCTCTCCGGAAAAATCGGGAACTCCCCCCACTTTGTGGGAAACCAGTCAAGTAGCAAACCAATAGGGAGGCGAGTCAAACGTTGGGCAAACGTTAACTGTTATGCTCTTGGTCAGACCAAGTCTCGAAGAGATTTGAAAGTCGATGATAATCAGGCTAGTGGATTGAAGCATATTGCCGGTAAGTGATCCACACAGCATGCTACCGTGCCAGCATGTACAAACACAAGTGAATACAATGTGCTATACCACCCGCCCACATACAGACATGTGTAACCAGTAACCACACACACACACACACACACACACACACACACACACACACACACACACACACACACACACACACACACACACACACACACACACACACACACACACCAGACAACACAGAGCTGTACAGCGCAACAGAAACGTGCTGCTGCTGCATCCAAGCACTATGCTAAAAGCAGTCAGTGCAAAGAGCATCTGTGTGTGTGTGTGTGTGTGTGTGTGTGTGTGTGTGTGTGTGTGTGTGTGTGTGTGTGTGTGTGTGTGTGTGTGTGTGTGTGTGTGTGTGTGTGTGTGTGTGTGTGTGTGTGTGTGTGTGTGTGTTTGTTGTTTTGCACTGGAACAAGCCAACCTCCCACGTGGAACCTCTGCCCTCCCCAGTGCTACGTTGTTCCATTCCCCCCCCTCCTCTCCATGTCTTCGTCCCTCCTCTCCTCTCCACGTCTTCGTCCCTCCTCTCCTATTCTTTCCTATTCTCTTCCTTCCTCTCCTCGCCTCTCTTATTCTCTCCGCTGCTCTTTTCCTCTCCTCCTTTCCTCGTCCCTCCTCTCCTCTCCTCTCCACCCCACTCCTCTCCTCACGTTGCTTGTCATCTTCTCTCCTCCCCTCCTCTCTCCTCTCCTTTCATCTGCTTCTCTCTCTCTCTTCCTCATCTCCTCGTCCCTCCTCCCCTCTTATTCTCTCCTCTCCTCTCCTCTCCTTCGCTTCTCTCTCTCTTCCTCCTCCTCCTCATCTTCTCCCCCGACTCTTGGCCTCAGTGCTGGCTAATGAAGCAGCCCTTGTTAGCCACCATGCCAACTGCCTGGCGCCTGCCCATCCCATCCCTCCCTCCACTCCTCCGCCCCTCCTCTCCACCCGTCTATCCACCCCTCCACTTATCAATCCTTCCACCCACCCCCCTCCACCCCACCTACTTACCCATCCTCCCCTCCCCTCCATCCCTCCAGCCACCCAACTGTTTGCATCTGGGGCTCTTTCTCTCTCTCTCTCTCTCTCTCTCTCTCTCTCTCTCTCTCTCTCTCTACCTCCCAGTGGGCAACTAGGGGCAGAAAAACATCACAATTCTCCCAGGGAGTGAGAGTGAGAGTGTGCGTGCGTGTGTAAGTGAGCTCGTGTGAAAGAGTCAGAGTGCGACAGAGAGAGAGAGAGAGAATGACAGAGAGACAATGACAAAGAGAGAAAGATAAAAAAGAGTGTGTGTGTATCTATGTGTAGTGATGGTGCAGAACTAGTGGGTGTGAGCAGAGGTGCATTACTATAGCAACGACAGAAGAATAACAACAGAGACGAGGAGGACGAGGAGGAGGAATAAAAAGAGAGGAGGAGAAGGAGGAGTGAAGGAAAGAAGTGAAGGAAGATGGTGTTGCCTTCAGGCCCAGGTGTGGGGGGGACAAACAGGTCTGTTGCCCAAGGCCCAGGGAGAGGGGGTTCCAATAAGAATTGAGTCCCCACTACATTGTGCTATATACAGTAAGAGTGTATCGTCTAACCGGTGTGGCAGGAATGTTTGGACAGTGAGCGTTCGGAAGTTCTATAGAATTCTAGGCGCCATACAATACAATTTGGAATTTTAGAATCTTGCATTGTTATAGAACACATTCTTTTTATAGAATGTTCAAAAACTCTCTTAAAGTTAAGAGGGGGGCTTCAAATGATTTTGTCCTAAGCTCAGCAAAAGCTGTCAGCAGCCCTGTGGTGGGGCCGTGGGGGTGTCCTCATGGTTTCCAGTCACTGCTGAGGAGGAGGCTGTGGAGTGTCAGACTCATCTCAGAGTGCAGTACGTGGCATTTCAAGTGCAGCAGCACCATCAGCACTGATATACAGTACGTACCAGCAGCCTCAGCAGTAGCAGCAGCAGCAGTTTGCCAAGACGGATGGCTGCTGCTGCTGCCGCCCTGTGGGGCTCTCAGCTTGACTGCCAGGCTGACACTGGAGAAGCAGAAACAGCTTGGCACACACACACACACACACACACACACACACACACACACACACACACACACACACACACACACACACACACACACACACACACACACACACACACACACACACACACACACACACACACACACACACACACACAGACACACAGACAAGCAGAGCAGGAGACAGAGAGATGGGAGACAGAGCGGGGTGACTGGGGGTGAAGGGTGCTGGAGGAGGTGGGGGAGAGAATGAGAGAGAGAGGTGGGGGGGGGTAGAGAGAAGAGGTGACTCAAGCTTGGAGGAGGGATAGAGAAGAAGGGACCAAGAGAACTGAAGAAAAGTAGGAAATAGGGGTGGATGAGGAAAGAGAGAGAGAGATAGAGGGAGGCAGAGAGAGAGCAAGAGCGCGAACGAAAGAGAAACAGAGGGAGATGGATGAGGAGAAGGGGGGACTGAGGCAAAAGCATTGAAGGAGGGAGAGATAGGGAGAGAGAGAGAGAGAGAGAGAGAGAGAGAGAGAATAAGAGAAGGTTTGAGGAAGGAGAGAGAGTGACAGAGGAAAATGGGAAAAGCCAAGGTGTTTGAGGATGGAAAGAGAGAGAGACAGAGAAAGAGACAAGAAGAGAAGAGAAGAGACGAGAAGAGACAAGAAGAGAAGAGAAGAGAAGAGAAGAGAAGAGAAGAGAAGAGAAGAGAAGAGAAGAGAAGAGAAGTTGAAAGCCAGCAGATCCTGACAGGGTACCGTGACGACGGTTAGACTCAGCGCCACCCAGTCCAGTGCAGAGCTGCCTGCATACGTACGCACGCCACGCACTATACTGTGAAACTGGACGTCAGCCATGCGTGAGGAGGTTGACACCAGGAGACAAAGGAACTCCTTGAGGGGACATGGGAGACAGAAGGCAGAAGGCCATGAAAGAATAGAGGATACAAGAGAGAAGGGGAGGAGACATGAGAGAGGAAGAATAGAGAAAGAGGGGGATAGAGAGAGTGCAGGAGGAGAGGAGAGAGGACGACTGGAGGATAGAGGAGAGGAGGAGAGGACTCCAGAAAGGGATCAAGCCAGGGCTGGACTGGAATGAAATATCACGCTGGGCATTTCAGCCAAGACAGGGGTGAGTTTCTCAAAAGAGAAGTTGTTAGCCTGTTAGCAACTTCGGTAGTTGCCAATGGGAAAATGCATTGAAAACAACAAAGTAGCTAATGTAGTGAGCAACTTTGGTTTTGAGAAATTCACCCCAGGTCCGCCAGGCAGTGAGAGAGACAATGAATCCTCTGACAACATTTTTAGTCATCTATTACAAGCTATTTTGACCACAACAGTCAAATGAATATTTAAATCTGATTCTGAGAGGTCAGCTGTAGCGGCATGAGGACTGATACCACTACATAGAGGGGAGGACCAGGCCAAAATCATCAGCAGTCCACCGGGCGAATGCCCTGTACGCCTTATGGCCAGTCCAGCCATGGATCAAGCTCACATTGGGCTTGCCCTTCCAACTGTGCTCTTATTTCAGCGTCACTGACAAAAAAAGTGACAGGGTCACCTGTCCCTGTGACTTAAAAAGTCTATTGTCAGCTACACACTGACATACGTAGCCTATGTACTGCACTGTACTGTACTGGAGGCAAAAAGGTCTGCTGAGGACACCGAGAGAAAATCTCAAAAATGCAGACACCGACAGATTCTAAAGGGGGCAAATCAATACAGCGGTTGCACGTCGGGCAAAATATAATGCCATCCGCAAAATAAAATACTGGAAATATTCGGAGACTGTGGTCGATCCTGAGCAAGGCACTGTCTGGATTTTTATTTAAATTATAATAATCCTATATGGTGACTGCAATCTAGTGGTTATAGTATATCTTCCATGTAGTTGCTTACGCAACTGATTTATTTATTTACTGGTTGCTGTATGCCTCCAGCAAATGAGTTTATTGTGCAATATAATGTGAATTAGGTTGTTAATCGGAAGGCTAAAAATATGTTCGGGTACACTACGAAGCTCATAAAGTCAAATTGTGCACCATATATGCAAACTATCCGGCCTGGCTTATAAAACAAAGGAGATACGCACTCCGCGCTTCTAAATTAACAATCCGGTGCAACCAGAGCAGGACCAAAACATAGGCAAAAAGGGAAGAAATCTGGTGCCACACGGATGTCTATTTTCTGTAATTTATTTTTTAGTGCAGTGAGACTAACGTTTCGACATGCGTCTTCATCAGAGTCCTCGATCCGGCCTGGCTGTCGCACCAAGTTTGAGGATGGAGCTTGGTCTGGGGAGCCCCATATAGGGTAACAGGAAGTTCTCAGAGATTTTTTTGTTCAGGAAGTTTACCACCCATTTTTGTTGAGAGTGCAGTGCTTGTCATTTTGCAAAGAAACACCAGCTAAATACCACAACCATTTACATCTAAATACCTCTCAAACATACTAAAAAACAAGCTTAGCCTCATGTCAACTACACCCTTTTGGACCCACTACACAGTCTCCATATACAAGACCGAACACCCACTGAGAGTTTAATTCACTCTGAGAAGCCTTACATGCTCCAAAAAGTGTACAATTCAACTTTCTAAGTGTTAATTAATTACTAAAATAGTTGAATTATTACTACTGTATCTCGATTGAGATGATTCTCAGAATGTTGAATTAACACTGTATTAGCAGAGAGAGTAGAGAGAGAGAGGTTCCATTGGCCCATTGTTTCCGGGTTCTATTATTGGGGGGGAAATCCCCCTTTAGGCAGACCTAGGCAGACCTACGGACTGTTCTATTCAATGCTAGGAGCATTATGACACGCCCCTTTAGGCAGACCGGTGCCAGCAGAGATACTGTTGCTTGTCTTGACTCTGTCAAGCATGTACATGACATCCCACTGAAGGAGCTCTCTTCTCTCCAGACAGCTTGAGGGCCTCAGCATCTGCAACCCCAATCTCCACTCCACAGATAACATGCAGGGGGTGGGCTGGGAAGCATCCAGACCCTCCGAAGGGGGGAATGATGGGAAAAGTTTGGGAATCACTGCCTTAGACAGTTTGAGAGGCTCAGCCTCAGCCTCCTCCCTCGTCCTCCACTGCCCAACACTGCTCCTCCATCCCCATGCATCCTGCCTTCCGTTGCCTTGAGCATCTCAGCATTCTCCCTCCTCCTCCTCTTCCCCAACCGCAGGGGTCTCTTCCTTTCCTTAGACAGTTTGAGAGGCTCAGCCTCAGCCTCCTCCCTGGTCCTCCACTGTCCAGCACTGCCCCTCTTTCCTCCATCCCCATGCATCCTGCCTTTGCCTGGGAAGTCTCAGTGGCTTCCCTGGTTGGGGGGCTGCATTATTGATAGTCATCCCTGTCTGTAGCATCTGGCCTTGCGCTCCCTCCGCCTTGGCTAATGTTCTCTGGCAGCTACTTAAGCCGGCATCAATCTTTCATTGTGAGCCAAAATTGTGCCTGTTATGTGTATGTGTGTGTGTGTGTGTGTGTGTGCGTATGTGTGCGTGGGTGTGTGTGTGGGAGTGTGTGTGTGGGCTTACAAAGATCATCCATGCACATGCATGCGTGTCCCTGTTTCTGTGTGTGTCAGTGTGTGTGTGTGTGTGTGTGTGGTATGCGTGTGTCTGTGTCTATGTACTGCTACAGCAAACATGCTGTTGTATAAGAAGTCAGTTCCTTTTCAGCAGGCACGTACAGAAGAGCATCTTCTATCAGCAATATAAACACGGAGAATAAATGAAGAGACACTTGGCACTTGAGTCTTGCATGGAATGATTTCCACACGAACAATAAATTATTTCGGGACTCTTTACTCTTTACAGGTCTACTTTATAAATTCTAACGGACGGCCACCATCTTTAGGGGGTAGAGTTTTTCGTCTTCCAAATGGTGGCATGACATGAAGGGTGTGAGCACTTGGGGCTCCACTGAAGTGCTCTACTTCAGCATCTAAAAGCTTCAGTGGGTGAGCGCTTCACATCAGAAGACACTGGTGCACCACCATCTCCATCTCCATCTCTCCCTCTACAACCCAGTTCTGCCTGCATCTTTGCTGGCATCCACAGGGATTAGTAACAAGCATCTGAAAGATTCAGTGTGGGCAGCATGTTGAGCGAGACAGTATTATTCTTGGTGCTCCACACTCTTGCTGCGTTCAGGCCGACTGAGAACCATGCCGTTGCCCGTTCCCAAACCTAATCGCTGGTGTGTTCACACCGCAGATCTTAGCATTCGCAAACTAGAACGTTGGTTCGCAATACGAACGGAAAAATATTTGTTTTCTCTCCATGAACCATGATAGTTGCTTCATCCGGGTAACACACAGTCACATGCAAAAAGTTCAGAGCCTGGTATATGAACGCAGGTAAGCTCTTTATTGTCGAAGGTACCTGGTGCATAGTCTGATTATCATAGACTTTCAAATCTCTTCGAGACTTGGTCTGACCAAGAGCATAACAATTAACATTTCCCAAACAGCATTTCCCAAATGGCCTCCCTTGGTTTGCTTATGATTGTTTGCCTCCCAACAAAGTGGGAGGAGTTCCCGTATTTGCGGGAACTCAGAAAGTACTTGCATT
>NC_085864.1:44058690-44093690 GCF_034702125.1 Engraulis encrasicolus | reverse complement strand
CACCATATGATCTCGAATTGGAGATGCCTCATTACGCACAGGTCAACACAAATAATGTGCGAAGAATAACCCCCCTCAAGAAGTGCAAGAAAAAGTGATGTGGCAGAGCAGACATTTAAGAAGTGTGTTGAGATGAGAATGCTACTCGTGGCTTAAAAGCTAATTCAGAACAGTGATGTAGCCGAACTGTTGGGCATAGGTAATGTAAACTTGCCGATATGCCCGCCCATACCACAGGCTATTGTTTGTTTAAATCACTTGAAAATCATTTGGTGGTCCTCCATAGCTCAGTAGCCTAGCCGTGGAACACCTCAGTTCTACCCATCACTCCCCCGTCAGGCTCGCATGACCCACCCAATAAGCAACTATGCGTTGACTGCTGTCAGATGCTCGGGGCCGGGGTTCTCACCTGCTCGCCGGCGGAAAGCTCTTTCTGCAGCTGCCGGTGTTTGTTGTGCCACACCAAGTAGTGCAGAGGGTAGCGACTGTTGTCCTGACTTTGCTTCGCGGAGATCATCTTCGGTGCATAGTTTATCAATTGCGCCTACCGGTTTAGTCGACTGGATGGAACTGTCACTTTTTTAATAAAAATGCTCGAAGGCTATTTTATTGCGAAGGTTGAACTGCGAGGTACTTCTGGTCCAGCCCCTAAGCGAAATCCATTTGGCATAACGTCGATGGCTCACTGATGACAGAAGCATGCTAATTTCTGGAGTCAGGGAATATAATATGGCTTTCGTTTTGTCTGTTTCCCGAAACCTCTTTCCGTGGAATGGCTATCTTCTATCTTTTCCTCTCCCTGCGCCTTAACTCACTACTGACGCTTGAGTGTAGCTCCCCATCCCTTTTAACGGCGATGGTCTGATTGAGTATGATGCTGCTCGAGTCGACACACGACTGCCTGCCTGTAATTGTCAACGCACAGCCAATAGCTTTTGACGGGCTCCATAGATTATCCTAAATCACGCTGAGATGTAGGTAAAACCATACGTGAAACAGCCCACCACTCTTTTCACCATTACCACACACGCAATGTCTCTCCAAAAATGGCTTTAGGCCTATCATGATATTAAAAAAAAGATATTATCACCGAATTCTGAATTTAAGTCTATGTAGGCCTATACCAAATACAACTAAATTATTTTAGTTAGTTAATTTACCATTTAGCGCCTTCTAATTAATGCACCAACCTTCGCGATATTAAGCCCGTCTCCCCCCTGCGCTCTAGTTCCTCAGTCAATCACGCACTATCACGCCCATCGCAAAATAGCCCTCTGGCATCGACTGATGAGAGAGCGCCACAGCAGCACCGCGACAGAGTAGGGATCGGCACTGCCCACATGAAAGTGCCATGCATTTTATTATGCAGTGTGCTTGGCGCATCTGTGACTACTTTTATGACTCCCAACCTTTTTCTGGTCAATGTAAATACTATGGACTATTCGAATTGGTGACTGGAGCTAACTAACTTAGCATGAGTGACTTGTGCAGCCTGCCAGAAGTCCTGAAATAGCCCAAGGACCAGCAACCTTTGTTCCTGCCTTTCCCCTTCCTTCTTTCTCGCACAGTGCGATACGCAAGGCGTTGTTTCATGAGTTAAACCAGGCGAAAGGCAGTTAGAATAGGGGTGAAGGCCCGGAATACCACAGGTCTCGTCGCCGGCTTCCGGGGATTCGGGACGGCATCAGACAACTGCAGACGTCGCTCTTGGGAAGGGCGAGCATCAACATTGAGGAATAATCTGGATAGTCTCTTCTGAAGCAAACGTGGGGAGATGTCTAGGAAAGTCCAAAGAAGCGAAGTATGTGCGGACTGCAGTGCGCCAGGTAAGATATTGGCGAAATTTTGAATAAGGGCGTTTTTTGGATAATTCGTCCCAAAAAAGCGACAAGGAGGTGGATAAGGAGGCCTGTATCCGCCGCAACAATCCTGGATCAACCTTACAGGAAAATGGCGTAAAGCCATAAGCGACACGTTTTCAGTTCTGTTTTGTATTTGTGATTTATCGCCTGGTTGGTTTAGCAGTTGTGCACAATGACATAATACACAACTGAAATGTGTGATTGGAGAGCCATTTTGCCCATGTTTACATGTCAGTAGACCATCAGTAAGATTTTTCGTGTACCTGCCCAACAGCTAGCCAATGCTAGCTTGTGTCTAGCTACAGTTTATGCTGCTAAAATCGTCAGCAACGTCGGTGTTGACTTTGATTTGCCCCTAGTTTACTTAGCAGTTTATCTCATTTTCGAATTATTCATGAAAACGATGATTTGTTGGCTGTGGTCCAGACGTTTTTTTGTTTTTGTGCGAGTGTGGAAGTTAGCAAGCTACCGAATACCTGCTAGCTAACCCAGATTTACAAACAAGGGTGGGTAACTGACAAGTTGCAGACAGTTTGTCAATAGCATTACACGGCAACGGGGTCTGTTTGGCCGGTATTAACGTGGTTGTTCTGCCGCCTTGTTTTTCATGGCAAACTGTACATGCATTATAAAACAATGCGCTTGCCTTTCAAACGTCTGCAACTTGCTTAGCCATCGTATAGTCAGCAAGACGGCCAACTCCTAGCATTTAACTAGCATAGGTTCTAGCCATCTGGTGAATGCAAAGTTTCTCCGTTTCCTATGGCAGTACCGAAGGGCTAGGAATTAGATGACAAGTTTGGTTCATGATGAGCCAACTGAAAAAACTACCATGTTCACTTTTGCCTTATGTTGATGAGGTTCGAACAGAAAAGCCTATGTTGACGTCACGTCTGTGTGAACGAGGTTGTTGTTACTACTTTTAACGTGTTGTGAATCCAAAGTATCCCGATGCCAACAGTATTCCCTAAACAAGCAACATTTAGGCATAGTAGTCTACTTGCTGACCTGAAAGCATGATGTTGAATTCTTAACAAATACTTGAGGTGATGGCAAATTACATTGGGGTCTCTCCTCTGTTGAATTGCTGGTGGATTTCAAAGTCATTGTCCACTGTGACTATTTGGTCAGTTTGACATCTGTAGCCTAGTGTAAAATAAGACCTTTTTCAAAATGGAGCATTGCTGTTTGTAGGGGTGAAAGCTGCTATCTTGCATAATGCACTTGGTCAGTTACAGTGAAGTCGTTCGGCGTCAACTGTTTGGCAAAGTTTAGCAGAAGCCCCACAAGGCAAAAGCTGTTGTGCAAAACTTGTGCAGTCATGCCTCGGTTAAGGTGACATCATACATTTCAGCTCATAGTAATTTCATTACCTCGCTCGTTCGTTCGTTTATGACTCATCGTGTACTGAGCTGACAGATAGCAACTATTTTTTTGGTCAATGTCATTGTTTTCTGCTGGCGCCACAGTTTTGCTTATTTGTTGACATCAATCAAATGTGAAATAAGTCAATGTCATTGTTTTATGCAGGCGACACAATTTTGCTGTGTTGACATCAATCTAATGTGTAATAATGTTTACTTCAACACAATATGAATCAGAACTTCACAATGAGCAGCTAGCTAATGAGAGGACAAAGTTCAGTTTGGGTAACCCCCCAGTTTATGTCTTTCAAATCCGACATGACTCATGCACTCAGGCCACCAGTTTGGTTCAATAGTAATTTCTATACTGATTGGCCAACCTTTGATTCCCCAACCCAATCGTTTTTTTGTCATTGTCCCTCAATGGTTGGAATAAGCTGCTACAAAAGTAGGGTTGTCCCTCTACATCAGTGGTTGTCAAACTTTTTCAGACCGAGGACCACTTTGTCCCCCCCAAAAAATGATCAGGGACCACCTGTCAACTGAATTGACTGTTGACGGGTGCCAATTTGACTCTGCTAATTTTGATGCAGATCACTTACTTTTTATTCACATTTATAAGCCTCTCTTATTATGGTGAAAACGTTACACGAAAATGTTACAAATATAGCCTACTACTAGCTTGTCTTGGAAAAGTAGAAATCCCCTTGTGGACCACCTGAGCTCTGTCGTGCACCACTAGTGGTCCCCGGACCACAGTTTGAGAATCACTGCTCTACATTCAAGAAGCTTGTGCAGACTTCTCTCTTCTGAGAGAGCTTCCCTACATAACAATAGAAAGTCTACTCATCCATAACCCTATAACCCTTCATATTGCACATTGTAGCATCAGAGTAACGTAGGCCTACTCAAGTCGTTACACACTTGACATCTTGTCGGTACTATTTTGTATGTAAGTTAACGCACTACATTTGTTAAGGTTATATTCGTAGCCAAATCCCTTTTCCATGATGGCTCACCACAATGCTGTTTGCCATGGAACAAGTGACTTAGTTAAGAGCCCCCGAGCTGCTGTCACTGTTGTCCAATGTGCTTCGGAGCCTGGGTCCTCTCTTGTTTGGTTAGCCTTGGCCTTGCGCTCTGGGCCCCTTGGGTTGGATGGCTGGGGTGTGTGTGTGTGTGTGTCTGTCTGTGTGTGTGTATTTGGGTGGAGGGGTTGTGTTTGGGCATGGGGTCGGGGTGGTTGTAGGACAGCAGTGTGTGTGTGTGTGTGTGTGTGTGTGTGTGTGTGTGTGTGTGTGTGTGTGTGTGTGTGTGTGTGTGTGTGTGTGTGTGTGTGTGTGTGTGTGTGTGTGTGTGTGTGTGTGTGTGTGTGTGTGTGTGTTTTTGGGAAGGGGGGCGGCGTGTTGGGGCATATTGTGGTTGTGGGCCAGGGTGATGTGTGTGTGTGTGTGTGTGTGTGGGTTTGGGTGGGGATGGGGGGTGTATGGCAGCTGCTCTTCTCTCCCTCACAGCTGCTGCTCTGCCTTCAGGAATGTGTGCGTGTGTGTATGCGTGCGTGGTGCGTGCGCGTGTGTGTTATGTGTGTGTTGTTTTCTGATCCTCCTTGCTGTACTCTGGCGTTGTTGCTGATTTACAAGCCTTCCCTCCGTTATGGCCACTGCGGTTTACCTGAGCGCTCTCAGCCTCCCTGTCTACTCTCCAGCCGCACCACAGTCACCTGCACCATACAGCTCTCTGTGGAGTAGAGTATAAAATATACACATTCACTCTGCTTACAGTCCCGGAATAGGTAGAATATTTACAGCAGCACCAGAATAATATCGTAGAATATATACATCCCTACAGTCCCGTTCCTAGCTAATCAGATACTGCCCATCCTCCTCGATCAACTTCTCCGTAGTCACCTGTCCTGTACAGCGCTCTGTATAGTAGTCAGTACACACACACGCACACGCACACACACACACACACACACACACACACACACACACACACACACACACACACACACACACACACACACACACACACACACACACACACACGCATGCTTACCCTCCCATCCCCAGTCCCAGCTCATAGGCTACTCACCGCTCCCCTCAACCACAGTGCCTCATTTACCTGCTCTGTACAGGGGTGAATTTCTCGAAACCAAAGTTGCTTACTACATTAGCTACTTTGTTGCTTTCAATGCATTTTCCCATTGGCAACTACCGAAGTTGCTAACAGGCTAACAACTTCTCTTTTGACAAACTCACCCCAGCTCTGTAGCGTAGTCAGCACAGGCCCAGCTGTGGCTCAATTGGCTGGGAACTCGACTGCTACACCGGCTGTGATCCTGGTTCGATTCCAGCCCGAGGTGGTCAATTTAGGGATATTAACCGGTAGCCGGTTAACCGATAGTCGACCGGATCAACTTTAACCGGTTAAAATGTTCTGCCACCGGTTAACCGGTTGTAATAATAATAATAATTATAATGATAATTTCCTCCCAAAAAGCCCCCCAAAAAACGATAATTTTGAGGTTTTAGTACGATAATTCAGCATTTTCCATCTGGCAACAGTGGCTGAACATGGCAGGTCCTGTCTGCGCAGCAAAAAAAAAGGCTTATGTAAAAAATAATAATTGTAAAAACCCAGTGCTGTGCATATCAGGCACGCGAGCGTTGTAAAATTTAAGTTTACCGGTAACCGGTTAACCACCGGTTAATGAGTCTCAGTAGTCGGTTAAGAGTTTTTTCAAGTTTTGCCATCCCTAGGTCAATTGCGAAACCTTCCCTGTCTCTCTCCCCACTAATTTCATGTCCCCCTGCTACTGTCCTGTCACAATACATAACCCCAAACATATTTTAAATAAAAAGTGTAGTCTGCACACACACACATTCGCTTAGTCTGCTTACTGCCCCATTACCAGCCCATAGGCTACTCGCCGCTCCTCACTGCTCCCCTCAACCACAGTGCTGCATTGCATTCACCAGGGGCCGTGAAACTGACTCCATCATTGCTGCTGATTCACAATGAGCTTCTGGCACAGTTCTCTCTCTCTCTCTCTCTCTCTCTCTCTCTCTCTCCCTCTCCCTCTCCCTCTCCCTCTCCCTCTCTCTCTTTCTATTAGTGGCCCAAACCTGGATACTGAAGTATCCTGCATTCATATAATGCTCAGCAGAAATGGGTGTGTGTGTGTGCAGAGGTTTACTCTATGTGAATTAGAGTAGTGGTAGGAGAGTAGGATAACTTGATTTGATCCTGCCGGAAATGTAGGTGCCTAGCAGAATACACACGATACAGACAATGCTCGACAGGACAAACAAATTGCACACAAACTGCCTACAGACATGAAGACATATCAACATAATGCACAGCTCAGCATTATGTGATCGGCACCACACAACAGTCTTGCGAGGAAAGCAGTGGAATCCGATTATCAGTCTCGATATGCATACTCTATGCATGGGTAGTGTGATAGTGTAACTACAAAAAAGTAGACTAGGCTATGGTAGGGCACACGTTTACCACTCGGCCGATCCGGGTTCGATTCCCGGTCCGGGTCCTTTGCCGGTCCTTCCCCATCTCTCTCTCTCCCAGCTCACTTCCTGTCTCTCCTTCACTATCCTGTCTCACAAAAACAGGATAGTGAAAAAAATATTTATATATATTTAAAAAAAAAAAAAAAAAAGAAAGTAGACTAGCGCTACCTGACTGGGCATGTGGTGTGCGGAGGACTATACTGCCCTACAAAGGCAAAGTACAGTAACTGCTAACTATGCCAACATTGAAACCGAGAAAAATGCCTTCATATTAGGCTGCATATTGTAGTTACTTACTGGCTACAAATTTTGCATAGAAATATCTCTAAAACGAGAAGTATTTGGGACAAAAAGGCTTAGTTGCGTCACAAACATAAAGATGTTTTGATTTTTTGGTCTAAGCTCAATTTTGACAAAGTAGGCCCAGTTACTGCACTTTGCCTTTGTAGGACAGTATAGGGCCGGACCAGGGACAGAGTCACCAGCGGTGGCGGTAGCGGCAGCGGGAGCGGCCATTTTTTTGTTGCATATGTATCCTGTCCGATTTTGGGCTGCTGTGAAAAAGACAGAAGACAGGCCAACTAGGCTACTCTCGCTCGCACTGATACGCCTCTGGTGTTTTGGTTTCCTCTCCGCACAGAAACACTGAATAATAGAAGTTAAGTGGGGTGGCGTGGGGTGGGGGAAGAAGATAAAGGGAAAGCAGATTTTTTCCCCTCTTCCCTCCAATCTCTCAGTTGGGGAGAATGGAGGCACACCATATGCTGGGCGTCTGTACATTGTGTGTGTGTGTGTGTGTGTGTGTGTGTGTGTGTGTGTGTGTGTGTGTGTGTGTGTGTGTGTGTGTGTGTGTGTTTTTGATAGAGAGCGTGCTTGTAAAATTGCATTATGTACACACAGTAAAGTGGAACTAAGCGAGACAGCGGGGGGTGCAAGTATGGGACAGGGGACGAGGGGTGGGCGTGGAGAAAAGAACAAGATAGAGATAGCAGTGGGATCATCTCACTCTGAGGCGTGAACGATGAGAGGCCTTCAACGTTTCACCGCAAAATTAAAGGGAGAGAATTTCACCCCATTCTTCAATGGTGTCTCTCTCCCTCTCTCCCTCCCACTCTCTCCATCTCTCCCTCACACATAAACGTACACACACTCGCATAAGCTTATGCCCAAACACACCCATTAGCCCCCACACAAGTCTCCATTGCCTTATTCTCCACACACACACACACACACACACACACACACACACACACACACACACACACACACACACACACACACACACACACACACACACACACTCAAACTCACATTGACACACATGCACATACACACACACACACATCTCTCAGGACGGTTCCTCTTGGCTGGCTGCTGGTTGGTTCTTCTCTCTCTGATCTGTTCGACATCAGCTTGTGTGGAGCAGCTCTCAGTAGCATTTTGCTTTTTTTCTTTGGCTTTGCAAGAGAGGGAGCTGATGTTTTAATCATTGGTGTTCATTTCTGTGTGTGTCCCCTTTCTCTTCTCTCCCTGCGTCCAGTGTTGCCAGATGTGTCTGATCAAATCCCGCCCAAAAGGTTCTCAGAAACCGCCAAAATGCGCTAAATTCCGCCCAATTTCAACAAATTGCATTGACTTCCAAGGGCCCAAAACGGCCGACAAAAACGCCAAATGGCCAATTTTGCCCTTTTTACCCGCACACGGCCATCCCAGGTAGCCCAATTGGGCGGGTAACCGCCCAATCTGGCAACACTGCCTGCGTCCTGCAGTTTGATGGCCACGCCAGCGCTGCTATCCCCAACCCCAACCCACTTTGCCTGTGCTGTGCTGTGCGGTGCTCAGCCTATTTGACTATCTCTGTTGGGAAATAAAGACACCGTTAATGCAGCCTCCTCGTGCTTTTACACTGTGTCTAAATGATGACACAGTTCTGTATGTGTGATGGTACCTGGTGTGTTGTTTTTTAAGAGCAGAGACTGTTTGTTGAAGTCATCCTTGCTTGGATATGCAGAGTTGGGCTGCACAATATAGAAAATGTATCGAAATCGCGATATCAAGAGTGGTGATATGCGTATTGTGAAAATGACTTGATTATAGGTAACAAGTAAAACATTTCTGTGCTGTCCAATCACTAGCTGAATATCAGCAAATGCGCAAGAAGCCCACCATGACCAAAGCCATGCCCCCCATACAGACCGACAAATTAGTGACAAAACAAATACTATATTTCTAAATATTGTTATCGAGGTATTGCATGCTGTTATCGAGTGTCTTTTTTCCTGATATCGTGCAGCCCTAATACGGAGGTTTAGTCGTGAAGCAATGCAAGGCATCTGTTTAGGATGACGGTTTATGAGTTTTCTTTGCCGTTCAGGCTCTGCTGAGCATTGCTGCACTAGCAGAGTCTGATGGCATAATTTATTCGTCGTCTAAAAATACATGCCATTGCAACATTGATGACCTCACCCGGTGACAGGTCTTGTAAGCATCAAACGTTGCATGTGGTCGGTGTACTCCACATAGTGCATTTCTGAATCTGAGTTAAAGATTGAGGGAGATCCCCATCATCATGCTCGTGCTTAGAGGTGGTGATTTTCCCTTGTTGTTATTACTTAATGACAAGACATTGTTTTTCTATTCATTTTCTCTTTGGGATATCTTGTCTTTCTTTTTTTCTGAAATGCTGAAAAGTGTGATGAGGCCAAGGCCTTTTGTTTTCACCCGTTATCTACATAGAAAATATACATGGATGATGTCATCGTATTAAAAATGTGCAACAACCTTGCTCGTCTGCTACCTTCGGAAGCTACCCGTACCCAAACAACAGGGGTTGTGTCATTGGTACCATTTTCAATATGATTACATCATCCGATCCAAGTATGTTTTTATGTAGCTCATGGATGAATGAACGGAGAGATGGCTCGATGTTGAAGATATTGAACGAACCCCATCATTCACTGTCCTAAACTTACTACTTCAGAAGGTAATTGACGAGTAGGGGTGGCGTCATTAGCATTGACGGTATGATGACGTCATCTACGTATGTCTTTATGGATGAATGAATGGAGGGATGGTTTGACGTTGAGGATGTCTAACATCAAGTCCCCCCATCTCCTTCTGTCCTGAGGACTGCCCCACTAGTTGAGCATGCAAGCTGCACCATATTGGCTAGGTAGCCCCTTACCAGACACTGTTCTGCCACTGGAACGTTGTAATAGTCACTGAAAAACTGTAACTACTTTAGTACTACAACGGGCCTTTAGTACTACACCGGGCACAGGGCCTTTAGTAATACATTACGACTTGGTCATTGCCATTCTGGTAACTGGCCAATTTATTAAAGCAAAAACAGCGAAATGGTCAGTGTGCCGGAGGTTTTTTCAAGTTGCCTGCCGAGTGAACCAAGGGCCATCTCCGACACACCTGCCAGCTGAGGTGTGTGAAAAAAAAATCCAAGTTTAACAGCTAATTTATAACAGGGGGGTAGTGTCTTAAGAGGTTAAATTTAGCCTGAAATAAAAGAGAGAGAGCGACAGAACCAGGAGGGAGCTGGGCCGCGATCTCCCAGCAGCGCAGGTTGAAGAGGAGCATTACGTCATGACGTCTGCCCCGGGGCCATCGTCCTGCTCTCCCTCACCTCACCTGAGCACAACCTTCCCTCTCACTCCCCCTCGGGGACCGTTCTGATGCTCCACTTCGGTCCGCTGTGTGCCATGCTCCCATGAACCTTTAAATCCACCCAGCATGCATCCTGCACAAACCGCCTCCAACCTCCCACCACCACCACCAGCCACCACCACCACCCCACCCCGTCCCTCACCGTGGTGGTGAGGTGACTCGTTGTGACTGCTGTAGTATTGCCATGTTTAATTTATAATGGAGTCTTCAATAGCCCCAAGCAAGCTGGGCACACAGTATGGGGTGGGCTTGGCTTGGCTTGGCCTGGCCTGGGCTGGCTGGGCTGCCTGCTTACATAGTCCTCTCCCCCCTCCTTCATCATCCCCCAGCTTACTTACTGGCTCTTGCTTTGCGCTCAGCTTTCACCAGGCCCTGTGCGCATTACTGGCTCTTGCTGAGTCGAGTGGTTTAACGCAGCACCAGTGCTAAGCCATTTTTTCCCCCACAACGTTAAAATAATGTTTCCGAAAGGGTTTTAGTGGTTCATTAGCTTGAAACAGGGTGAATAAAGTACTTCTGACTCTGAGTCTGCTCTGCCACCCTCCATGGACTGTAACCGCCACCCTGAGTAAGTGTGGAGAAGCTGGCCATCTCTTGCAGTTTGAATGACACTTTCCATTTTCTAACCCGTCGAGCGCCCAAACAGGAAAAAGCCACGCACTGTTTCTTTAACATTTGCATAGAATGGCCATCTAATATTCTATTGTTCCCGGCCTGCCTACGTGTTCGCTCCATATTGTTTGTGGCCGTCAAAAGCACATTGTCATTGCAAATGACCAGTGCAGCATGTGACCCTGTCTTTTACTGCCAGGGGAAAAGTGGTAGGAGGATGGTCTGATTTCACTGAGGTAAATGTCCCATCTGTCCTCTCCTGCTTAATTTGTCTCTGTGCGTGGGCACAGACGCCCTGAACTGAAGTCCTCCTGGGTACATGGTCCTCCTTGCTGTTGGACCAGTGGTCTGTGAAATATCCTTATGTGCTTTTCTGAAGTTTGATGTGGACAACAACATACACTTACACAACATACACTTCGGTGTTTCAAGGAGGAGTTGAAAGTTTTGGACCTTTGGCTGTACTCTGCCATGCCGGCGAGGTCCAACTGTAAGCTTTACTGAGACACGCCGGTAACTGGCATGACATGCACAAAATGTGATGTTTTAAAATTTCAGAACATTGCTGAATGTTATGAGTGTGGCAGCCGTATTGTGATAAACAAAATAATTTCTTTCTTGTACGCCTAGGTATGAGTGGCGTTGTGTTTTTGTTATTAGATATAATGCAGTGGTTAGTATTGCATCAATATTGCAGTCAATATTTTGTTCAATACCATGTGATATATTGTACAGGCCCTAATGTATGTCTCTGTATGTGGTCTGTGTCTCTGTCTGTGTCTCTGTGTATGTGGTCTGTGTGTTTGTCTGTGTCCGTGCCCGTGTTCGTGTCTGTGTCTCTGTCTCTGTCTGTGTATGATCTGTATCTCTGTCTGTGCGTGGTCTGTGTGTCTCTCTCTCCCTGTGTGTGTGATCTGTGTTATCCGTGTCCGTGTCTCTATCTCTGTGTGTGGTCTATGTCTGTGTCTGTGTCTGTGTCTGTGTCTGTGTCTGTGTCCGTGTCCGTGTCTCTATCTGTGTGTGTGGTCTATGTCTCTGTCTGTCTGCGTCTGTGTCCGTGTCTGTCTGTGTGTCCGTGTCGTGTGTCTTGCAGACCCGGGCTGGACGAGCATCAACAGGGGGGTG
Organism: Engraulis encrasicolus; assembly: GCF_034702125.1. Taxonomy (NCBI): domain Eukaryota; kingdom Metazoa; phylum Chordata; class Actinopteri; order Clupeiformes; family Engraulidae; genus Engraulis; species Engraulis encrasicolus. Next base: position 44,081,519 of record NC_085864.1, on the reverse strand, counting down.
CTGATCTGCGATGAGTGCTGCTCTGTGCACCGCAGCCTGGGCCGACACATCTCCATTGTCAAGCACCTGCGGCACAGCGGCTGGCCCCCTGCACTGCTGCAGGTAACACTACACGGCCACATCCCCCCTCTCTCTGAGCTGTCTCTCTCTCTCTCCCTCTCTCTCTCTCTCTCTCTCTCTCTCTCTCTCTCTCTCTCTCTCTCTGAGCTGTCTCTCTCTCTCTCTCTCTCTCTCTCTCTCTCTCTCTCTCTCTCTCTCTCTCTCTCTCTCTCTCTCTTGCTCTCTCTCTCTCTTGCTCTCTCTCTCTTGCTCTCTCTCTCTCTCTCTCTCTCTCTTGCTCTCTCTCTTGCTCTCTCTCTTGCTCTCTCTCTCTCTCTCTCTTGCTCTCTCTCTCTCTCTCTCTCTCTCTCTCTCTCTCTCTCTCTCTCTCTCTCTCTCTCTCTCTCTCTTGCTCTCTCTCTCTCTGCACACATATTGATATTTACAGTCATTCATGAGACTCAGTTTGTTCATTCACTAAGTGAGTACAGAGGTAGATACTCAAAGGTTCTCACAGGTTTCGCCCTTTCGCTCTCTCACTCTCTCGTTCTCGCTCTCTCTCTCTCGTTCTCTCTCTCTCTCTCTCTCACGCACGCACGCACGCACGCACACACACACGCGCACACATTCATGAGACAGACAAACTTTTTCACATGCTTATGGTTAAGTTATAAACTAGTTCCACAGTCATTATATGCTGTCAGAAATACAGACTATAATTTACAGCCAAATATGGACATGTATGCAATCATTTATAAAGCACACTGTTAATGGGGAAATACATTTATACTGTTGTGTAGATGGTGGAGACCGTGGCCAATATTAATGTATATGTCTCTCTGTTCTGTGTGTGTGTGTGTGTGTGTGTGTGTGTGTTGTGTTGATGGTGCAGACCCTGGCCAATATTAATGTATATGTCTCTCTGTTGTGTGTGTGTGTGTGTGTGTGTGTGTGTGTTGTGTAGATGGTGCAGACCCTGGCCAGTAATGGCGCCAACTCCATCTGGGAGCACTCCCTACTGGACCCTGCTCAGGTGCAGAGCGGCCGCCGGAAACCCAACCCTCAAGACAAAGTCCAGTGAGTCCCCCCCTCTCTCTCTTAAGGGCTCTGCATACTTACCCTGCGCACTTTGGCGCATTTGGCGCGAGAACCATTAAAATGTGGCAGACCATTCATAGTCAAAAGCGCCATTAACAGGCTTTCGCTTGCATTTTCGGAAGTGTGCCCTCTGATGTTCATGAGAGAAACGGCAGCATCTTTCACAACTCGCAGCGTGAGTTCTACAGATGCTGCTGTAGAGCTACACGGCTGCTGTAGGGCTACTGAACGTCTGACCTATGACTTACCACAATGAAACATAGATTTTTGTTGTAGCCTACATTGCCAGATCATTCCAAGACCATGTGAGAGCATTGTTCTGGCTGCAGAATTTATAAATAGATCGCCAAACACAACGTGCTTCTGAACAAAGTAAACAATTGTTTCACTGAACAACATTTAAGGGAGAAGATAAAATAACTCTCAATGACATTTTATTATCGTCAAAATGATGCAGGGTCCATTCTGTAGTAGCCTGCAGTAGCTGTAGCCTCTCTTCGCAACTCCTGCGTTGTCTGCCTACGTGCATGGTCGCTGGTGGCGCACGCCAAGTTACAAAAAATGTGGGGTGCACGACCTCGCGCCGCGCCAGCTTGCGGAGGGGCGTGTGACGTCATTTTGAGCGCACGCCATTGTCGCGAGGGAGGTATGAAGGAGGTTAGCGCCAGTAACGCTAAGTATGAATCCGCCTTTACACAGCCCCGTAGAACCCCCTCCACACACACACACACACACACACACACACACACACACACACACACACACACACACACACACACACACACACACACACACACACACACACACACACACACACACACACACACACACACACGACCCAACCCCTCAAGACAAAGTCCAGTGAGTCCCCACCCCCCTCTCTTACATAGCCCCGTAGAACCCCCTCCACACACACACTAGAGCATGACACGGGAGTGGATTTTCACTCCCGTCCCATCCCGGTCCCAGAAAAAAAAAATCCATCCCGGACTGGAGTAAAAGAAACAAATCCCATCCCGTCCACTCCTGAAAAGAATGTCTCCCAATCCTGCCCACTCCCACTCAAAATCACCCAATCCCGTTTCGTCAAAAAAACCTAGCCTTTTTTTGTTCGTTTTTTAAAGAAAAAACAGCGCCGTTCCCGCTCATTTTTATTCCCGCTCCTGCCCGCTCCCATTCATCTTTATTCCCGCTCCTGCCCGCTCCCGTTCATCTTTAAAATTTTGACTCCCATCTCGCAGGACCTGCGGAACCCACGGGAATTCCTGAAAAATGGCATCCTCTAACACACACACGCGCTCGCTCGTTCGCTTACACACACACACACACACACACACACACACACACACACACACACACACACACACACACACACACACACACACACACACACACACACACACACACACACACACACACACTCCACTCCACTCCACTCCACCCACACAGTCCACCTAAAGCGACCTTGTTACACTCCAACCAGGGCGTCCATGTTGTAAAGGCTGCACCACACCTCTTGTAAACTTGACTTTGCTTTTAAACTGACAGCCCTGACGTACAGAATTAACCCATTTTGTCCTAAGCCCCTTTTGGTAAAAGGTGCCCTCTCCCTATTAAAACCTAATTATATCAGCCTCCGAGGCACATAAAAACTTGAAATAAATTAAATTTAAAAGCTAGAACCTTAATTTTGCTCTAAAATGTGTTCAGTCAGCTCTAATTTACCCACATTATTCATAAAACAACTCAAATCTCAAGAACCTTATTGCAGCGTATATGTCGCTCCAGGACACAATGGGTTAAACTATGACCGTGCACAAAGCCCCCAACTCACACCACTCATGACGGTGTTTCCCACAGACATACTAGTAGCTTAGGGTGACCAGACGTCCCGGTTTGACCGGGACAGTCCCGGTTTGGAGTTATGTGTCCCAGGTCCCGAGCAAACCCTCTCGGGACACAAATATGTCCCGGTTTTGGCCACCCACTACATTGCGCCATGTCTATTGGGGTAAATATATGGAAAAGATTACATGTTTACCGCCCACAATTAATGGCAGCCAGCGCTTGTATAGAAAGTCTGAAGGAGTCAGTTGCGATTTGCCATTCCTCCCTCATTCCTAAATTTGATTAGGATGCAGGAAATGGCATCTAAAAAGTACAAATTTTCCTGGGGGAGGACCCCCAGACCCGCCCGCCAAATATTGTCCTTCAGTCACGCACGAAGTGTCCCGGTTTCAGACTACAAAAATCTATAGTAGCTACAGGCAAAACATTCGGGCCAGTGCAAACTTGTTTTTTGTGTACCCCCACTGACGGGCATGTGTGGGCTGCTGATCAATTTCTCGGTGCTCGATTTTCATTCTGTGCTGCTGTGCCACAGGATTGTCTGTGCGTGGGAAACACGGCTAGACCTCCATGTTGTGGCACACTATTCCAGCACACATCACCTTGAGTCTACACATTAGTTACACAGTCCCTCGTCAGCAGTCAAGCCCATCCTGTTTGCGTACCATCAATGGGTGCTGATAAGCTGGGGGATGGGGGTGTGTTTGGATCAATCTCAGGGATGTTGCACACAAAATGCATTGATGATTTTCCCTCCCAAAACACTCCTAATGACTAAACCCATTGAAGTCCTGGCATGATATTCAGCGGGTTGCCAGCGCCTAATCAATGCTAAGCGTCCAACTATAACAATAGAACAGAATGATATTATTGAAGAAAGGGGGGGGGGCTAAATCAAATGATGTGCCAATTTGCACTAGAGATAATTTAATAACTAGGCATAAGCTATTTGCTAATTGAATTCCATAAATGCAAATGTTGGTGGCCTGTGCCAGCTCATCATTTAGGCACTCTGTTGCTAATGTGAGGAAGATGATAATCTTCAGAATGTTAATTAGGGTGCAACAAACTGGCCTGGTGTGACTGGCACAGGGTTGCCAACGTTTCCTGGAAACATTGTTCACAAACTTAGTTCGTTCTACATTAATCATTAATTTAGTTTGAAATGACGTAAAGTCATGCCTCATTTTGCAATCTGATGAGATGGCAAGCTTTCAAAATCGTATAGTTTCTTCACCCTATTTTATGGGAAGGCCTCTTAACTAATTTGTTGCGTTTTTCCTCTTTACCACGTAGGGGCTGAACTGTGCCATATTACTTTGAAACATTTGTGTTATGATCTTTACCTTTTTATACGTAGATGCTGTCACCAGGGGATGCAACTTAATCTTTTTGTTGATTTTTTTTCCCCCTATGCGTCATATTGTCAGAAGCTGACGGGTGGTTGACCTATGTAAAGTTCAACTAAAAAGCTCTTGGATAGGTATTTCTATGGGATGTTTGTATATAGATTTGCTAGTGTTGTGATTGAAAGTTAGATGTTCAGTGTCCTGTCCTATATGGAATTCATGGCTGTAGACCATTGATTCTCAACCTTATGCCGTGATCACACCACCGGCGTTGAAAGAGCCACAACGCTGCTGACTCCTGCCTGGAAAGCACTGGTCAGGGGCGTTGAACGAGGCAAACGATTCAACCTGAAGCGTTCGAGCAGGAATCTCGACCAACCGAAGCTCGTGTTTAGAAAAATGTGAACATTCCATTGGCTGCCGCCCTGCTGCCGCCGAGCTGTGGTGTGTCCGCACGGTTTTTCGAACAAATGCCCCCTTGACCTCATCATGAGCCTCCCAACGCCCCCTTTGTAGGCTAAATGCCCTCCAATGGCAACTTCTCCCCAGCTGTATCCCCCTCAATTCCCCCTCGGCCTCCCTAACGCCCCCTGGGGGGCTGTGGAGCCCTCCATTGGCAAACACTACTTCAGACAAATGAGAGGGTACATGAGTATGAGCCTGGCCATTGCTGGACTGCTGCCACATTGTACAGTTGCTCATTCACATGCTGCTCATTCATGTGCCCGTAAACCCACATACATACACACACACACACATACATACACACACACACACACACACACACACACACACACACACACACACATACATACACACACACACACACACAGGCTAGGCGGTCGCAGATTTATGGCGAGTTAAGCCGAAGAAATACGACTGTAGTGTCGTGAGGCGGCATTGATCGCTCCGGAGGTTTACGGCGTGTATTTTATGAAACGCGACAGCACGCCTCGGCCATAACTCAGCCTAATCCAGCCTTGACCGGGACTACTAATTGCCTATCCTAACTGGACTCGTACGTACGGCGTAGATTGGAGATAAGTGATGGAGACAACAACAGAACATTAGTCATGCAGGTATCGCTCCATTTAGTTGCTCCTGTGTTCACTGTTTTGTCATATTGCCGCCCCCTCCTCCCCACCTCCCCCCGTTCTCTCGTCTTCACTCCTCGAAAATTAATTTCTTCATTGATTTGGGCTGCTCAATATATTTGATGTATGTGTTTGCCAAAGGTGCACTGGAAATGAACATGCGGAGTGATGATGGGCAGTTTGCTGAGTGTGGTGCTACGGTAGCCTGGCTGTTGCGCCAAGCAGCGCATGAACAGACAGAGCTAGGTCCAGAAAAGATCTTATCGTTGAAGGTTCACAGGGACAGGATCAACCGGCACTTCATCAAATATTTTTGTATCAACTGCACAAGCATACCACTGATTCAGATGACGATTGATGCATGGTGTTAGTTGTTCTTCATTGGTTGATGTTTGTCATGCAAAGGAATGGCCGAGATTTGACAGATTGACCCGAAGTACCTGAACATTAATGACAGAGAGACAGCTTGTTGGCTTGGAAAGATCCTGTTGGCTGGAAGTTCTCAGAGGGCGGGATCAACAAGCGTCTGTCAAATCAAATGCTTCTTGTATACTACTTAGACAGAGCTGCAACCAATCAGACCAATGATGCCAATGACATATGCACAGCATCTGTTTTTATTGGTACTTATTGTTAGTATTGCTAGTACCTTATCATACGATACTGTATCTTGCACTGCATCACAGGCAGCATTATTTGGCGGGCACTATGCCGGTTAATAAGTTAGTAATGATTGTATTAGTCCAAAGTCGACATTCAAGTGAGTCCCTCCTCTTGTCAGATTCATAAAATCACTTCATCCATCCCGCAAAATCAGTGACTTAATGATATGTTGATATGGAAAGTCAATGTAGTTGTACTATTATGTTTGTGTTGTGTTTATGTTTGAAGTATGTGCCATTGAAATCATTTGATTCCTTGCTGACTCTGCAAATCTGCAATGATCACTGACATTTGCTGTTTTAGAGTACACATGGTAGTAGTACTACGGTAAGTCAACATTCATGAAATTCATGTCAAACTTCCTTCCTTCCTTCCTTCTTCTCCTCCCTCCTTCCTGTCTGCAGTCCCACCAAGTCAGAGTTCATTCGCGCCAAGTACCAGATGCTGGCCTTCGTCCACAAGCTGCCCTGTCGTGACGACGACGGCGTCACCACCAAGGACCTCAGCAAGGTGAGTAGGAGAGAGAGACACAGAGAGAGAGAGAGGGAGAGAGAGAGAGAGAAGAAAGAAAAAGAGAGAGCACCCAGAGGGACACACTCCAGTCCAGGGTCGCTGCTCCGTCACGGCCACGCACTCGTTTGTCCTTCGTCTCGCCCACTTTTTCCTCTCCTGCTTCTCCTCCTCTTTTGGCCCACCTGTCTCCCTTCTTTTTTATACTTTAAAAATACTGTGCTGTTACTGTGCGGTCCCTTGCTTTCTGTGTGTGTGTCTCTCTTTCTCTCTCTTTGTCTCTCTCTCTCTTTCGCACACACTCACTTGCTCTCTCTTTGCTTGCTCACTCTCACACTCTCTGACTGGCCTCCATCTTCTTGCCTGTTCTTGATTCTCTCTCTCTCTCTCTCTCTCTCTCTCTCTCTCTCTTTCTCTCTCTTTTTCTCTCTCCCTCCCTTCCTCTGACGGTCTCGGCATACTTTTTGTGTTGTATCCCCTATATATGTTTCTCTCCTCTCTCTCCCTCTCCCTCTCTCCTCCTGCTGCCTCATGCTGTTATTTACACCATCCTTTCTTGCACTGTCACCATCTTTCTCGCCCCCTTATTCTCTCCCTTTCCTTTGTCTCTGCTCTTCTTTTCTCATCTCTCTCTCTCTCTCTCTCTCTCTCTCTCTCTCTCTCTCTCTCTCTCTCTCTCTCTCTCTCTCTCTCTCTCTCTCTCTCCACCCACTTGCTCTCTACTCCCCTCTTTTCTTTGTCTTCTTTCCCTCCCACACTCTTTTACCCCTCCTCTTGGTCGTCTCCTATTCTCTTTATCCATTTCGATTTCCCCCTTCTCTCCCACTGGTTCTCTTCAGCTGTCCTCTCCTCTCTTCTCCTCTCTTTTTTTGCTCACTCTCTTTCTCTCCCTCCCACACTTTTCTCATTCCTCACCGTCTCTCTTGCCCTTTCATCCTGCCTCTTCATGTCTCTCCCTGTTGTGCTGTGTGTCTCTCTCTCTAACCTTTCCTCTCAAGCTCCCTCTTTCTTCACTCTCCCCTATGCTGTCTCTGTAACTTTGTCTTACACCACCTCTCTCTCTCTCTCTCTCTCTCTCTCTCTCTCTCTCTCTCTCTCTCTCTCTCTCTCTCTCTCTCTCTCTCTCTCTCTCTCTCGTCCTGATGAGTTGACTCTACTAACTTTGTCTTAGCCCCCCCCCCGCTGCAGGAGCCTCTCTTAATGACGGTGTGCCAATGAATAATGTGCCTGAAGTCCCCCCCTACACGCACTCAGTAGCCTTTAATGAGACCACTCACCTTCTCTCTCTCTCTCCTTCTCCTCTCTCTCTCTGTGTCTCTCTCTCTCCCCCCACCCCTCTCTCTGTCTGTATCTCTCTCTCTCTCTCTCTCTCTCTCTCTCTCTCTCTCTCTCTCTCTCTCCCTCCCTCTCTCTCTCTCTCATCCTGATGAGTTGACTCCCACTGAGCTCTTAGCCGGGGCGTCCGCTGCAGGAGCCTCTTTAATGACGGTGTGCCGATGAATAATGTGCCTGAAGTCCCCCCCTACACGCCACTCAGTAGCCTTTAATGAGACCACTCACCTTCTCTCTCTCTCTCTCTCTCTCTCTCTCTCTCTCTCCACTCACCCCCTGCTCTCTCTCTCTCTCTCTCCCTCCCTCTCCCTCTCCCTCTCTCTCTCTCTCTCTCTCTCTCTCTCTCTCTCTCTCTCATCCTGCAGCAACTGCACTCCAGTGTGAGGACGGGCAGCTTGGAGACGTGTCTTCGACTGCTGTCTCTCGGGGCTCAGGCCAACTTCTTCCACCCGGTGAGATGTCGCTGTGTTCCTACCCCCCCCATCCCCCAGAACACGCACGCGCGTGCACAGACACACACGCAGACACACACGCAGACACACACAGACACACACCGACACACAGACACACACACAGACACAGAGATACACAGACACACCGACACACCGACACACAGACAAACCGACACACAGACACACACAGAGACACAGAGACACAGAGACACAGATATACACAGACACACAGACGCACAGACGCACAGACACACAGACACACAGACACACAGACACACACACACACAGACACACACACACACACACACACACACACACACACAGACACACACAGACACAGACACACACACACAGACACACACACACACAGACACACACACACACAGACACACACACACAGAGACACACACACAGACACACACACACACCACCCCCCACCTCCCTTCCTGGTCGACCTTAAGCCCGACCCCGTTAATCACTGTCCTGCAGGGGGCCCGGGCCCTGTTGGTGGCCCCCGCGCTGTACACAGAGATGGCCAATTAACAGCTGGCCTGCCACGCCTTCCATACACATGCTCAGCCTTAAGGTCAGATTAGACTTCTGCAACTGCGCTCGTCAAAACTCGCGTGGGAGTGGCCACGAACCAACATTGTATTCATGCATCTGCGAGTTCTGCGAGGTCCGAGGTCTCGTCATAGCCTTTCTACCTCTATAAATCCTCTCTGGTCTCGTCGCGAGCCACATTTGAAATTGCGCGATTAGGCTACTTTCACTACATTGTAAGCACTGCGGTCATTATTAAGCAATGTTGCTTTCTATCCCGGTTAGCTAGGTATTTTCACACAAATTGCAAAGGCAATGCACTGGTATCATTATTTGACATACCCTGTCTGTTTTCACGAGCAGAAAATGCAAGCATGTAAAGACAGTTGATTCTGCCGATGTGTGTTTACATTCGGTGGAGGAACGGTAGTAAAACCGCAGGCATTGTGCCACGAGTGTTCAACTGATGCATTGTTTGTTACTTAGCTTGTAGCTTCGTGTATTTACACACATTTACACACAAGGCATTAAAGTTTTTAACAGAATACAGCTCTGCTCTCGCAAACTACTGGCATTGCGCTGCCACAAGAACAGAACAAGGAAGTAGCGAGACGACCAATCATAGTGCCTTTTTGTCTGCGTACTCCGCGTCCGTCCGACGGATAGTTAGAATTTTTTCGAGGCGCTCGACGACGGGCGCAGAGCCTCTGAGAGGGGGGCGTGGACTCGCATAGACAGAAAACGGACGGACGCAGATTCTATGCGTCCGAAGCATAAATCTAGCTTTAGAGGATGACATTTTTCAGGAATTCCCGTGGGTCCCGCGGGTCCTGCGGGATGGGAGTCAAAATTTTAAAGATGAACGGGAGCGGGCAGGAGCGGGAATAAAGATGAATGGGAGCGGGCAGGAGCGGGAATAAAAATGAACATGAGCGGGAATGGCGCTTGTTTTTTCTTTAAAATTTTATTTCTTTAAAATATAAAAAATAAATAAAGCCTCGTTTTTTTGATGAAAGGGGATTGGGGTTGATTTTGAGTGGGAGAGGGCAGTATTGGGAGACATTCTTTTCAGGAGTGGACGGGATGGGATTTGTTTCTTTTACTCCAATCCGGGATGGGACGGGATGGGATCTTTTTTCTGGGACCGGGATGGAACAGGAGTGAAAATTCACTCCCATGTCATGCTCTCAGCCTCTCTCTCTCTCAATGGGTTTGCGGTGTTTAGACCGTTGTGAGACGGGTTAGTTTTATCCTACTGATAATGTGTTGTTGCGATGGTGATCCCGCTCAGGACGAGAGGAACCGCAGGTTCAGTGCTTCCCACAGAACACTTGGTAGTCAAGGTGGTGAGCGTAAGCTGATGTCAGTGACATGCGGCATCATCGTTACAAAGGCCATGTTGTGCGGTTTCATATGAAATATGACAAGCAAATGTCCAAAATAAATGAATACTACTATTACTACTAAAACTACAACTACTAATAATACATACATACATGAATAGTATATACATGATGTATATAATAAATGCAGTTTTTTTGTAAAGCTATTTTAGAGATTACATTTACTAGACATTTTGTTTCTCTTTTCTGGCCTGGTTTAGATGGTAGGTAGTTGATGTCAAGGTGGTCACAAGTGCAGAGAGAAAGCCTGCAGTGCAGTTGGTGATGGTGGTGTTTCTGTGGCCAAGCTGCTGTTATTGATTGTCTATGTTGTGTGTGCAGTGTGTGTGTCGCATAGACCACATTACATACCCACATGGGAGTGCATATGTAACATAGGTGGATTGTTGAATGAGCACATTATCGATTGTCTATGTTGCATTATGTATTGTATGCACAGCATGCTTACAGTGCATGTGGCGAACTGTGTATCATGTCGCATAGATAGAGTATCAACACATACTGTATAAGTGAACTGTGTATCATGTCGCATAGATAGAGTATCAACACATGCAAACTGTATAAGCAGATAAGCTAAGGTTTAATATTCCTCCTTAGAGACTAATAATGAGGAAGCATTTTGTAGATTTAGTCAAAAAGATTGAAAGGAGCTTTGTTTTCTACACAGACTTTTACACAGATCTAACATGGAGTGCGTCTTAATATGCGACCTTGCCTCCTCTACTTGCCTCCTCCACTTGCTTCTCGTCATGATGACATCACTGACAACAGCATTATATTTCAACATCTTGCAAAAGCTCAATTGTAGAGTCTTTTTCTCATTTGCAATTGGGATGGTGAATGAAAAACAGTCCCTCAAAAGTTGTTGTGGCTAGGCTGACAGCTAGGAAGCTTTATCGTTTTCTCCACGGAGGAGGGGCCAGGAGGCGGGACGAGAAGACAAGCGCAAGTGGAGGAGGCAAGGTCGAATATTAAAACGCACTCATGAACTTTGGATATGTTAAAACAATGTAGCCAGTCCTTAGAGGAAGCCTGACAAACACAGCTATTTTAAAGTCCTATTTAAAAGGTCACAGTAGGTCCACGCCTTCTGGGTGGTATGAAATGGTCTCTGGTGTTCACAATGAGCCACTGAGGGATGTGTAGAAGACCGTGTGCAAATTGTTTAAACAAGATTTTTGCAGGTGGTGCTTTGCGGTAGTGTCTGGTACACAAAGTTGATTTTGGATAAAATTCTCTTTTTAATGTCTGTTTGACTCCAGAGACTGCATATATAGTATACAGTACACTGTGGTTTTACTTCTCCATGCAGGAGTTTTTTTTTACACTGAAGTCCTCATTATTATTACATTTTTAGGGGGTTTTATGTCTTTAGTTGATAAGACGTTGTGAGATGATGACAGGAAGTGAGTGGGAGAGAGAGATATGTGGTAGGATTAGGAGGACATTTGGGGGGGGGGGCATTAGTCTATACAGTTTGTATTATTTTTTAATACTAAGAAGGCTCTGGTAGGCTTATGATGAGGTCAAGGGGCGTTTGGAGGTTTATGATGAGGTCAAGAAGGTGTTTGTACAAAAAGGGTTGAGAACCCGTGATTTGGAGTATGCACTCATTGGCCATTGACCTCCTCCTCCATGTGATCTATTGTCTCTGCATGGAGAAAGGCACCAACCACTTGCATGTGGATGCCAAGGCTCGAGCAGTTGGGTCTGGTACCCGAAATTGATTTTACATGGAATTTCTTGCTTTAAGACTGTGTGACTATTAAGTGTATACAGTCATACCTCCTTGCCCTCCATGGAGATTGGTATCAACCCCTGCATATGGTTGCCAAGGCAATGACATGAATATAAAAATAAATTGTGCAAATGGTTTCTACAAGATATTGTTTTAAAGACCTATCTGACCCAGAGACTTTTTATTCTCATTAGCCTGGCCCTCTCTCCCCCATGTGCTGTTCTGTGTTTAGGACAAGGGTACCACCCTGCTACCCAAGTTTATTTTTACACAGAGTCTCTTGTTTTAAGGTGGTGTGTATTTAATGTATACAGTAATTGGTCACTGACCCTCTTAGCGTCCATGTGTCATGTTGGAGAAGGGCTGGCAAGCTGTGAGACAAAGTTGTTAAGATACTGTATCCTCTAAGATATTTCTGCCCTTCTGACCAGGAACTGTGCATATTTAGTGTACAGTCATTGACCTCCTTACCCTCCATGTGTCATGTCACCTGCAGGAGAAGGGCACCACCCCATGTGGTGCATGTGGCTGGAAACACAGAGGATACAGTATTTCAACCCCTTGCACACTTAAAGATATTACTGACCATGGATTGTGCATAGTTGGTGTACAGTCATTGGTCATTGACCTCCCTAGCCACCGTGTGTCATGTCACCTGCAGGGGAAGGGCTCCACCCCATGTGGTGCATGTGGCTGGAAAGCAGTGACACAAAGTGTGCAAGTTGTTAAGATACTGTATCCTCTCAACTCATTGAGTGCCAGCCATTTTCAAATTCAGACCGGGGGGTTGCCAGGCTTTTTTCAACGTTTGAGTGGTTTTTCAAGAGCCATAAAAATTGAGTTCTTTGTCCATGTGAACAACAACCATACCAGATCAACATCTTAGGCCCCACCCCCCATAAAAAAACGCAATTGACTTGATATCAAGTCTTTGGCACTGTGCCATACATTCTGAAAAGACTAATTTTCAAGTCCATGGCACTCGAAGAGCTACGATATTTCTGCCCTTCTGCCCTGTGCCTGTGCATATGTAGTGTTCAGTCATTGGTCATTGACCTCCCTGGTGTCCATGTGTTGTGCTATCTGCAGGAGAAGGGCACCACCCCTCTACATGTAGCTAGGAAGCAGTGACCCATAATATGTAAAAACCTCTTATATAGTTCAATTGCAAAAGGAAAGAATAGCGAGCGCTCTATAGTCTTTTCTCCAGGTTGAAGGGGTGCATCTGGTTATTCCTTTTAGGGCTTGGCAGACTTATGAACTCTATTCATCTACCTTGACTCTCGTTTGAGTCAAGGTAGTTGAAGTATTAAAAACCATTTATTTTACATCGGGGTAAACATGTTAAAATTTTAACATTTTCGTTAAAATTTTAACATGTTTACCCCGATGTAAAATAAAGGGTTTTTAATACTTCAACTACCTTGACTCAAAGGAGAGTGCTTTGGATACAGTTCATAAGTCAGTCAAACCTCGTATATAGTTGTTGTACCCTGTGTGACTGTGCATAGTTAGTGTACAGCCATTGGTCATTGACCTCCTTGGTGTCCATGTGTTGTGCTATCTCCAGGAGAATCTACATGCAGCTAGGAAGTAGTGAGCCATAATATGTAATAACCTCTTATATTAGCCTGATAAACCAGCCTAAATGGATGCAGGCAAAAATTTTGCCGTCCAGCAGTTGGCGCTTGTTTTTCCAGGCTACTCTTATATAGTTGTTGTACCCTGTGACTGTGCATATGTAGTGTTCAGTCATTGGTCATTGACCTCCCTGGTGTCCATGTGGTGTGCTATCTCCAGGAGAAAGGCACCACCCCTCTACATTTAGCTAGGAAGCAGTGACCCATAATGTGTAAAAACCTCTTATATAGCTGTTGTACTCTGTGCTTGTGCCTGTGCATATTTAGTGTACAGTCATTGGTCATTGACCTCCATGTGTTGTGCTATCTGCAGGAGAAGGGCACCACCCCTCTGCATGTGGCTGCCAAGGCAGGCCAGGTGCTGCAGGCAGAGCTGCTGGTGGTGTACGGAGCCGACCCCGGGGCCCCAGACATCAACGGCCGCACGCCTATCGACTACGCCAGGTACGGCAGGAGCACATTCGCTCTGTCTTTCTTTTGCACTTCCTTTCCTTCTTTCTATCTGTCTATCTGTCTGTCTGTCTGTCTGTCCATCTATCTTTCTCTCTCTCTTTCTTTCTTTCTTTCTTTCTTTCATCACTTACTTGAAAGTTCTCTCCCCTCTGTGCCGCGCTCTCTCTCTCTTTCTCTGTCCCTCTCTTTCTCCCTCTCTCTCTCTCTTTCTTTCTGTGTATCACTTCATTTAGCGGTGTCTTCAAAAAGTGTACTTATGTATACCGGTGTTTGAAGAGTTATTAAACATAAATGAGTCGTATATTGCATATGCACACATGCATATACATACTTAATGGATTGCAGGAACTTAACTGTACACTGTCACATGGTTATATCCTGTGAAATGGGATGAAGTATTGGTTTTCTATCCATGCTACTCGTTTACCTGTCTATTACACATGTCAAATGATATTTAAATCACAACGTTTCTGTCCCTCATCCCCTTGTATCTTGTGTGTGCATGTGTGTGCGCGTACGTGGGTGCGTGTGTGCGTGCGTACGTGGGTGCGTGTGTGCGTGCGTGTGTGTCTCTCACTCATCGTCTCCACTGCAGGCAAGCGGGTCAGGTGGAACTTGCCGAGCGGCTGGTGGAGTGTCAGTACGAGCTAACAGACAGACTGGCCTTCTACCTGTGCGGCCGACGCCCAGGTGAGCAATGCACCGCACCACACTGCCCCCCATGGATGTGGAGGTGGAACTGCAGTGGCGCTTGTCTGGCCAGGTCATCGTCATGTGAACACTAGATTTCTTTTATATCTTTATGGCGGATATCTTTATAGCTTTTTTATCTTCAAATCCTGTTGGCAGGAAGGGAGGGAGTGAACCTTGTTGTGTATGTGTGTGTTCGTGCGTGCGTTCATATGTGTGTGTGTGTGTGTGTGTAAAGCCGAGCTCAAACTACAGGTTACATGACTCCCGATTTTGTGTACGATTTTGACGTCGGGGTGCAGCGCACACTAGAAGAGAATCGCAACTGTCAATCTTATTCCCGATGGCAAACACATAGAGACAATGCCTGACCTTCTATTTCCAGTCGCAAATATCAACACTGTTCGATTTCTACGATTTACAATTGGCGACTCTTTGAGCTGCCAAAGTTCTATCTTAGAACGTCGCACAGGACGAGGACATCTTTCCCGATAATCGCTTGCGATGGTCCTGGGGGGTATCGTTCCACTGATTGACGTAAGGGGGGTTTTCAGCCGAAAATTGCGCCGATAGTCGAGTAGTTTGAGCCTAGCTGTAGAGACTGCTTGGCGTGCATGTTGTATGTCAGATGTGCATGTGTCTTCTAAGTTTAGCTGTGGCCTCATTAAAGTTTCATGCCGCCCCCCCCCCCACCCCCCTCAAACGCCAGCACCAGATGCCTCAGCATAGCTCAGCCTCCCTCATCATCCGCCAAGATGCTCAAAGAGGGAACACATTTAAGAAAACACACACACACACACACACACACACACACACACACACACACACACACACACACGCATGCGCGCGCACACACACACACACACACACACACACACAGTGGGTGTTTAATACTACATGGCACCAGTGTAAGTTTCTCAAGGTGTTTCTGTGCTGTGATTTTTATCCCTCAGATCACAAGAATGGCCATTACATCATCCCACAGATGGCTGACAGGTATGGCGTGTGTGCATGTGTGTGCGTGCGTGTGCTTGTGTGTGTTGTGTATATTTGCGTGCACAAGTGTGCGTGTGCGTGTGTGTGTGTGCTTTATTTTTGTGACTGTGCATTAACATGTGTGCGCCTGAATTTTTGTGTATACGAGTGTGTGAGCGGGTCTCTGTTTATGTGTTTTGGTAAGTAAATGTGTAGCACAGGCTGTTTTTCCATTGTTGTTGAACAAGTAGATTACTTCATGGGCGCCGCCTGTAGTGTATATTTCAAAGTGGGCTTTGGATCGGTTGCAGTGCTGCATCTTCACCAACAGGCGGCGCTGGGATAATTTCATTGGCACATAGCACATGAGCACAGGCAGCCCAGCGGCACATTACAACTGTTTATTGAGGTGAAATGCACTCAAGCTCATGTGTATTTGCGCTCTATTTCTGGGTTAAAGTCTGTTCTGTGACCACGCTGGTGAATAGACTGCAAATAATTTATTCATGTGGGGATCTAAACTACTTTCTTTCAGTCTCTCTTTCTCTCTCTCTCTCTCCCTCTCTCCTTCTCTCTTTCTTTCTCTCTTTCTCTCTCTCTTCCTCACTCTTTCCTCTCTCTATCCTTTTTTTTATCTATTCACACTTCTCTGCTCTGTGTCTTTTTCTCTTGCTCCTCTTTTTCTTTCTCTCTTGCTCTTGCACTCCTCCTTCCTGTCCTCTCTTTCCTTATGTTTGCCGGTCTCCCTGAATGTATTTCTGTCTTTTCTCTCTCTCTCTCTCTTTTTTCTCTCTGGCTCACTCGTTTTCTATTCTGTTCTCTCCATCTTCGCTGTGCTTGTTGGAGACAGAGCTCGCCCTAAGTGCCCGACGCAGAGGTATCTCTTTCCTTTCTCCTCCTCCCTCCTTTCTCCTTCTCCTCCACCTCCTTCTCCTCCTCATCCTCCTTTCCCAGCACCTCCTCCTACTACTACTACTGCAACCCCTTCCTTCTTTAGTTCATTCATCCCTCCATCCCTCCTTGTGTCTGCCTGCCCGGCCAGTGGCGGGTGTGTATGAGTTTGTAGGCGTGAGTGTCATTGTGTGTACGGTAGTCCCCGCACCCCCCACCCCCTGCCCACCCCCCCAGTCATCTGGCATGTAGACTTTCCTGAGCCCCACCCATTACACCTCTCTAGAACACACACACACACACACACACATACACACACACACACACACACACGTGTGCGCACACACACATGCACGCACACACACATGCACGCACACACACGGCATGGTTGATCATTAATCATACCCCAGCGTAAGGACGCTGACCATGCTGGATTGCTGTGTGTGTGTGTGTATGTGTGTGCAGTTTACGCGTATGTTTGTGAATGTGTGTGTGCTCCAAGCGACTGTGTTGATTTAGAGTGGTCCAGGCATTATCAGATGGTGCATCGTTGTTATAAACACTCTTTTGTTGCTCGCCTCCAGAATTTATGCTATTGGTATTCAGCTGAGAGGCTTTCCTCCAACGCAGAACAGGATAAACTCACCTTAGTCTCAGCCGAAATAGTAGGCTTTTTAAAGGAAAGAAGATACGAGCAAATTACAATGCACTGTGTTTACAGCACATTCAATAAAGCACAACTTGATGCAAGCACGCATTCCATTAAATCCAAGATAAGTTACATTGTTGTCACAGCAATTCATCTTATGTGACTCTAATTCGAATGAACTGAGAGATCTGCTTAAGTAACACAGTATCAAGAGATATCCCCCCCCCCTTATTCCCTCCCAGTGTCAACCTGCCAGTTTAACCCCTTCAACGCCCCACCTATCCACCACCTCATCTGTCTGTATGTGTCCACTAGATGAAGGTCCTCACGCTAACTGACTGACTTTGCTCATCAACCCCCCACCTCCTCCTCCTCCTCCTCTTCCTCTTCCTCCCTGTCTGTCAGTGTGCTATGTCACTGTTGTCTATCTGTGGTTTATCATGTTATTGAAGGTTTCCACTGTTTTGTGTGCGTGTGTGTGCGCGCATCCACGTGCGTGTTTGTGTGTGTCTGTGTGTTGTCCATGTAGCTTGGACCTCTCTGAACTGGCCAAGGCAGCCAAGAAGAAGCTACAAGCGGTGAGTATAGCCGTGTGTGTGTGTGTGTGTGTGTGTGTGTGTGTGTGTGTGTGTGTGTGTGTGTGTGTGTGTGTGTGTGTGTGTGTGCTCGTCAGGGCCGGATTAATATGACCTGGGGCCCCTAGGACAAAGGTTTCGTGACAAATTTACATAGATTGTGTCAGAAGTACGAGCTAAGAGCTAAGCATAACATGTCTACAAGCTGTACTCAACACGACAGATGAATTTGTCAATATTGCATCTTGTCACAATTCTGATCTTTTTCACTTTTGGCCAATCAGGGGCCCCCTGGCTGGTGGGGGCCACTAGGAAGCAGCCACATGTAGATTTGTGTGTTAATCCGGCCCTGGCGTGTGTGTATGTCTGCGTGCTTGTGTCTGTGTGTGAAGGGCAAGGTGAGCTGCATAAGCGCAGCAGGAAGACCAACCATGCCATGCCGCAGGTGTGACCTTTCTAAGCCCTGCATATAAACTGCCTGCCACCTCCATACATATCAACTCCCAACCCCCATGCACTGCACCAATGCAATAGGGTCATTGAGGTTATTAGAAGCAAATATGAGAATGGAATGGAGCAGCCACAGCTAATGTCGCTACTGTGTGAAGATTGCACATTTATTAATTGTTCAACATGTTTTATTTATATAGAATTCATGTGTTTTATGTATATATTTTAAAAAGATATAATCCATATTATTGTTGCTTAAGGTACATTAGCTGTGGTTGACTGTACCTGACTGCTACTGAAAGCATCAATGAGCCATTACTATTCAGTGGCAATCGATGCATTTCTCCTCTCTTAGTTTCGGATCATAAATCATGTGTTCAGCATGGATTTAAATGGTGTTCTTGAAAACAGTCCTGACCTTTTTTTTGACCTTGCAGTTAAAACCACATTCTGAAACTTAAATGGATGTAAATGTATTCAGATTTTTTTAAAGTTCTGTTCGGATCAATATGGTATTCTTCAGTGTAATTCAGTAGCCAACCAGGACTTACTATATACTGTATTTAAAAAAGAAAATTGAGAATCCAGCCGTGTTTACTTTTCATGTACACCAGTTGAAAAAAATGTGAGAGAATCGCTTTAATCAGTTTATATTAACAATATAACAGTTCACCTGGTTCCTTGTAGTCATCTTTTCATTGCTGCCTCACCCACGTAATGTAATGGGTATAAAAATGTTCATATTTAAGGAGATTATATGACTGTTCACATGAGGAAAAAACTTGTTTTAGGCATTTAATCAAATTAAAAACATAAATTTACTTGTGGCTATTACATACAGTTGAGGACGATATTATTAGCCCCCCTCCTGAAATTAGACATATCTCTTCATTGATCATTGAGAATGATCATTATTAATAAATGTATGTTATTCTGGAAACGAATACACCATGGAGATAGTATCCAATAAGTTAAATTTGGACTTTTCCATTTTCACAATGAGTTTAAACAAAAAAGTGTAAAAATGGCAAGGACAAAATTATTACCCCCCTTATCATTAATAGTCAATACAGTGCCATTTATGAACAAAAATTGACACCAGGCACTTTGATTAGTTGTTAACTATGTTGGCACATGTCCTACCAGGGATTTTGGTCCATGTTTTTCATTGCATATAGTTAAGCTGGTCCAAATTGCATGGATGTTGAGGATGGACATTCATTTTCAGCACTCTTCAAATACTATCTGAAGGATTGAGGTCTGAACCACTCCATGACCATGATTTTAGTATCCTTGAAGAACATTTGAACTATTTTGGATGCAAGTTTTGGGTTATTATCTTATTGAAAGATCCAGTGAAGATCTTAAAGATGGCCTCTCAACGTCATTTAATTAATATTGCCGTGTTCCCAATTGTTATTGAATGTGTTACGCGTTGGTCCTGTTTTAAAAAACGTTCTGGTTGCTTTGTTTCAAGACGTTTTTGCAAGCTGGCAAGGTGGCTTGTGGAGAAATGAGAGAGTGTTCCGTGTTTCTCGTGGAAATGCGTCTCTGATTGGCTCACTCCTCCTGCTCTCAAAGAAACGCGTCTCTGATTGGCTCAGTCCTCCAGTTCTTGGAGAGAATGTAATGGGAAACAGAGTCGCCACTTCCCCGGGTGGTACTGCACTATAGGGGCGCCAACGGAGGCGTGCAGGCTCCATTCAGGGCTGTGCTCTTTCGACAGCGACCCCTAGGCGAGCTGCAGGCACGGAGCAACCGGAGTGAGCAGGCTTTATGTATGAGGCTTTGTGCTGTGTGTGTACCTGAGAGTAGCAACCAGCTGATAGCTAAGCTAAGCTATGTTTCGGGCCACCAGACGTTGCTTGTTTTGAAAACAAGCAGAAAAAAATTACTCGACATGTGACGAAACACAGAAAGGCTTTCGTGATTCGCTCGTTTCTCTGCATTATTTATGTAAATTGGGAAACACCGGGAAACACAGCCAGGAGAGTTGACGCACCGCAATGAGAGCCTTGCAAGTGAGTTTAACTTGGGGTGACCGTCCGATCTTCGAAAGGAGTGAGTAAAACTGAGTTTTATCGGAAGTTGGCCTTTAACTCCCTCTATGAGCATATTTTTACAAGGTCACTTTCCACATTCTATCATAATTTTCCGTTTTTATGGTGCCATACACCCACACAAGTTTTCCTGTGGCTGAGGCTGCCACAGAATGATGCATCCACCACCATGTTTAATTGTGGAAACCATCTTATAACGATTCAAGGCCTATCCCTTTCTTCACCTGACAGAAGCAGAATTCATGCATCAAAGCAGGTGCAATTGAATATCATCAGATGAAAGCAGAGACGTTCAAAACTCATTTTTGACTTTCAAATGTTCACAGGTAAAGCTCAATAACACTCTGATATGCACTGCCTTTAGTAAAGGGGTTCTTCTGTGATGACGGCCCCAAAGCCCAATATGATGACAAGCCCTAACAACTGTCTTTCTTGGGGGGGAAAAACCTCCAGGTGAGGCCAGGTCAATAACAATCATCTAGGCAGGTGTCCAATGCTTCTTTGGTCTAATGAGGCTAAGCAGTTTCCACAGTTACACATAGTGGAAGGGCATCAAGTTTAGTCTGTTATTCAGCCTCAGACACAGGGAGTCTGGGTCTGAATCTGGATTGCTGGGTCTTCCAACAACATTGTAACCCAAATCATACATTTAGATTAGTTCGGAGGTTCTTCAAGGACACTAAAACCATGATAATGGAATCACCCGCGCATATTCCAGTTCTCAATCCCACTGAGAGTCTGTGGTTAATGTCTATGCTCAGCATCCATGCGATTTGGACCAGCTAGAACACTTTGCAGTGAAAAAATGGGCCAAAATCCCTAGTGGGGCACAAGCCAACCTAGGTAGCAACTTATCAGAGCCTGTTGTCAGTTTTTGTTCATAAATGGCGCCTTATTGACTATTAATGATCAGGGGGCTAATAATTTTGTCCTTGTCATTTTTGCCCTTTTTTGTTTAAAATCATCGTAACAATAGAAAAATCCAAATTCAACTCATTGAACATTATCTACATCAGTGTATTTGTTTCCAGAATAACAGAAACGGTGAATAATGGTAATTCTTACTGAGAAATCAAGAGAAATGTCTAATTTCAGGAGGGGGGCTAATAATATCGTCCTCAACTGTACATTTCCAGTGGTGAAAAAGCGCGTCATCACTGGAAAGTTGAAATAGTAGAGTTTAAACTGGATGAGTCTTGTGTGTGTTGGGCATGGCTCTTGCCCCATCTTGCCCCTGGGCTCTCTTTCCACACTGTTCTTTGTTTCGCTGGCTCTTGGCTTTTGCTGTGGGTCGGGCAGACGTACGTAAGTGGCTGGCATTTTGGGAACTCTGTACATTTTTTGCCAGTGGTCGCCCTCTTTCAAAGTGGCGTAAGCTAAGTGTTTCCAGAATCTGTGTTTGTGTCTCCCTGGGGGTATCTCTGGCAATTCTAATTTCTTGTTTTCCATAGTGTATATACTTGAGCAACGCAAGGTTTTTTCCATTTAAAGTGATGCTGTCCCATTTTTGGAAATAAGCTCATTTTACACCTCACCTTGAGTTAAATAATAGGGTTTTACCTTTCTCCTGTACTTTCAACTGTTCTCCGAGTATGGCGGTGCAAATTTTACCTCCATGCTAGCAGTTAACATGGAGTCCTATGAGACCAGCTGGCGGCTAACTGGTCTCATAGGAGTCAATGTTAACGGCTAGCTTAGAGGGAAAATTTGCACTGCCATACCTAGAGAACGGTTGGAAGTATAGGACAATGGTAAAACCCTATTATTTAACTCAAGGGCTATGGACTGAAGCTCCTTTGTGTGTGCGTGTGTGGGTTTGCATTTTGTGTGCGTGTTTGTAACTCTTAGTTTCTTTTTTCCATAATGTGTATACTTGAGTAATCCGGTGTGTGTGTGTGTGTGTGCGTGTGTGCGTGTGTGCGTGTGTGCGTGTGTGTGTGTGTGTGTGCTGTGTGTGTGTGTGTGTGTGTGTGTGTGTGTGTGTGTGTGTGTGTGTGTGTGTGTGTGTGTGTGTGTGTGTGTGTGTGTGTGTGTGTGTGTGTGTGTGTGTGTGCGTGCGTGCGTGCGTGCGTGCGCTCTTAAGAAGTGTGCTGAAGCTGTTTTCTTTCTCTGTTTGTTTGTTTGTTTGTGTGGCAGCTGAGTAACCGGTTGTTTGAGGAGCTGGCCATGGATGTGTACGATGAGGTGGACCGACGGGAGAATGACGCTGGTAAGCCTCACCACCACCTCCTCCTTCTCCTCCTCCTCCTCCTCCTCTCCTCTCCTCCCTCTGACACACTCTGCTACACTGCTCACTCTTTTCTTTCTTTCTCTCTCGCCAACCTTTCTCTGTCTCTCGCCAACCTTTCTCTCTCTCTCCTTCTATCTCTCACTCTCT
>NC_085864.1:43968690-44053690 GCF_034702125.1 Engraulis encrasicolus | reverse complement strand
AATGGGGTGATGGAGAGGAGGGTGATGAGGATGATGAGGCAGGGTTGAAGGAGCAAGGCAAAGGGATGTAGCAGGCCTCAGCAGACACTCCCGTGAGAAAAGCAGTCAACACAAACATGCCATGGAGGAGTAGGGAAGCAAGGGATTGGTGAACAGAAGGAGGAGTGGAAGAGGGGTAAGAGGAGAGGGAGGGAGGGAGGGATGGAGGAGGATGAGGAGGAGAGACACAGAGGGAGGGATGAGCAGCCAGTCAACACATCAACACAAACATGACTCAGGCAAGGGGAAACAGAGGGATTGATGGAGTGATGGAGAGGAAGATTAGGAGGAGAAGAGAGAGGAGGAGGAGGAGGAGGAGCAGCAGGAGCAGAGACAGCGGGAGGAGCTAACATGGTAAAGGCCCCAGCAGCCTCCCCGGTGAGGACCACTTAACACAGGGATGTCAAACTCCGGCAAGGATGCCGAATTTGGACCTCTGAGTCATTTTATTTGACCCGTGAGATCATTCAAAATGCGTATTACATTTTCCTCACATACGCCATTAATTCATAATACATGCGTGCATGCATAATTTTATCCCATTTAAACAATATATATATTGAGTTTGGCCCTCAACCTCCTTTGAATTTGACATTAATTCAACACTACTAGGACTCTGGATAGTAATGGAGGAGGGATGGAGTGATGCAAAGAGATGTAGGGACAGAGGGGTGGACTCCCACTAAGTCAGTGATTCTCAAAGTGTGGTTCGGGGACCACTGGTGGCCCGCGACACAGCTCAGGTGGTCCTTGAGGAGATTT
Organism: Engraulis encrasicolus; assembly: GCF_034702125.1. Lineage (NCBI taxonomy): Eukaryota > Metazoa > Chordata > Actinopteri > Clupeiformes > Engraulidae > Engraulis > Engraulis encrasicolus. The sequence goes on along the minus strand of NC_085864.1, from coordinate 44,052,889 downwards.
CTAATTTTCCAAGGCAAGCTAGCAATAGGCTACATTTGTAACATTATTACAAAGCTGCGCATAGCTGAAGTCATATTTTACCACAATAAGACAAGCTTGTAATGTGAAGAAAAAGCAAGTGATCTGCATCAAAATAAGCAGTGTCAAATTAGCACCCGTCAACTGTCAATTCAGTTGGCAGGTGGTCCCTGAACATTTTTGGGCGGACAAAGTGGTCCTCAGTCTGAAACAGTTTGAGAAACACTGCAATAAGTGATGATGTCAGAGGGAGGAGGGATGGAGTGATGCAAAGAGATGTAGGGACAGAGGGGTGGACTCCCACTAAGTGATGTCAGAGGAAGAGAGAGATGGAGTGCATCCCAATATGTGACCTTGCCTCCTCCACTTGTGCTTCTCTCCTCGTCCTGCCTCCTGGCCCCTCCTCTGTGGAGAAAACGATAAAGTTTTCCAGCTGTCAGCCTCGCCACAACAACTTTTGAGGGACTGTTTTTTATTCACCATCCCAATTGCAAATGAGAAAAAGACTTTACAATTGAGCTTTTGCAAGATATTGAAATATAATGCTGTTGTCAGTGATGTCATCATGACGAGAAGCAAGTGGAGGAGGCAAGTGGAGGAGGCAAGGTCGCATATTGACATGTACTCATTGAGTGATGAGCGGGCAGGTGGATCAGGAGGAGGAGAAGGAGAAGGAGGAGGGATGGAAGACAGGAGAGGATGATGGGCAGGGAGGTATGGGAGGGTGCTAGGATATGGGCTAGTAGGGGAGGAGAGGGCTGGAGTGATGGAGGGATATGCTGGGCAGAGGAAGGAGAAAGAGAGAGAGCGGGAGAGGGAGGGAGGAGGGAGAGTTGGCTCTGGCCGCGGGCTAATGTGATTGCAGAGATGCGATTAGAGGGCAGTTATGGGGTGTTGATGAAGGGACGGCTGGCTAGCTGGGAGGCCGATGTGGAGACCAGGGGGAAGGGTCATGTCTAGTGTGCGTGGTGGTGGTGTTGTTGTTGGCAGCAGCTCTCTCTCGCTCTCTCTCGCTCTCTCTCGCTCTCTCTCGCTCTAGCTCTCTCGCTCTCTCTCTCGCTCTCGCTCTCTCTCTCTCTCCCTCCCCTCCCTCTCTCTCTCTCTCTCTCTCTCTCTCTCTCTCTCTCTATATATATATATATATATATATATATATATATATATATATCTATATCTATATATATATATATCTATCTATATATATATCTCTATCTATATATATATCTCTATCTATATATATCTATATATATATATATCTATATATACACATACATACACACACACAACCACACAACCATAACCACTCTGTCTCCTCTCTCTCCCCTAACAGAGGCATTAGATCTGGGTCAGGGCGATGACCAATATAGAGACGAGGACACATCAACATGCCCCCCAGCCTCCCTAATCTCTCTCTCATCACTCTCATCTCTTCTCTCTCTCCTCTCTCTGTCCTTACAGAGGTGTAAGATGGGCCAGGACGTTGACAATAACACACATCCCACATTAACTAGCTTGACATATCAACATGCCTACCCTCCCCATAATTGATAACCTCCCTAATGTCCCTCTCTCCTCTCTCCTCTCTCTTCTCTCTCTCTCTCTCTCCTCTCTCCTCTCTTCTCTCTCCTCTCTCCTCTCCCTTCTCTGTCCTGCTAACAGAGGCGTTAGATCTGAGCCAGGACGATGACCAGCATGACTACGACAGCGTAGCGTCAGACGAGGACACGGACAGCGAACTGGCCACACAGAACAACAGCAACACGCAACGCAACAACCGCGCCAAGGTGAGGGGACCGGTGGCCACACACACAGACAGACACACAGACACACAGACACACAGACACACAGACACACAGACACACAGACACACAGACACACAGACACACAGACACACAGACACAGACACACACACACAGACACACACACACACACAGACACACACACACACACACACACACACACACACACACACACACACACACACACACACACACACACACAGAGTCATGCAAACACACGTGTAGACATACAGTGCTTCGAACGGTATGACAATACTACATGTGTCCTCTAATGGCAGCTATAGGGAATGATAGCAGACAACTTGTGATTTGTTCAAGTCCATCCTTTTAGCGCAGCTCTCAGATTTCCCCAGTTGTGTGTGGTTTTTTTTACCCTTTTAAACAATTAAGTGGTATTTGGGGACCTTCCCTTTATAAAAACAACATAGCTGGGTTTGGGGTGGAGGCCAGCCGTACCCTGCTCCAGCCAATCGGCACGCGTGTTTAGAATCCTCAGCCAATCACAATGTGTCTTTAACCCCCCCTACAGAAGGCAGAGTCCTTCAGTTGTGGTATCACTTCACCATCAGTCTACCACCACAGGCGTGGAACACATTGTTAATTGTTATGTGCCTCCTCTACACTAAAAGCTGGGAGCAGGGGTGTAGTGGGCGCGGTATGCGGGAGTACGCAGTCCACCCACTTCCCCTGAGGTGAGATTTAAAAAAGAAAAATTCTGTCTGTGTTTGAATACAAAAAGCGGTTGACATGATAAGTTGCCTAATTAATTGATGATCTCACAAATCGCGTACCACACTAAAAGCTGGGAGACTGGTGTGATGAGCTGTAACAACATTATGTCATCACGGACTGAGCAACACTGGCCTGCTGTGTTAATGACACTCATTAAAAAGGCAGCTCGGAGACTGGCATCACACACTCTTGTGCCTGTTGTTTTCCCCATTCACTTCACTTTGGTTGAGGTCCCTCCCTTGCTGCCACAGGAAAATGTAGATTCACTGCTTTGTGTGGAATGTACTGCCTGAAAAGTTTGAAAAAAAAAAGTTCAAATGTTTGAAAAACTTTTGGCTGATCCATGTCTGTCAGACATGTTAACCATCAATACTTTGATGGACGCAAGCGTCTGATTGAGGCATAACACTTGCCAAGGTTGGAAGTGGGAAATGGATGCGGTCATCCTGCAGCCTGTCCCATGTACGAGACAAATTGCCCATGGGGGATCCAGGTTCGAATCCTGCCTGGGTCATTTCCCTCATCCTCCCAAAATCTTCCCATCTTCAAGCACCTCCTGTCATCTCCTCACTATCATACCAAATAAAGACACTAAAATCCCCCCCAAAACGCTGCTGCCCAGAGTTAGAAGTTGGAATCCTGCTCAGACATCCTATGGCTGCAGGCTGTCCCACGTGTGGGCAAGCTGCCCATGGGCACGCAGGTTCGAATTTGTCCCGAGTCATTGCCCAGCCATCCAAAATCCTCTCTGCCAATTACCTCCTATAATCTCTTTACCATCATACCAAATAAAGGCACTAAAAGCCCCCAAATTCAGAGGCAACGTTTGAACACTGCTACCCTGCAGACTCACTGACTGAGGGTGGACAAACGGGTATGCTGTCCCAGGCCCAGTGAGAGATGGGGCCCAGAATTGGTTCCCCATGACACTGTATGTATTGAGAGGGGAGGCTGGGGGGGGGGGGCTTGCAATGCATGTTTGTCCTGGGCCCAGTCTAGGCTGTCAGCGGCCCTGCTGCCCAGAGTTGGGAGATGGAATCCAGAGCTCAGTCATCCTGCGGCTGCTGCAGCCTGTCCCAGCATGCTCTGCGAGGCCGGCGGCGGTGGCGGAGAGCATAGTTGGGCGGTGACATCAGCAGCTGGGGCTGCCGCGGCTAATCAGAGGCTCATTGTTTGGCTCCTGCAGGGAGGAAGTGGAAAGGGAGAGGTGGAGAGGGAGAGGTGGAGAGGGAGAGGTGGAGAGGGAGAGAGAGAGAGAGAGAGAGAGAGAGAGAGAGAGAAAGAGAGAGAGAGAGCGAGCGAGAGAGAGAGTGAGAGAGAGAGAGAGAGAGAGAGTGAGAGAGAGAGAGAGAGAGAGAGAGAGAGAGAGAGAGAGAGAGAGAGAGAGAGAGAGAGAGAGAGAGAGAGAGAGAGAGAGAGAGAGAGAGAGAGAGAGAGAGAGAGAGAGAGCTAGTACTACTGCTGTGCAGAGCAGCGCTGCACAGCCCCAACGCACATAGTATGCACATACACATAGATATTATATTATTTTAAACACACACTGTCAAATAATCATACTCACACACACCCATCTACACACATGAACGGAGCACACACTTCTACAAACGCGTGTGCACCTCCATGTGCACATGTACCCACACACAAGCTAGCTCACACCCAACCATGTCAAACACACACATAAATAAATACACATTTCTGCTCATGCACACACATTTTAATATGCATGACTGCATCCCTCTACAACAGTGTTTCTCAAACTTTTTCAGACCGAGGACCACTTTGTCCCCCCAAAAATGTTCAGGGACCACATGTCAATTGAACTGACAGTTGATGGGTGCTAATTTGACACATCTAATTTTGGTGCAGATCACATAGTTTTTATTTACATTTACAAGCCTGTCTTATTGTGGCGCAAATGACACTTCAGCTATGTTCAGCGTTGTAATAATGTTACAAATATAGCTTACTGCTAGCTTGTCTTGGAAAAATGGAAATCCCCTTGCGGACCACCTGAGCGCTGTCGCGGACCACTAGTGGTCCCCGGACCACACTTTGAGAAACACTGCTCTACAATCTAACAGATAAATAGACCAATGCATACACTTCAGTACTGTTACATGCACACAAATGTATGAGCGCAAACCACAACAACACTCGCATCCGCAAAAACTTACACCACCTCTCATACACTTGTACAAATACATTCAAACACACAGACACTCCCACAAAACTGATACACAAATAGAAGCACTCAAACACACCCCATAGATGCAAACACTGAGAGGCTGAGTCAGGACAGTGCAAATCCCGCCAAGTGCAATCATGGCTTTGACTCTACTGTAGTCTCTTGGGTGAGGTGGCGTGGGTGGAGAGGGAAATGCTCTCTCTCTCTCTCTCTCTCTCTCTCTCTCTCTCTCTCTCTCTCTCTCTCTCTCTCTCTCTCTCTCTCTCTCTCTCTCTCTCTCTCTCTCTCTCTCTCTCTCTCTCTCTCTCTCTCTCTCTCTCTCTCTCTCTCTCTCTCTCTCTCTCCTCTCCTCTCCTCTCCTCTCCTCTCCTCTCCTCTCCTCTCCTGAACTTTGTCCATGTGTGGACACGTATTGTGTGTTTCCAAATTGTCAGTGAAAGCCAGAAGAGAAAATGGTGGTGGCTTAGAGGCCTTGTTATTGTGACATCTCTGGCTTGGCCACTGTGGTTTCGTGCAGACTGCAGAGGGATTGAAGTGGATGCCATTGCAATGCTGTAAGATTCCTGTAGTTATGTATGACATGTAAACAAATACCTGTCTTGTGTCAGCTATTACGCTTTTGATGGGCAGGTATGAATTGTCAAATGGTGCAGACAGTGAGGTAAGGGCCTTCAGAGATTGGAGAGTGTGGCGCAGATGTGGATGTGCATGATCAGAAGCGTTATCTCATAGGTGACAAATCGCCTACCTAGGGGGACATTGTGCCAGGGTGGTTCAACCTGCTCATCATCACCTTACTAAAATAATTAAGTGAAAGCCCACCTGGGAAACTCCACAGCAGACAAGTGTTTATTGCACACATGCACACACAACAAAATTACATTTTATGCCTCTCCCGTGCAAGGGGGCAGCCCCCAATGGCGCCCCAAGGGAGCAGTGCTGCGGGACGGTACCATGGTCAGTGTACCTCAGTCATGGAGGAGGATGGGGGAGAGCACTGGTTAATTACTCCCCCCATCAACCTGGCGAGTGGGTAGTCGAACCGGCAACCTTTGGGCTACAAGTCTGACGTCCTAACCGCTTACCCATGACTGCCCATAGGTCATGTTTTGCCGAGACTGAGTTTTTTTATTGGTAGAAATCATCTCCTCCTTATCCTTCCACCCATCATGGTAAAAGCACTCAGTTGAGATTTTATGATGATACCCCTTTAGGGTAATTGCAGATGTCAAGAGTGGTGAGAAATGTTGGGAAAATAAGTCAAACACCCCTGACCCCAGAAAATGACTCGGGTGATTATTTTAGGAAGGTGACTGTATGTGAATGAAAAAATATATCCAAGGCACTCTTCTTCTGGGTTAAAAAGCTTTTAATAAACAGCTAGTTCATAGTAGAACGGTTAAAAATTGCCAACATGTTTCGGCCGACAATGGCCTTCTTCAGGGCTGTAAAAACATTTCAAATCTCCCCCCACTTCCCTATATGCATGTGAACGTCATCAAGTTCTGGTGCGCGTCGCGCAGGTCTCCAAACCGTGCGCGCCTGTGAACGTGCGCGCCATCTGGTTACTCCCGTCCGTGCTCGCACAGGTGCCCAAAACAAATATGGTAGACACCTGCTGTCCTTACACCTTATAGGCTACAAGAAAAACAGAGAGTATCATAAACCATTCTTAAAAACATCAACACTTCATAATAACTAATAAATATCAGAGAAATGAAATCATGTCGATGTTATCATTCAAACCCGGATATTGCATGGCATTTAAACTGTGTATCCATCTGCTCTCTTTTTGGTTAAGCAGTCTTTGTCTATCCCCTCTTCGTGTATTCAAAGGGATGTGGTCAATGCCTATTGCTGTGAAAGTGGCAGGTGCATTTGTATGTGTTTCTGTAAAGTGCTTAGCCATGGCGTAATCACAGTTGCCACTTCTCACTGCATATTTGTGCTCCGCCAAGCGGTCCTTTAAGCGTCTTTTGGTGCGGCCCACATAGAAGGCTTCACACAGAGAGCATCTCAGCATATAGATGACATGAGTCGTTTGGCAGTTTATGAAGTGTCTAATATTGAAAACTTTGTGTGTGATCGGGTGCGTAAAACTCGTAGATTTCTTCACAAAGTCACAGATCTTGCAATGTCCGCACTTATAAGTGCCATTGGGTTTCTGGGGTATCCACGTATTCGGTTGCTCCCTAGTGGAGATGTGACTGCGCACTACTCTATCACCTATAGTTGGGGCTTTTTTAAAAGAGAACACCGGGGGTTCTTTGAAGATGTCCCTCAGTGCGTCATCACATTGGAGCAAGTTCCAGTTGTTTCTGATAATCCTGCGGATGTCGTTGGCCTCCGTGCTATAGCGCGTCGCGAAGAACATTCGGGTGTTATCATTTACTTTCTGTTTTCTCTTTAAAAGCTCGCCTCGTTCCTGTGCTTGGGCTTTAGCACGGGCTGTATTCAAAACGTTTGATGGATAGCCCCGTTCTCTGAAGCGATCAAGCATCTCTTTACTTTTCGTCTCAAAGTCTTCTTCCTTATCGCAAATCCTGCGCAGCCTTTGGAATTGTCCATAGGGGATGTTATTGATTAAGGAAGGGGGGTGAAAACTTTTTGCATGCAAAAGGGTGTTTTTGTGTATATCTTTTCGGTAAATAGAAGTGTGTAAATGTCCACTTGTGTCTTTGGTGATTTCCAGATCAAGAAAATTGATTTTCGTTTTACTGTATTCCAAAGATAATCTTCAGTGCCATTCCACAACAGTATGACGTCATCAATAAATCTCGCCCACCAAGCTACCTTGTCTTTGTAGATATTGGTATGTCCAAATACATAGTCCTCTTCCCATTTGCCCATAAACAAGCCGGCATATGACGGGCTAAAACAAGCACCCATAGCGCAGCCTTTAATCTGCTTGAACAGTTTCTCTTGGAATAAAAAGACATTATTATTCAAAGTCCACTCTGTTAAGTCCAATAAAAAATCGGTGGGTGGGTTATGTGGGTGGGTCCTTGTATTAAGAAAGTGCTTAAGGGCTGCCAGGCCCTCTTGGTGGTCAATATTTGTGTACAGAGCTTCAACATCCATTGTGGCTAAAATGCACTCTGAATTGACAGTCATGTCTTTCAATTTACATAACACATCTGTTGTGTCTTGTATATATGCTGGCAGTGTAGGGAGTAGTGGCTTTATAAAAAAATCTACGTACTTGGAAATTGGCTCCAGTAGACTTTCGTTGCCAGAGATGACTGGTCTGCCCGGGGGGTTGGTTAAGTTCTTGTGCACTTTTGGTAAGAGGTAAAAAGATGCAATCCTTGGGTGGGGCTTGTATAAAAATTCAAATTCTTGGGATGAGATGAGGTCATCCTCCCTCGCTCTTAATAATAGCTCCTTTTTTTTTTGTTGCCTATAAGGTGTAAGGACAGCAGGTGTCTACCATATTTGTTTTGGGCACCTGTGCGAGCACGGACGGGAGTAACCAGATGGCGCGCACGTTCACAGGCGCGCACGGTTTGGAGACCTGCGCGACGCGCACCAGAACTTGATGACGTTTCACATGCATATAGGGAAGTGGGGGGAGATTTGAAATGTTTTTTACAGCCCTGAAGAAGGCCATTGTCGGCCGAAACATGTTGGCAATTTTTAACCGTTCTACTATGAACTAGCTGTTTATTAAAAGCTTTTTAACCCAGAAGAAGAGTGCCTTGGATATATTTTTTCATTGACTTGGATGGATCCTTCGTAAAGGATAACCAAAGAGCACCTTCGCCAAAACTTCAGTGAACGCCGAAGCCCTCTGACCATTTTTCTTTTTTCTTTGTGACTGTATGTGACCTACAGTAGGCTCAAGTTAGCATTCTACAAGCAGTACACTGAAGATGAAGGCTTCCCTAAAAGCCTGGGGCGGAGTTCTCGAAACCAAAGTTGCTAACTATGTTAGCTACTTTGTTGTTTGCAATGCAATTTCCCATTGGCAACTACCGAAGTTGCTAACAGGCTAACAACTTCTCTTTTGAGAAATACACCCCTGGCTTGCCGGGGGCACTGTGGCACAGCGCGCTAAGTCCCCCCCACACACATGGGTCTGCTAGTCCGGGACCCAAGTTATAGTCTGGCCTGGGTCTTCTCCCATCCCTGCCCCATCTCTTCCTCTCCCACTCTCTTCCTGTCATACTCCCGAGTGTCCTATCAACAAAGACACAGAACGCCCTTTAATAAAAAGCCTTGCTTGCTCTTAGCGTGCAAAACTGTTTTCCTTAAACCCCCCCTAGTGGTATGAAATGAGGCGACTGTTGTGCCTGTCAGCAGAGTTGCTGGAGTGGGCCATAGTACTCGCTCGCGGTTCCCTCCTGTTTACGGCTTTTTGGTTTTTGGGCGGCTGATTAAAGCTGTGGCCTGGCATTAGGGGCGGGTTAAACGGCTCTATCTGCGGGGGAGATTGCTTTTATGGGCCCGCATTCATCATGGTTTGGAGTTTGGAGAGACCGCCGCACCGGCCCGCTCACAAATGGGAAACAAATAGCCTCAAGGGCCGCACAGGTCCCGAGTCTCTCCTTCCCTCTCTCTCTCCCTCTCTCTCTCCCTCTCTCTCTCCCTCTCTCTCTCGTGCGTGCGTACACGATCAGTTGCAACCCATCTGGGCATGTAGAAGCGCGCGCACACACACACACACACACACACACACACACACACACACACACACACACACACACACACACACACACACACACACACACACACACAAACTCTACACAGCTACACTTGTGTCAGTCTTATATGAGAATTAATGTGCTGCCCTGTGCTGTAATGATTTTACACACGGCTCTGCTGATGCTGGGGGTGCTATCGAGTCTGGTCCCCACAGCTCCTATTAAGCCTCCGCTGCTGCAGCAGGGGCAGGGGCAGGAGGAGACATTTGTGTTATAGAGGAGCATAATTTGCTCTCCGTTTATCTTTTTTTTTCCTTCTGTCCCCTTGTGGCGTTTTATGCTGATTGCTCGTTGTTTTGTTTTGTTGTTGCTGCCGATTTCTGGTTATTTCTAAGAGGAAGTGAGTGTCGGCAAGAAAAGTTTGTCGGTATCGTGGTTCTGAATTTTCTTTGTTTTGTGTGTCTGTGTGTGCGTGTGCGTGTGCGTATTTGTGTGCGTGTGTGTCTGTCTCTCTCTCTCTCTCTCTCTCTCTCTCTCTCTCTCTCTCTCTCTCTCTCTCTCTCTCTCTCTCTCTCTCTCTCTCTCCCCCTCTCTCTGCTCTGTCCCCCCTCCCTCTCTCTGTGTGGCTGTGTCTCTATGTCTCTCCATCCATCCATCCATCCATCCATCTGTGTCTGTCTATCTCTGTCTCTATCTCTATCTCTATCTGTGTTTGTATTTCTTTCTATCTGTCCGTCCATGTGTGTGTGTCTCCATGTATGCGTCCATGTCCGTGTGTGTGTGTGTGTTCGTGTGTGTGTGTGTGTGTGTGTGTGTGTGTAGAGCATGGACTCGTCGGACCTGTCTGACGGCCCCATCACGCTGCAGGAGTACCTGGAGGTGAAGAAGGCGCTGGCCTCCTCTGAAGCCAAGGTTCAGCAGCTCATGAAGGTCAACAACAACCTCAGCGAAGAGCTCCGGCGACTACAGAAGGAGGTACACACACACACACACACACACACACACACACACACACACACACACACACACACACACACACACACACACACACACACACACTCAGCGAAGAGCTCCGGCGACTACAGAAGGAGGTACACACGCATACGCAGACACACACACACACACACACACACACACACACACACACACTCAGCGAAGAGCTCCGGCGACTACAGAAGGAGGTACACACACATACACACACACACACACGCACACACACACACACACATACACAAGCACACACACATAGACACACACACACACACACTCAGCGAAGAGCTCCGACGACTACAGAAGGAGATACACACACATACGCAGACACACACACACACACACACACACATACACAAGCACACACATGCATGCACACATGCTCAGCGAAGAGCTCCGACGACTACAGAAGGAGGTACACACACACACACATACACATACACATACACATACACATACACATACACATACACATACACAAACACACATACACAAGCACACACATGCATGCACACATACTCAGCGAAGAGCTCCGACGACTACAGAAGGAGGTACACACACACACACATACACACACACATACACAAGCACACACATGCATGCACACATACTCAGCGAAGAGCTCCGACGACTACAGAAGGAGGTACACACACACACACATACACACACACATACACACATACTCAGCGAAGAGCTCCGACGACTACAGAAGGAGGTACACACACACATACGCAGACGCACACACACACGCACGCACGAACGCACGCACGCACACTCACATTCAGCAAAGAGCTCCGACTACTAAAGAAGGAGGCACACAAACACACACACTCACGCACAGCAGGTCTGCACACTCACTCACACAGATGTGCACACAGAAGTTCACCTTGCATCATATTACATCATAGTGCTATTAGTCCCAGCTGTGACAGCTTGGCTGGAGTGCTTGTATCTGTGCAATGCAAGTCCCAACATCCTAATGGAATACAAAAACACGCACACGCACACACACACACGCACACACACACACACACACACGCACACACACACGCGCACACACGCACACACGCACACATGCACACTCACACATGCACACAGAAATTCACCTTGCATCCTATTACATCACAGTCCTATTAGTCCCAGTTGTGACAGCTTGGCCGGCAGAGTGCGCACACACACACACACACACACACACACACACAAGCTCACCTTAAAATGTACTTCAACAGACTCCCAAAAAAAACGTAATTGAATTGGGTCAGCATACTCTCACACACACACTCGCACTCGCACACACACACACACACACACACACACACACACACACACACACACACACACACACACACACACACACACACACACACACACACACACACACACACACACACACACACACACACACACACACACTGATTGACTGTCATATGCACAGCAACACAAAGACAGTGCTGTCATTGGCAAACAGCGTCCTCTTTCATTGCTCTCTCTCTCTCTCTCTCTCTCTCACACACACACACACACACACACACACACACACACACACACACACACACACACACACACACACACTGTCTCACACTCAATCTGTCAGCGAAATGACAAGATGGGGAACATTTTGTCATTATTAATCCAATGTGTGTCCGTTCTCCGTTACCCACAAATACACATGTGAAGCAGTTAGACCCGGCGCCGTATTGAGTCACATTCCAGTCGGTCAGTCGGTCGGTCAGTCAGTCAGTGTGTGTTCATTCCAGCGTGTTGTCATTTGTCCTCCGTGCCAATGAGTATTGGCATCTCCATCATCACCACTGCGTCACCTCTCACCCCGCCGCCGCTGTCACCGCCACCACCAGCAGCACCCATGAGACTGTGTGTGTGTGTGTGTGTGTGTGTGTGTGTGTGTGTGTGTGCGTGTGTGAGTGTGTGTGTGTGTGTTTGTGTGTGTGTGTGTGTGTGTGTGTGTGAAGCTGCCATTATTCATGCCCTCAATGGCCTGGCTTGTGTGTGTGGAGAGTTCCCTGGGTGCACATTCTGGAGCCTGGAGTCTGGACGGAGCAGGAATAGAGCCTTAGCAAAAATGACTACACAAACAAAAACCCTCTCTGGCCCATGTATAGGGTACACATCAAACTATTTCCTACCAGCCTTTCCTGTTCCTTGTGATGCGAGGCAAGATGGTTGAAGTTTTATTCAATACCGCGCAAAAGAACCATGCAAAGGTCATTTTTCTCATTTGCAATTGGGATGTTGCTCGGGTGAAAGCCACCTAAAAGTTGCTTTACATAGGCTGTATAGTAAAGTATAGCATAGTACGGTACAGTACAGTACAGTATAGTATAGTATCAGCAGCCGTGACCTGGCGGTTAGGGAGGTGGATTTAAGTTCAGAGGGTTGCAGGTTCGAATCCCCACCCTTACCTCTTCCTACACCTCCATCCATGGCTGAAGTGCCCTTGAGCAAGGCACCTTACCCCAAATTGTTCCAGGAACTGTAGCCAATACTCTGTAATTAACTGTAAGTCGCTTTGCAATTAACTGTAAGTCGCTTTCGAAAGCTAAGCGTAATGTAATGTAATATATAATACAATGTAATGTAATGTAATGTAATAATAGTGTAGTATAACCAAGGCAAGAGGCCACAAGCAGAAGGAAAAGACAGGAGGTACTAGTTTGAGTTGGACCCCTACACTGAGAGAGCTGAGACGAAGAAGACAGATGAAGATGGTTCCGCTGGCCTACACCACCCTCTCCTCTCCCTCTCTCACCCCCCCCCCCCACCCCACCCCAGTCCTCTTGCACCCCCACCCCAAAGAAAGCATGTCTTCAGATGACCTCTCTTTCCCCAAGCCCCCACCTCCCGGAATGCAACCACCCCGTTCAGTGAGCATCCCATGTAACCAGTTAAATGTGACGTTTTATTGTTTTAGCCATGTACCGCCTTACTACAACCCACCCCCGGCCCCTCCTCCCCCCCTTTTGTTGGTGTTGGCTTTGAGGCCTCCCCCCCACTTTTTACTTGCCTGCTGTAACAAACACGGCATTAAAAGATTGTTACCCCGTATATCCTGGTGTTTTTTGTTTGTTTGTTTTTTGTTTGACTGCTGTGTGACCCAAATTGACCCCCCACCCCCACCCCCCTCCCCTCCCCTCCTCCTTTACCTCAATCCCTGAACCCCCCCCCCCCAAAAAAAACTCCAACCCCCCCCCCCCCCCATTCTACCTGAACCCACCCCCACCCCCCACCCCTCTCCTGTGTAGATCACGCGGATGCAGACGGAGAACAGCGCGTTACGGGGGGGTCAGGCCGGCGGGACGGCCATGCCAGGAGCCGGGGGCGGCGGCGCGGGGCTCTGGCCAGGGGGGGTCATGAGACCGATGACCGCGGGTGGGGGCATTACAAGTTCGCTAGGGGGGATGGGCATAGCGGGTGGTGGTGGTGGGGTGGGATTCGGGGTACTGGGGCCCAGCGGAGAGGCTGCCGGTCTGGGCACGCCGCCCAGCTCGGCGCCCCCCATCCCTACGGGCAGCTCCAGTACGACGGGCGGCATCGCGCTCCGCAGGGACCGGCAGGCCTTCTCCATGTACGAGCCCGGCGCCGCCACTCCCGCACGCCTGCAGCCCCTACACCCCTCCAGCGTAAGTCTGACCCACCGGGACCTCCAAACACACCTCCGCATCGCATCGCTCTGCATCGCACTGGGCCAAACTGGGCAAAACTACTGTAGTGACCTTTCCTTTCTGTTTTCTCTCTCTCTCTCTCTCTCTCTCTCTCTCTCTCTCTCTCTCTCTCTCTCTCTCCTCTCTCTCTCTCTCTTCTTCTTCTCTTTCTTCCCTTCTTTCTTTCTTTCTTTTCTTTCTTCTTTCTTTCTTTCTTTCTTCTTTCTTTCTTTCTTTCTTTCTTTCTTTCTTTCTTTCTTTCTTTCTTTCTTTCTTTCTTTCTCTCTCTCCTTTCTCTCTCTCTCTCTCCCTGTCTACTGCTCTTGCGGGCTCTTCATTGGGTTTTTTTCTATGGGTGCATCTTCCTGTCTTGTGATCAGGGTCTACTTCCTCTTGGACTCTCTTCTTCAGTGCTTCTCTTCCTGCTCACTCCTCTTAGCGCTGCTGCTGTCGCTGCTGCCTGGCTAATCTAAACCAATAGCAGACACTCCTGACTCTCTACACGCCCCTTAAATACATTCACATAAATGTGGATCGTTGCCCCTCACTCTTAATACGCAGGGACAGACCACACATACTGTATAAACACAGACCGCACATATTTATAGACGCACACCCCTTAATACAAACACGCTAAACACATGTATACATGGTTGTCTAACTTCCTACCTTCTTACTACAACACCTGTCTGCACAACCCTCCGAAATCACCCCCCCCCTTCTCTCTTTTCTTGCTTTTAGGCCATTTTTACACAGCAGCTGTCCTTAAAGTGATACTGTCCCATTTTTGAAAATAAGGTTATTTTACACCTCCCCTAGAGTTAAATAATAGGGTTTTACCTTTCTCCTATATTTTCAACCGTTCTATGGGTACGGCAGTGCAAATGTTAACTCCAAGTTAGCAGTTAACATTGAGTCCTATGAGACCAGTTAGCCGCCAGCTGGTCTCATAGGACTCAATGTTAACTGCTAGCATGGAGGTAAAATTTGCACTGCCATACTCGGAGAACGGTTGAAAGTACAGGAGAAAGGTAAAACTCAACTGTTTAACTCAAGGGGAGGTTTAATATGAGCTTATTTCCAAAAATGGGACATTATCTTTAAACGATCGTGGTCTTGTGTGAATGTTGCCCCTTTTCTTTGCCGTTGCCAAGAGACGCTTAACTCCTCTTGAGCTTTGAGCTGTATAACAGACCTCAGCAGAGTTGCTGGACGTTGCACTTTGTTCAACGCATGTCCTGCCTGGGAATGGAAGTGATTGGAGTTGATGCTCGATGACTCTTATGTGAGATGTTGAACGTTTAACTGAGCTGGGGTGCATTTCTGGAAAGCGTAGTTGATATGTTAGCTACTTTTGTTGGTTCCCATTGGCAACTACTGAAGTTGCTAACAACTACGCCAGAAATGCACCCCTGCATTGCCCATCTTGCTGCTATGGATGCTCTGAAAAAGTCGAAATGAATGCAGTGATTTTCAAAGCCCACCCTCCTCATCCCATCATGCATTTGTCCTCCTATCATGCATCTGTCTATTCAATTCACATTATTCATGTGTCAGTTTATTCAGTCAAAATGATTAGTTGATTGTGAAAATGAATACAATTTGCAATACATTGTCGTCCACATCCATGAGATTGGGGTTTTCCTAGGTGTTACTCTTTGCTTGCCTGATGTTCTTGTGTTTCCCCCCATGTGCAGTGTTCATTTGCACATTGATTGCACGGCCATTTTGACTATGTTGTTGTACACAAAAGTCAATTTCAATGGTGTATAAAAGTTCGATTTTAATGGTGTGGTATAACACATCAAGCATTTCACCTCAGGGTTCAGACTGTTAACTGTGCCATCCAACCACAAGGTGGGGCAAGATACAGCACACAGCGCGAATTTGTCAGTATATGGCTGAGCCCATCCAAATGTTTCATTTTTTGTAAGCAGTTGTCCTAATTTCTGAATGTGTGTCTGCAAGAGAGATCTGAGAGACTATCTCCCTATTTCCATCCTTCGGTATCTCTCCGTATCTACTTTTCCTGGCCGTAGTCTAGAAGCTGTTGTCCTTATTTCTCTCTGTGTGGCGAGAGAAGAGAGACACAATATCTTCTGTCTGATTTTCCCTCTGTATCTCTATATCCAGTCGTCATAGTCTAGACTAGAGGCCATTGTCCTTATTTTTCTGTGTATTACTGTAAGCGCCCGCGAGAGATCTGCTTATCCCTCTGTGTCTATCTCCCGGTCGTAGTCTAGAGCCTAACTCACAGGGGCTCAATCAAGGATGGTGAAATGCCGTACTCTGGGGAATAGAATGCCAGCCAAACACTCCAGTTCAACATCTCCCTCCCTCTTTTTTCCCTCTGCATTGAAAAGCGTTTCCTGACTAGTCATAAAATATGTTTATGTAGCCTCAGAGGCTCTGACGGCAAGCCACCTAAACTTGATCAGAAAAACTTGTTTTTTAAATTATTAATTGGAAAATAGTTCTGGAGATAGTCACTGTGGAGTTTGGCTGGCATCACCTGAACAACCCAGTTTTACCAGAGTTTTACTTGTGTGTATCTGAAACATATGACAACCAAGCTGTCTCTTTCCCTCTCTCTCTTCTATGGCTTTACTTAACCCCCGGCACTGTCTCTTCTCTCCTGCCCCTCGCCATCTATAGTCATACAATCTCCTACCTTCTTAACTGTGTGTGTGTGTGTGTCTGTGTCTGTGTCTGTGTGTGCGTGTGTGCGCTTGCACGTGCGTGTGTGTGTGTGTGGTGTGTGTGTGTGTGTGTGTGCGTGTGTGTCCAGCAGGTCCGAAAAGGTGGGCCATCAGGTCCAAGTCCTTACGGAGGCCAGCACCTCTCGGCCTCCACTGAGGTGGGCAGGTACATGGTGAGTGGTTTTGCCTTTAACTCATTTATTTATGCATTTACTTTTGTCTGTCTGTCTTATTTCACATAACCTTAAAGGTACACTGTGCAGGAAATGGTCAAAAAAGGTACTGCAACTTTTTTGCTGCTCTTTGAAACTGGGTTGCCTATTGCCAAATTTGATATTTCCATGAAAGTTTACTCAGTAATAAACTAATATTTTAATAATAATCAATACTTAGAATTTGATGGTATGGTATAGTTGGTTTGGTGGTAAGTATTCATGAAAAAGGTTACATTAGCGAATGGGTAGCATAGATTTTGGAAATGAACAACTAAAAAATCTTACACAGTGTACCTTTTAACCAAGAAAATGTCCCATTGAGTTAAAACAAATCATGGCCAAGACAGGCGGTAAAACAGTTACAAAATACACAGCAGAGCAGACAAGAGAGCACATGTACACCACAGATAATATATTACACCCACTACAAATACAGACACTGGTCGTCTCTACTATTGAGTGCAGCCCTTGTGTTTACATGGCCTCTGCTCTCCCTATATGTATTGACTTTGTAGCCTATCAGCTCCTGAAGACATTTAGCTCAATCTGGCATTTCGCTCAGACTGTTTGTCTTGTTTTTTCTTGTTGTATCAGGTCCCCAAATCAGACAAGCACGGCAGCGGCACAGACAGCGACTACGACAACACCCAGACGTACGATGTCTCATTAGGGTTTGTGCAGCAAGGCTTTTTGGCTTCATTAGTCGCATCAGTAGTGCGCTTTCGCATTGCATTGCATTGCATGGCATTTGAGTGTGTCCGTGCATGCGTGTACATATGTGAGTGCTAATGATTTCAAGCCAACGTCCAAGTATAAGTGTTTGCGCGTGTGTGTGTGTGTGTCTGCATCTGTCTGTCTGTCTGTAGTGAAGTCAAGATCTAAATGAGTGTGTATGTGTGTTTGGAATTGGCTTAATGTAAGATGTGTTTGTGTGAATATTAATCTGCAAGTGTGTGAACATTTCTATAAATCAAATATATATTTCTATAACCTGAGCGAGGCTGATGACGCACTGAGGCGAAACGCGTTGTTCGCTCTAATAAAACGAGCATAAAGTCAAGAAAATGTGCGGTAGACTTCTTTCTTTTGATATATTCTATAAATCCATATAAAAAAAAAATATTAAATGTGTGTGTGTGTATGCATGTGTGCATGTCCAGAGCGGGCCGCAGCAGTGAAGAGGACAGCCGTGCGGAGATGGAGGAGGGCGAGGGGGTGGAGCCCGACCCCACGCTGCCCTGCACGGAGGACGTCATCCTCAAGACCGAGCAGGTCACCAAGAACATCCAGGAGCTGCTTCGCGCCGCACAGGAGTTCAAGCACGACAGGTCACTTCCCTCACCACACTACATTACATTACCAGAGATTCTTTAAGGATATAGAGATATGCCAACATAATAGGTTGCTATGGGCACCTAACATGACCAGGTTCCGGTCTGCCTAAAGGGACGTGTCATAATACTCCTAGCATTGAATAGAACAGTCCTTAGGTCTGCCTAAAGGGGGATCCCCCCCTCCCCCTTGCCATAATAGAACCAGGAAACAATGGGCCAATGGAACCTCTCTCTCTACTCTCTCTGACATTACTCTTAGCTGACGCTTTTATCCAAACTGACTTGTACATATTTTAAGTACAGGGTATTGGTTGCAGTCCCTTGAGCAGTGTGGGGTTAGGTGCCTTGCTCAAGGGCACCTCAGCCATGGAGTGAGATAGGTAGTGGAAGGGTAGTCAGATACACAGATACACACATTCAATGAAAATGTATCATCATTACACATGGCAGATGCTTTATTATAATTTATTATAATGACATTCAATACCAATATTGTTAATCGGTTAAGTGTTTTGATGTGCATTTGTCCACAGTTTTGTCCCATGTTCTGAGAAGATCCATACAGCGGTCACAGAAATGGCTTCCCTCTTCCCAAAGGTTGGTGCTTCATTTTGACTTCACAGTTCACATTAATACCTTGATTTGGTTATATGATTGAGTCTATTTGCATTCTATTGTATTCTTAAGAGATCGAGTTTTTGTCTCTTTCCTTCAGTTCAACTTCTTACTTGTTTCTTTCTTGTCCTCTCTCTCTCCCTCCCTCTCTCTCTCTCTCTCTCTCTCTCTCTCTTCTTTTCTCTCTCTGTCTCTCTCTCTTTCTCTCTCTTTCCATTTCTTTTCTCTCTCTCTCTCTCTCTCTCTCTCTCTCTCTCTCTCTCTTTCTCCTTTTCTCTCTCTCTCTCTCTCTCTCTCTCTCTCTCTCTTCTTTTCTCTTTCTCTCTCTCTCTCTCTCTCTCTCTCTCTCTCTCTCTCTCTCTCTTCTTTTCTCTCTCTGTCTTCTTTTCGGTTCCGTATAGCGTCCTGCCCTGGACGCGGTGCGTGGCTCGCTGCGCCTGCTGCTGGCCAGCGCGTCGCGGCTGCAGGTGGAGTGCCGCAAGGCTGCGCCCTCGGACCCTAGCACGGTGACCGTGGACTACCAGCTCCTCACGCAGCAGGTCATCCAGTGTGCCTACGACATCGCCAAGGCCGCCAAGCAGCTGGTCACCATCACCACCCGAGAGAAGAAGCAGTGAGGGCCACCAGTCCCCCCGCCCGCCCACACACCTGCCACCACCACAAGGGGGCAGCCAAGGGTTTTAGGGGGGAGATGACAAGCGGGAGGGAAGGGGGTGAGCAGCAGATGGGGGAGAAGAAGAGGAAACACTTATGACTGACACAGAGCGAGAACTGCTGGACGAGAGAGAGGAACATTTCAGCGAGGGGATAAAGGATAAAGGACGAGACTGCTGATGGATGGATGGATAGATGGATGGATTGATGGAAGGCGGGATGGAGAAAGGGACTGAGAGACTGATGTAAGGAAGAGGGGGGAGAAAGAGGTGGAGGAAGCCGTGTCCTGGATGGAGAGAAACTGGAGGAGGACAAGGGGATAGATGGAGTGGGAGAAAAAGGACACATAGAGTGCGTTTTAATATGGGACCTTGCCTCCTCCACTTGCCTCCTCCACTTGCTTCTCGTCATGATGACATCACTGACAACAGCATTATATTTCAATATCTTGCAAAAGCTCAATTGTAAAGTCTTTTTCTCATTTGCAATTGGGATGGTGAATGAAAAACAGTCCCTCAAAAGTTGTTGTGGCGAGGCTGACAGCTGGGAAACTTTATCGTTTTCTCCACGGAGGAGGGGCCAGGAGGCGGGACGAGGAGACAAGCACAAGTGGAGGAGGCAAGGTCACATATTGGGATGCACCCAGAGAAACCATAATCATGACGCTAAATGCAGCTATCACTACAGACAGACAGGCTCAGGGTGGGTGAATGAGAGGGCGGGCGGGCGGGTGGGGGGGAGGGACAGAAAAGCAGAAAGCCAATGGATGAGGCACTCAAGGTAGCGGTGACCTGCACACTACACGAGGTGGAAACCCCGCCCTCAGCCTAGCGGGTTGGCTACTCTGATTCATCTCACAGACTCTTCATTAGACCACTCGGTCCTCATCCTGACCTGCTGTGTGTGGGTTGGACCCCCACCACGCTCCAAAAAACTACAAAAAATAAAGAACAACACTTATTGGACTGTCCAACAACACGCGCAGACAAACACACACACACACACACACACACACACACACACACACACGGATGCATGCTTGCTCCACAGCCTGTCTTTTGGGGGCCAGGGCACAGAGACTGCATCTCTATGGGGCCACAGACAAGACAAGACAAGCCAAGCACTCCCAGTCACAGTAAAGAGAGCGCAGTTACGGGCCCCCAAAACTGGCATTGGGCTGTGTGTACGTGTGTGTCTGTGTGGTTTTTTTCGTGTGTGTGTGTGTTGTTCTCTGGCGTTGTTGAGAATTTTGGAGGATCGTCACCGTTTCTGTTCTTTTTTTTGTTTGTTCTTTTTATTAATTATTATGTCTGTTCTGTTGGCCTGTACCTGGGACTGGGATAGAAAAAATACTGACTTTTAAGAGAAAAAAAGCAGACACTTACACTGGAATTGTTACTGTATTATTGTTATTATTATTATTATTATTTACTATAGTTTTGTATTATTATTACTGTG
Organism: Engraulis encrasicolus; assembly: GCF_034702125.1. NCBI lineage: Eukaryota > Metazoa > Chordata > Actinopteri > Clupeiformes > Engraulidae > Engraulis > Engraulis encrasicolus. Next base: position 44,031,888 of record NC_085864.1, on the reverse strand, counting down.
TATCATTGCTCTTGTTTTTGACTTTTATTTTGTCACTGTTTTTTTGTTTCTCTCTTGGATCTTTGATCATTTTTCTGCGGTTTCATCGTCAGGGTTTGAACAGGTGGTAGGTTCATCTTCTTCCATTTCCTGTCCCTCTGCCAACACTAACCTGTGAAAACGGATGCTCAAGACTCGGTAGAACACTCCCATTCCTAGAGTGACGATGTGGTTTTTTTTTTTTTTTTTGGTGGAGTTTTCTATTGAATCAATTTCTGTTTGTCCTTTTTTGTTTTATTTTGTTAATGTATTCATCATGACGTGTTGCTTATTTCAATGTGCGGTTGAACAATAGCCAAAGGTGAAAGGGGACGATCTGGGTGTCTCTTTCTTTCGTCGTTCTTTCTTTCTTTATTTCTGTCTTTCTTTCTCTCTCTCTCTCTCTCTCTCTCTCTCTCTCTCTCTCTCTCTCTCTCTCTCTCTCTCTCTCATTGTCAGTCTCCCCCTTTTGAGCACAAGGACGATGGATTCAGTACGGTCTTATGCGAGGAAAAGAAGAAACTTTTTGCAAATTGATGTCAGAAGCATTACGTTTTTTTCAAGAGAGACCACAGCTCTTGCTACACTGTTAAGACGCTCATCTCAAAAAAAGTTCACAAACATATAACGGGATCATTTTTAAAACCGGTAGATTTACTTGTGTAGTAGTACTTTGGCTAGTCTTAAAACACCTTGTAGTGCTAGCAAGTTTTGGAGCAGTGGGCGTTTCAAAAACTTTTGTTTGGCAAAAGTTTTGTATTTGTTTTTTTTATTTTTTATTTGTCTTTCTTTTCCTTCAGAGCTACATGCCTTCTTTATCTATCCAAGTGAACTTTTTTTTCGTGGCAAACAACTTCTGTTGTTTTTGCTCTTCTACAGGAGTACTGTTTTTTAAAAAAGAAATGGCTTTTATTGTGATAAGGGCCGTTAGCCTCCCGTAAAGCACATACACACACGCATACATGAGTCCACCATATCAGCATGAACACGAATGAAAAAAAAAGAAAACAATGTACGTCAGTGATAATCCGATTCCTGCGTTTGTGTTTGATGAATGGAACTTTTTAAGAAAAGAGAGAAGAAAACAAAATAAGCTATAATAAAAAAAATCGCAAGTGAATGTGAATGGAGAGAGCGCATCTGCTGTAGCTCCCTGTACACTTTGGGAGCAAAGGTCACTTCTTTGTTATTATTAAAGGGTAGAAGTGGTCTTTTGTGCTGCCCTCTGGACAGAAATTCCTTTTGAAATGAAAAACAATCTTCCTTAAGTTGTGACTTTCTAACAAGTCAGACTGTTGCCATTTGTAGTACTGCTGATTGAGTTGTGGATTGAATTCTGGGTTGAGGCACGCGCGTGTCAGTATGTGAAACAGCACAGCCCTGTGGTAACCGTTGGTAGTACAATAGGAGGAGGGATGGGTTGTTGTCCGACTCGCTCACTCCTATCTCTTCTCTTTTAGCACTGTAGCTTTTTGGCATCTTTGTTTGGCTTTGCTTGACTATTTAAGTAGAGCAACATTACTATAAGAAGTTGGGATATTTTTTTCCATTTTCCTCTTTTTTTGTTTGTTTGGAAGCCAGTTACTCTAATGGCCTTAAGATCTTCAGCTGTGCTTCTCATGTCTTCCATCAGCCAATGTAATTCTGAAACAATGATCACTTTTCCTGCCAAATTCTAAGGTTTTTTTTTTTTGTAGTTCTTTGTTTTTTTCTACATTTATTGAATGCAACTTGGTTCTTTTTTAATCATGTTCATCTCCCTTATAAATCAGTGTCAAAAATGTGAAGAGATGGAAGAAAAATAAGATTGTCTTAGAGAAACTATATGATCATGATTGCCTTTGCACATCTGCTTGTTTTAGCTGGTTAACTTTGGCCATCTCATGCCTGGAGTTCATTGGCTCTGCACCCCCACGCCCCTCCCCTCCACATCACGCTGAGAAATGTGGGGCTGCAACACAGCCTGGATGCCCACCCTCCCAACCCCCCCAATCACTTTTGCCTCCCATGAACAAAAAATCCATATAGACTAGAGACATATATATAAATATAATAAGAAATATAAAAGACTTATATTTTCACAATATTTTTTAATTAAGCTAAATGTTTAAACATGTTTGTGTTTTTTGTTTAGTTCTTTTCTTTCATGTATTTTCGGGAGATCTTTTTACCTCTTTTCTTTTTGTTTGCTTTGGTTGGAGCCTCTTGGGGGTTCCAGAGTTCTGGTGTGGGTCAGATCTGGGCCGACCGGGGCGTCCTCAACAGGTGCCACAGCACTAATCATCTCACTACCACCCTGGGACAGTGGTTAACTCCCCACCAGCCTTCCCCCTCCTCTAGGGGACAGTGGTTAACTCCCCACCAGCCTTCCCCCTCCTCTAGGGGACATTCCAAGCAGCTGGTTTAGCAGTGAACCCGGTTAAGTCAACTTTGAGACGACCGGAAATCATCTAACAGAAGAACCTGAATGCCTCATTTTCTTAAGTGAACGGCACCTGTGGGCTACCTCTTAGCAGGTTTACTACTTCCTGCAGGTTCACTTAGCCAGGGTTATCACATGACCAGCTTCTTGGAATATACCCCCTGCTGTTGTACTCTGGTGGACGGTTCATATCTACTATTGACCTTTTAGTGGATCTATCTCAAATCAAGCGGAAAGGCGGAAGCCTTGGAATCAGTAGTGTGTATGTGTAAGCACACAGAGGTAGCTGACTAACAGGATCAGTCTGTCTGTCTTGACTGCTTTCGACTTAAAGATGCTGTAACAGAGAGAGGGCAAGGCATCTCAACTGAGGAAAACGCATAGCTATTATACATTACATACGCCCCTCTTTTGTCAAGCCCCATGTCATGATCCATACATCCATACCCCACAAGGCCCCCACAGCACCCCCTACTGTGCAGACAGGTGCACTGCACTTCAAGCCTTCACTTTCTTTATGTGCATCTATCTCACAGCTCTTTTCATGGGAGAAAAAAAAATAACTTTGGAGATGGGAGAGAGAAAAAAACACTACGCAGAGGTTGAACTGTACAAACTTAAAAAGAAAACAAAACATAGAAAACATGACAAGATGAAGCAAAAACAACAGGATTGAAATAGAAAACTCGTAAGCTGTACATTTGTAATAAATAAACAGGAAAAAACAAAGCTACACTGTCTTGTCACTCGAGTCATTTCTTTGTTCTTTGAATTAATACTCAAGATCTAAGCTTAGCTTGTAAATGTGCCCTCTGTTCAAGAAACACTTCAATTGTGACAACAAACTTTTCTCTGCACAAGGTCATGGGTCGTTGAAGGATAATCCGAAAAAAGAAAAATATGCAACTGCCACGGGGACATATTTCGACTGGCCATTCCCGAGGGGCTTGCACACAGTTTCTGGATGCTTCCATGGAAACAATAGGCTCCCGGAAACCTCAGCTCAGCCTGCGGCTTCTGCACACCACCCAAAACCAAACTCTGAGCTGGAAGGACAGCATGTCTTTGACTGCTGAAACATTGCTTTCTGTACTCCATGTCAACATTTATTCTACTGTAAATCTGAATTACTTTTTAGAATTTCACTTAAGGTCAACAGTGTTAGTTAATGAACGTAAAAGCATAGGTCACAGAGGCTGTTTTTAAGATTGATCAGATTTTGTAGTGTTTTCTGCAGTGCTTTTGGCAGTCTGTGAAAGTGTGTTTTGTTGGTAAGGTGAGCCCTGTTTGAGTGCTGACCCAGCAGAAGGGAGAATTCTCTTATTCAAAACAGTTGAGTATTGAGAGAGAACACTTGAAATATAGAACACTGCATACAAAGTATGATGCTCACTACACTAAACTTGTACATTTGCCTAAAAGTTTGTGTTTGAATGAGACAAAGTCAGATAGCCAACAACATAATGATGTGGGTGGAATGAAAACAAACCACATTTTTTTTCTTTTCAAAAGTAACACTTTATCTAGGCAAGTCAGGAAAAAATGGCAAGACAAACACTCATGAAAAAAGATGTTCGAATCCTTATGATAAATAGGCAATAAAAACATTTGGTACCATTGGCAACATTAATGACAGTGGTAAAGAGTAGAACTTGAAGCTCTGCTTAAAGAAACAGTCCACCATTTATGGAAACGTGTTCCCACCTCCCCTCAAATTAAATAATATAATTGAGTTTTACTCTGTTGTTCCTCTCTTGTTTCTCTTGTTATTCAGTTGTTCTGTGACTCTGGTCAGGCAACTTGTACCTCCAAGCTAGCATGCATCATGGAACCGAATGGGACCAGCAACAAATGAATGGTCTCATTTGATTCAATGATAGATGCTAGCTTCGAAGCAGGAACATAATCAGCAGACCAAGGGTGTAAATCATCATCAATATGTATCGATGCATTGATCCTATGGCCAACGATCGCACCATATCGTGGGGCATTCTTAAGTATTGAAAATATTGAATCGCTGCCTCACTAAATCGATATGGAATCGTACCGTCATGGAGGCTGTGATTTACACTCGTACAGCACACTGAGAGAACGGCTGGAGGAACTGGAGAAAAGTGAAACACAAATGAAATGGCGGACTGTTCCTTTAAAGCAGAAGCTCTGGGATTCACCAACCTCAATCACACCACTGTGTTACTGTACATGTGCAGCAACTGTAGTGTTCTACGTTTCCGGGCCACAGCCTTGTCACACAAGGCCAAAAAGTGACTCATAGCATCTTGGTCACTGTTATGTCATAATATAAAAACACTGTTTTCACTTCAGGCTACAGTACATGTCCTTCACAAACCTCTTTCAAAGCTGAAATACTGAGGAACGGTCAACAATAACAATAGTGTTGTTCTCATCAACAATATAAAATCAAGTGTACTCTGATTCAAGTACTGAGTTTAGGCCAGCGAAGACGGTCTATGGACTCCATGAGTCTGCTGATGCAGTACGGTCTTTGACCCATGTACAGAATCGAGGAAGGCTAGTTAGTCCAACTCCTCTACCCTGTGCTTAGTTTTTTTAAAAGATAGATCTCGGGGGCGCTGTGGCGCAGCGCGCTAAGCCCCCCACATTTGGGCTTGCATGCCCACCCTCGGGGACCCCGGTTCGAGTCCGGCCGGAGTCATTTCCCGATCCTCCCCTGTCTCTCTGCCCCATTCGCTTCCTGTCACCATCTTCAACTGTCCTGTCAAATAAAGGCATAAAAGCCCATAAAAATATATATTAAAAAAAAATAGATGTCACGTCTGTGACCAGCGGCAAAAAAGAGGACAAGGATGAAGGCGAGGAGAAAGGACTAGTTAGTTAATCCTTTGGAATGAGTGGAGCTGTCTGTCTGTGACCAGCTGCACACAGAAGGCGATAAGGAGGAGGAGGATGAAGAAGAGGGAGGCTGGCCAAGTCAAACTCCATGAGTGCATCTTAATATGCGACCTTGCCTCCTCCACTTGCTTCTCGTCATGATGACATCACTGACAACAGCATTATATTTCAATATCTTGCAAAAGCTCAATTGTAGAGTCTTTTTCTCATTTGCAATTTTATTGGGATGGTGAATGAAAAACAGTCCCTCAAAAGTTGTTGTGGCTAGGCTGACAGCTGGGAAACTTATCGTTTTCTCCACGGAGGAGGGGCCAGGAGGTGGGACGAGGAGACAAGCGCAAGTGGAGGAGGCAAGGTCGCATATTAAGACGCACTCCATGTGTCTGTGTTTGGGACTGGAGGAGAAGAAGTGAGGAAGATGAGTCCTATGTCTGAACAGCAGAGAGGGGAGATGTTGAAGGAGGAGCAGCAAGAGGAAGGTTAGTTAGTTAGTTAAACCCCTCGTCTGTACTGGAGTTTGGGAGGAGAGGAGCTTTATGTCTGAACAGCTCCGGAGAGGAGGAGGAGGCAGCGGAAGATTATTGAAACGCCTCGTCTGTACTGGAGTTTGGGAGGACAGGAGCTTCGTGTCTGAACAGCTCCAGAGAGAGGAAGAGGAGGAGGCGGCGGAAGATTATTCAAACTCCTCGTCTGTACTGGAGTTTGGGAGGAGAGGAGCTTTATGTCTGAACAGCTCCAGAGAGAGGGAGAGGAGGCGGCGGAAGATTATTCAAACTCCTCGTCCGTGCTGGAGTTTGGGAGGAGCGGAGCTTCGTGTCTGCGGGCGGCTGCGGCCCTCCTCTTCCTGCGGCCTGCCAGCTTCAGTCTGCGGCGAATGATATCTGCAGAACACACACACACACAGTATCACACAAGTTATAAACCGCTGATAAGATTACCGGGCTACACAATTACTCCACTATATGCGTATGCGTGTCCCAAAGTCAAAGTTAGCTTTATCGTCAATCATATCCCACACAACAAACATTGCACAACAGAACGAAACTGTGTTTCTTGACGCTGCCATGTCGTGGGTAGAAAATTGTCGCTTAATGTGCACCGTGTGAGTAGAGGTGGAAAATCATAGGCAGACACCTATCATAGACTGGACAAATACATAACAGACAGTGAGCAAATAACATACAGTGGACAAGACACATAAGGAAAAGATATACTATGTAGGAAAGAAGGTAAACAACAGCCAGGGTTTCCAGATGAGGCTGATGATTTCCAGTCCAAAAAATGCTCAAAACCCACTTGGAAGCACTTAATCCCGCCCAATTCTATTGATTTCTATGGCAAAAATTGGGCAGGTTTTTCTGCTAAATGCCATTTTTTCCCGCACACGACGGCCATCCTAAGCAGCCCAATTGAGCGGCAAACAGCCCAATCTGGCAACACTGACAACAGCCTAGATCTATGTGCATGCACGCTGCTGTCGTAGTATTAAATGGTGTGGTGCAGGTAGCATGTGTGTGTGTGTGTATGTGTGAGTGTGACAGACAGACAGAGTTTGAGTGTATACGTACGTACATACCTCAACTTGTGTGAAAATGAATCTGTCAGTTTGTGTGTGTGTGTGCATCAGGGATGGAAATAAGCAACAGTCCACCTGCCAATGATGGGTAAATTTCAGTGGTGACTAGTACATTTTTCAACCCACCAGTCACTTCGACTGGTAAAAACAGCGAGTGACTGGTAGATTTTGAAATCTACCTGCCACCGTGACTGGTGGGGAAAAAACTTAAGTTCCACCCCTGGGTGTGTATGCGTACTATTGAAGTGTGCAACCCGTACCCGTGACGCTGTCATAGTCCTGCGTGAGTTTGTGTCATGGTGTGTGCGTGTGTGTGTGCGTGTGCGTGTGTGTGCGTGTGTGTGGGTAATAGCGTACTATTGAAATGTGCAACCCGTACCCGTCACGCTGTCATAGTCCTGCGTGTCGTCCCTCCAGTAGAGGCTGGGCATGGTCCTCCAGTGCCTGTAGAGGCGTGTGTGGAGCACGGACAGGGTCAGCAGCACCAGCAGGAACCCCAGGGCGGCCGCGGCCCACACCGCCTCGTCTGTACGCCGGGTGACAAACCGATCACCACCGCCACCGACCCCCATGGAGCCCATCACCACTCTGCCACCAAAGCCTGGTCCTGGGACCTCCGTACTCGTACCACCACCACCACCACCAGCCCTCCCCTGGTGTTCCAGCCCCTCCAGGCGCTCCTGCTCCTCAGTGTCCTCTCGGACTCGCTGCCTGGCGCTGGTCTTCACTCCTCCTCCACCACCACCACCACCTCCGGCAGCAGCCGGATTCTGATTCGGCCTCTCCTTGCGGTGGCTCTGGCTGTGGGCTCGGGTGTGTGAGGAGAAGGAGGAGGAATGCGAGTGGCTTTTGGTCCTTGCTGCCCCAGTCACCTTCCTCTGAACACCTCCTCCTGAGGAGTGACCTCCTGCTGAGGAGTTTCCTCCTTGTATGCCACTAACACCTCCTCCTCCTCCTCCTCCTCCTGCTACTACTGCAGCACCTCCTAAGGAGTGGTCTCCTCCTGCTAGAGCTCCAACAGTTTCTGAAGAGTTCCCTCCTCGTCCGCCACCAACACCTCCACCTGTCGCAGCTGCTGTGGCTGCTGGAGCTCCTGAGGAGTTGCCTCCACCTTGCCCCTGCATGTCAGTTCTAGTGTGGACCTCCTTCTCCACTACTAACTCCTCCTCCTTCTTCTTCTTTGGCCCTCCGCCCCCCTGCTCGCGTTCCTCATCCTCCTTGGGCGGGCTGAGATGAGCGGTCACTCTCCCAGGCCCATCGGTGCTCCCCACGGGTTCTGTCCCTGCAGCAGGCTGGTGGGTGTCCACAAGCACTCCTGCGGAGGGTGTTGATGTGTGATTCGATTGGCTGAGCTGGGCAGTGTGGAAGTCTGTCTCGTTGTTGTTGTTGTTGTTGAGCCGAGTTGTGTTGTTGACCTGGCTGATGGGCGTTTCCTGTTGGTCAGCCTGCCGTGGTGGAATGGCAGCTCTTTTTCTCCTCCTCTGGGTCCGCTCACCTCCCGCTCTCCTTCTCACAGCGTCCTCCTCTCTACGCTGTGTCCTTGTGGTCTCGTCTGTCGGTTGCGTATCTCCATTTTGGTCAGGGGAGGAGAGGGTTTGTTCACAGCACTGCCGAAGGTTCTGCAAGAGCAAGACGAAAATACAGTGGTCAGGAGACAGATGGGGGCAATACACAGCACACACAAAAAAAGCGGATATAATGACCGCAGAATGATCTGCCAAAGTCTACAGTTTAACCATGAATACATTTCCACAATATTCAAAAACAGCAAATGTACAGAAACACAAAACACATGCAACACATTAATGCTTTGATATCAAGCTCATTGTTGATTATTGATCACTGATATGCATAAAGGAATGCGTTGTGCAGAGACTTCATATTCAACTAGACAGCATTTTTCTGATGCCAGATGATATCAGATAATATGCTAATAATATTACATGGAGAGAGCATTCATCTCTTCAGCACATGCAAATGCATTATACACTGTAGTCATCTGAAGAGACTTTTGTACAAATGCATGACATTTCAAAACAGTGGAATATTGTAGTAAATATGAAATATTGTAGTGAATATGTAGTGAAGTCTTGGCATGCTGTTATTAGGCTACTGGGAACAGGGTGTCTGGGACAAAGAGTCAATATTAAGAGTTTACTGGCAGAATTCTGCCTTTTTTCCATTGACGTATGGAGGAATGTGGAATATTTAAAAAAAAAGACACTGAACATTTGTTACTAAGGAGCTCTCTTTATGCACGGAAATCTACTGAAAACTCTCAGCATGTTTCCTTTCAGCACTGGCACAGTTTCGTTTTCCATGTGTGTGTGGGAAATGATGAGGTGGGATGTTATGCCAACAACAAAAACCACGAGCCCTGGAACTGATGTCAGCAAAACACTATCAGAGCCAACATCTTACTGCAGCTTGAACAAAGCTATTATTCTGTTCATCGACACAGATTATCCATTTCCAGCTAATTGTGCTCCAGCTAGAATGGGCAATTATTTCCCAGTTACAGCATTGAATGGCCTTCAGTGAAGCATAACAGACGCAACAAAAGCAGTGGGAAGGCCAGGTCACCGGCATTCAAGCCTTTGGAGCACACAAAATAGGAACACAAAATCAACAACACACAACTCTTAGCCACTTCTGTACACTAAACCTGGGAATGACTGGATCACACGGAAAACTTTTTGAGAAACTTTTTTCTGGAAAAAAGTTGTTCCATGTGCTTCCATTTTTCCCCTAAAACAAGTCTAAAGGAAGTAGCTCAGGGCCTGTTACAAAGAGCACATATGAGAGAGCTCATATGACTGAGATGCCTCACATGACATATGAGAAGAATGTGGGGTTCTGGTATCTTGCGGTTGGGAAACTCTGTGCCTCTGTTGTTGACATTCAAAGCCCAGCTCACTCTTTACCTTTAGCCAATCAATGTGGGACACTGCTGCATGTGTGTGCCTTGTGCTCTCCTTTGGCCTCTGCAGTGGTGGCGCTGCGTGCGTCAACAGCAGACTGAAGCGGCGTTCTCCAGGTCGTTTCATTGGCCAAGTGTGTCGCCGGTTCTCTGAGGACACCGAAACCAGCCAATCACAGACCTCGGAGGTGGTCACATGGGACATCTCCAAGGTTCTACCCCAAGAGACCAGTGCCAGAGGCTGTGGGAAAGAAAGAACACACACATAAAAACACACAATGACAATGTGATAAAAGAGGCTGCTCACCTAGGGATGTTTTTCTTATTCTTCCTTAGGCCACATTATCAGGAATCAGTATCCTGAACGCTGTCAAATGTATTGTGGGAACAACTTCCTTCAAAACTGACGTTATCTGTGAACTTCCTTCCAGGCCGAAGTCTTTGTTTGACTGGAATATTGCATTCTAAATGCTGGTTGTGTTTGGAATGGCCCACAAGGAGACCTCATAGAATAATAGACCAATCTACACACACATTCACATTCATTAAATAGTTAGGCACAGACTCCATGTCCCAGGTAATGAATTAACCAAAAATGAAACATCTTCTCAGACTCATTCTGTAGTGCTGTACCAAATTATGGAATGATGTTAGAGGTTAATCAGTCAATTTCCCTTTTATGCAATGCCCCTTGTGTCCACGACTCCCCTTCCGTACCTCCGCAACCCCCAGATAGGAGTCCCGACCCCCCAGTTTGGGAACCTCTGTTCTAAGGAGTCCCCAACTCTAGCTACGTAATAGCAATGCAATGAAACAACATGCCTCCTTCCAGCCCCACACGGTCAAACAAAAACATTAACACACTGCACTTATTTCTCTCGCAACGTCCGGCAGGAAAATGCTGCCACAACACACTGAGTAGAATGGGCCGAGCCATTGGGCAGCACAATAGACCAGGAGCCCAGGGGGGTCAGCCTAGTTGGGAAGGTTACCAATTTTTATGGGTACTATGATGTCTGGTATGGTCCCCAGATAGAGGAACAGCACGTCTGCCGGGTTCCCTCTGGTGGGTGTGGCCAGGGGGGCTGTAAAACTGGCACCCCAAAAATGGGCTAGATCAGTTGGTGAGGTTACCACTTGGAACCTGTTGTAAATTGTTCATCATAGTCCCCTGATAGAGAAATGACCACTGCCAGACATTTTTAGTGGTGGGTTACCCCCGGCAGACGCCCCCGTATGATGACACTCCCAAAAATGGGCTAGATCAGTTGGTGAGGTTACCACTTGGAACCTGTTGTAAATTGTTTGTCATGGTCCCCTGATTGAGGAATGGCCACTGCCAGACGTTTTTGATGGTGGGCGGGGCTTGCCAGACAACATTAATTGGGGCGTAAAAAATGGGCTAGATCAGCTGGTGAGGTTACCTCTTGAAACCTATCATGAATTGTTCATCATATTCCCCTGATAGAGAAATGACCACTGGCAGACATTTTCAGTGGTGGGGGACCCCCGCCAGACGCCCCAATATGATGACACCCCCCAATATAGGCAAGGTCATTCACATAAGGTTTGAACCAGACATGGTACAAAAGACAAACGGCACACCACTTTTTTTTGATAATTCCAACGTGGGGAATTGATTGGAAGGGTCAACATGTTCATAGAAACTTGTTGTGGGTACTTTTTAGGAAAAAAATGACTTTTCTTTAACAAATATTACAAATCCGGGCAGGAACCAGTGTGTAGGCTTTCAAAATCAATGCAAAGATGACGTGTTTCTGACTTAAAAGTGCATTTTGTAGGATGGTGGCCAGAATATTTAATTAATGTTTACAAAATAACAAAGTAATATTTACTATTATGACCAAAGTACAATAGGGTTTTGCAGCTAAAGATGTTGAGGAGATCCCCCTTTACATGTATGAAAAGTGTAATTTCCCCAATCATAATGAATACTTAGAATTTGATGGTGGTGGTAAATATTCAGAAAAGGTAGGCTAATATTTGTGAATGGGCAGTATGAATTCTGGGAAATAAACAAATATATTACACAATGCACCTAAAAGGAATTCAGGGACCAATTACGCTGACATTGAAGGCCTGTGATTTATACCAAGAAATTGCACAACTATGCACTACTGCACCACTGTATGTTAACAGCAATTTGAAATTCCCACTTTCCAGCAGTTTTGAAGATTTAGAAGCAAAATACTTAAAGGGGTATGCCACTATTTTTGGGCTGAATACAGTTAAAATCGTTGCCCTGGGTTTATAAAGGTGGTAAAGTGCCTTATTTTTCATGTTAGGTGTTGTCTTGTTTTAAGGAGCGAGTAAGTATCTTAAGCTGGTGAGACTCAATGGATCACACATGCTACTGTGATCCATTGACTTTCACTAGCTTAGCGATATACTCCCTCTTTTAACTTGTCTTAAAGCAAGACAACGCCTAACATGAAAAATAAGACACTTTACCACCTTTATAAACCCTGGCAAACGATTGTAACTGGCCCCAAATTAGTGGCATACCCCTTTAACATAGGCATGTACAGGAGGACCAACATTAACAGACAGACATTAAAGCGCAAGACAGGACCAGTAACAGTATACAAGTACTAAGAAATACTTGTTGTTCCAGTTATCAAGTCACAACATTTGGAAGCAGCAGGGTGTGTTGCATATTGCAGGTGCCCAGGTAGTTGTTGTGAGTATTGCAGTCACATGCGTATGAACGGCCATCTGGGTACTATGCTCGTGAATGTGTGTTAAGCCCCTTTTTGGGGGAAAACAAATCGAATGTCTCATTAACTTACATGCTACATCGCCTAGCCTAAATGAACACAGTCCATGCTTCAGCCACGGCTATTTGGCTATATTATTTGAATAGCCGGCAACACAACACATTTTCAGCATGTTGAGCATGAACAATGCTAGTCTACAGGTCAATTGACTTGCATTGGCTTTCCCCCCAATGTTTTCAACCAAAAAGGGGTGTAATGCACATGACAAAAGTCACGCCATTTATGCGTATAGTGCAGTTCCATGTATGTTTGTGTGTGTGCGAGTGCGTGCACAGTCTTTTCCTTGGGGGCAGCAGCAACAAGAAGACATGTATGGTGTTAAGAAGACTGCATGCATGTCCTGTTTTGCCTTGTTCTCCAGCTTATGTACCTCGATTAGGTGTTAAGGAGTGGCTTAATTGATGGCACCTGACTCTGCAATCAAGCTGCCTTTAAAAGCTGAAGGAACTGACGGTTCTTCATAGATGTTCTATTTGAACCTGTGGCTGCTGCTGCACCAGCCAGGGTTTTTGTATTTACTAGGCATTATGATTTGGACTTTGTTTAATATTAAGTTTGTTAACGTCTTATCCTGGTGTATTTTAACAAAACCCCACAGGTTGGGTAACTTTTAAAAGATGTGTGTTGTCCTTCAAGGTTAAGATTTGGTTCTGTTCTTAACCCCATAGAGCATGTTCACGTGGGGGCATAATAATGGTGTGTTGTATGTTACAGGGCCCAGGCAGTCCTTGTGAATACTGCAGGTAAAGATGCAGTCACTGTGCACACCAATTCCATAGGTAGGCTATAGGTGTGTGTCTATCTGTGCAAACATGTAAAAAAGGCATCAAGAAAGTTGTTTTAGTGGGGTTCATCTGTGCTCTAGGGCCAATCCCAATCCTTGCAAGTATTTCTCCTCCCATCCATCATGAACATTGTGCTCAGCTAGTGCCACTCATTCGAGTTGTCTCATAATGTGCTCTGTGCAAGTAGGTTTGCTGTGCCCCTACCACAGTCCACAGCATGGAGGGGATGGAGACATGCCAGTACACCAAGGGACATGGATGAGGCCATAGGAGAGTTTGCCATCCAGCAGCGGAATACAACAGCCGTGTAGAAATGGGATTGGCCCTAGGACACAGATGACCCCCACTAAAACAACTTTCTTGATGTATTTGCACTGTTTGCTATATGAACAAGAAGAGGTCCTGGGAGGGTGAATGAATGTATTATTGGATGTCTGACATGCCCTTCAAAGCACTTCATGATACATTATGGTTGGTAGTAATTTAACAGGATAGGGAGGATTTCTTGGTCAGTGTCAAATGTTCAGTTGTTTTTTTTTTTGTTCACTTAATTATTTCTCAATACGTATATACTGTTACAAGCCCTGTCTTCCACTTCAATGTCTGTCTGTTAATGTCAGTCCTGTGTATGCCTATGTCGAGTATTTTGATTCTAAATCTTCAGAACTGCTGGAAAGTGAGAATTTCACATTGCTGTTTCTTAGTAGAATTCACAGGCCTTCAATGTCAGCGTAATTTCTCCATGCATTACTTAAAGGTACTTTTTAGTTGTTTATTTCCCAGAATTCATACCGCCCATTCAAAATAATACCTTTTTTATGAATACTTACCAACATCAAATTCTAAGTATTCATTATGACTAGGAAAATTGCACTTTCCATTGTTCTCCATTGTCTGCCATTTTGAAAGAGACATTTAAGCAGCAAAACGTACTGTACTTTTTTCATAATGATACATATTGGTTTATTATTTTGACAATATTAATGAAATATTCTGGCCACCATTCTACACAATGCACTTTTAAGTCAGAAACATGTCATCTTTGCATTGATTTTGAAAGCCTACAAACTGGTTCCTGTCCGGATTTGTAATATTTGTTAAATTAAAGTCATTTTTGTCCTGAAAAGTACCCACAACAAGTTTCTATGAACATGTTGACCCTTCCAATCAATTTCCCACGTTGGAATTATCAAAAAAAAGTGGTGTGTCGTTTGTCTTTTGTACCATGCCTGGTTCAAACCTTATGTGAATGACCTTGCCTATATTGGGGGGTCATCATATTGGGGCGTCTGGCGGGGGTCCCCCACCACTGAAAATGTCTGCCAGTGGTCATTTCTCTATCAGGGGAATATGATGAATAATTCATGATAGGTTTCAAGAGGTAACCTCACCAGCTGATCTAGCCCATTTTTTACCCCCCAATTAATGATGTCTGGCAAGCCCCGCCCACCATCAAAAACGTCTGGTAGTGGTCATTCTTCAATCAGGGGACCATCTCAAACAATTTACAACAGGTTCCAAGTGGTAACCTCACCAACTGATCTAGCCCATTTTTGGGAGTGTCATCATACGGGGGCGTCTGCCGGGGGTAACCCACCACTAAAAATGTCTGGCAGTGGTCATTTCTCTATCAGAGGACCATGACAAACAATTTACAACAGGTTCCAAGTGGTAACCTCACCAACTGATCTAGCCCATTTTTGGGGTGCCAGTTTTACAGCCCCCCTGGCCACACCCACCAGAGGGAACCCGGCAGACGTGCTGTTCCTCTATCTGGGGACCATACCAGACATCATAGTACCCATAAAAATTGGTAACCTTCCCAACTAGGCTGACCCCCCTGGGCTCCTGGTCTACAATGGCAACAACACCACTGGGGTGTAAATAGAGATGCATAAAGCAGTGGCACTGTTATTAATGTGTAATTACAACACTACTAGTGTAATATTATCATACTAATAGTATTGTAATTACATTCTTACAAGTGCTTCTACCTTACATTACATTACACTACACTACATTTGGCAAATAACTGTTGGTTACAGTCCCCGGAGCGAGCAATGCGGTACCTCAGGGTACCTCAGCCATGGAGTGAAGTAGGGAGTGGAAGGATGGGATTCGAACCTGCAACCCTGTGATCTACATTCCAACTCCCTAATCACGGCTACTAGTATCTGGTCCTGGTTGTGATTGGATGGGGACCTACCCTGTGCTTGTTGAGCCAGGGATGGGGCGTCATGATGAAGCCAGGCAGGCAGGAGAGGGCCAGCGCGGCTAATCGACTTCGCTCCTCCTCGGCAGCACAAGGGTGATGCAGGACTACAATGGACCCATGCTATCATATGGAGAGAGAGAGAGAGAGAGAGACAGAGAGACAGAGAGAGAGAGAGACAGACAGACAGGCAGAGTGTGACATGAGGGGTAGTGTGCTGTGTCATGATTAGATTTCTATTTCATAGCAAAGGGTCAATGAAAAAATTGAGTCTGTGGAAGCTGATTGGTGTGCTCGCACAACAATAACAGAGGATGACACACCTATAACCAGAAACCATGATAAACCTGTCTGTTAACAAAGTTATGTGAAAACCAGTCAGAGTTGTGGTGTGCTGTCTCACCTGGAGGTTGTTTAGCCAGCGCTGTGGTGGGCAGTACAGGTACACACCAGGCTCTGCAGACACGGGCCTGTGGTCCCCTCTGCTCACACCGCGCGCGCGCACACACACACACACACACACACACACACACACACACACACACACACACACACACACACACACACACACACACACACACACACACACACACACACACACAATAACCCATGTTTTATTTAGTAACACATTATTACAACACATTATATTGATGTAATTGCCAAAGTGACTCAGCGAAAGGAATTTACTTGTGTTATAGAATGGACTGGGAGATAAGATGGGCATGGGCATCTGTAGTCATTTGTGGGGGAATGTGTCAAAGGTTATTCAGGTCATGTAAAACAAAAGGAATCGCCCACCTGCTTGGAATAGTCGCATTATAGGAGATGGGTGTGTCCATGCAGACATGCTTCACTGGCTGAATGAGACAGAGAAAAGGACCTCAGGTGACCTGGTTACAGCGAATGCAGTAACTGGATACTTCCGAATAGTCCAAAACTTGCACAGCCACATTACTGAAGAAGAGTGCTTGACAATAAAGTTAAATACTGGAGCAAAATGGTGGGCTCAGTTTATTTGATGTGTGCTGTTGACTCTCTCTGCCTACCTGTAGTGGAGCAGGATACTTCTGGTCGATGAAGACCTGCTGCTATGAAGGGGAAAATGTCAGGTCCATGATGAATACAGCCTTAATAGCCACAAGCTAACAAAGGATGATGATGCTGTTGCAAATGATGTTAGGCCTACTTACCTGCACCAGATCTGTCAAAGGTTCCGAGCAATGTAACGCAGACGGATGGGGCAGGTCTAGCTCCACGTGAAACTGTATCACACAGACGATGACATTTTGTAACAATGTTGTGTCATTTCGTAACAAAAACACAAGCTGTCTAGCTCCACGTAAAACTGTAGCATATCACGCAGACAATGACAGTTTATAACAAGGTGTCATTTCGTAGCAAAAACGCCAGTTTAGCTCCACGTAAAACTGTATCACACAGACGATGAGTTTGTTACAATGTTGTTATTCAGTAACAAAAACACTAGCAGTTTGGCTCCACGTAAAACTGTACCACACAGCTGATGACACTGACACACTCCGCTTACCTTGCCATTGTCACATAACTGGATAGCTTTTGTAGACTGGTATGTCCAACAGATACCAGTCAGGATAATAACCAGTCGTAGAGTCATACTCAGGCAAGAGCAAAACAAAACAGCGAAGTCATCTAGCACCGCAAATAATGCACACTAGCCAATGAGTAAAAGTGGTTTCGTAAACCGCGGCCAAGACAACACCGGCTCGTTGATGCATGGCTCTTGAGAAGTCCTTCAGTCCACACTATTAATGTATACTATATTGACATAGCCTAAACACGCAGTCTCCTTACAACCAAAGAGGATACTAACGATGTGCCATCTGAGCTGTTAAAAAACACAGAGAAATAACTTCAAAAAAACAATATGGCTCACTAGCAGCTCGTAGGCCTATGCCGAATTCAACATAAAACTTCAACTAAAAGTCGCTTTTGATCGCCTAAAGAGCACGTGTCGGGCCATTCTGTAATCTTAACCGAAGGAAAGATCACAAGTAGTGTAGCAGGCCATCTAGAACTAACGTGACTACGCTGGTCTGTCTTTTTTGTTCTTCTTCGTTGTCATTTTTCACTCCGTCTGTAGCCTACTAGTCTATCTACCAACGAGTACGACTAGTGGGCCGAATAGAAAACGGCAGGCTGCTTCTGACTAAAGTGATGGGTCCCTCCCTAGTGGGACAATGTTGTCACTGCATCCTGTGGGCATATTTTTACATGTGCTGATTGATAAAGAAATGTGAAAATGTAGTCATAAACACAACCATTTTGAATTTTGCATCAATTTATTGATAAAACACGACGAGGCGTTTCAGCAACGCACGTCTATCAGTTGATAGAATCTTGACATACTCTCTGCTTTTATTGTGCTACTTTGAGACGCAACAAATGCAAACGTCATAGTAGAGTTATGGAATGATTAGCAAGTTCACAATTCTATTACATTGCTTATTGATAACGATCGCATGAAACTCAGCTACTTATTACTACTTACTAAACATTTTTTTGCCACTGAACTAAAATAATACTAATAGCCTACTATTTTTTAAAGGTCATTGCTTTTTATGCAAGAGAAATGTCTACCTCCTCAGGTAAGGTTATATTTTATTGCAGCTTTTCAAATTAATTTAATAACTAATTCACTGATTGAGGATCAACTCTCAAAAAAACAAATTGGCTGGGCTGGCAATTCAATACAAATTCAATGTGTCAATGATGTGGCATCACCATGGTCTCAGATAACTCATGATTAGTGGGCCTATATATGGCACATGGTATGTGTGGTATGGTATATAGGATAAGAATAGCCAAGAAGTAAACACAAATTACATGAACAGGCCATAAGGAATCGAAGTACATCAAAGAATGAATACAATTCATACAATCAGAAATAAAAAAAATATATAATGAGATGAAACGGTGCGCAAATGCTCTATGTCCTGCTGATTTCTTTATTACTGATGGGACAGTGAGAAGACTTGCATTTGCAGAATTCACTGAGCTTAACTCGCTTAAATAGGCTGGAGCTAGGCTCAGAACAGATACGCCTATCCCACATAATAATGTTCTGCAATAATAGGTCCTACAAATAATAATAATAATCATAATAATAATAATAAATATTATTATTAGTGGTGTGCATTGACACTGCCCTCACGATTCGATTCGATTACGATTCGGGAGGTAGCGATTCGATTCAATGCCATGCATGACATTTCTACTGAAAGCAAAGCAGCTGATGTTTCATCAGGCATGATGAGGCAATGCAAGTAGTCAGATTCTGAGCAACATTTTATTGGCTCTTTTCTGTATCAGTCTTGCAGTTTTCAATGTTTTGAAGTTCATTTACATAATTCAACATTCATTTGCTCCTGAAATATCCATGGAAGTAATTGAAACTTTAAAAAAAAAATCGCATTGATTCTGAAACTTGCCGAATTGAATTGAATTGTGCATGCCCCGCATTGCATTGCATTGCCGAATCGATTATTGTTGTAGTTTTGGGTAGGGTGCGCACATCCAAAAACACTTGTTGCAGGTGCCAGACAAAATAGTCAGACAATTTTAAAAGGTAGGTCTGCACACTGCCCATAAGCTCCAAAAATAAACTTTATTATTTAAAAAGCAACGTTTCGATCACCTTGAATCTTCATCAGGCATATTTATTATTTTAAAAGTAACGTTTCGATCACCTTGGATCTTCATCAGGTATATTTTTAAATAATAACATTTATTTTTGAAGCTTATCGGCAGTGTGCAGACCTACCTTTTTCAACTGAATCAATTATTGTTGACACCACTATTTCTTAGATATTAGAGATAGTAGAGTCCATCTTCTGTTGCCATAACAAATGAATATGCTTTCAGGATGGAGTGAGATGGCAGCCCAAAGGTGTTGACAAAATGGAAGCCCAAGCTGTTGCCCACCGAGAGTGGGATGAGGAGGATGCCAAGGCGAAGATAGGGGACCTCTCCAACATCAGGCTCCGAGATCCGGCCATGCTGCCCAAGAAGCCGTCAGGTTTCTGGGAGGTGCTGCAGGACACCGTCTACTTCGGCCGGTGGCAGCGGCGCGTACGAAAAATCAAGAGCCATAGAGAGGAGGAAAGGCTGTGGCGCCTCAAACTGTATCAGCAGGAGGAGGCAGAGAAATTAGCAAGGAGGAGGCGCGAGGACAAGAAGAGGAGGGAGGAAGAGGAGGAGGCAGCGGCCCAAGAGGCCAAGCTGCAGCAGAGGAGGACACCCCGGGGCCAGGACAAGAAGCTAAAGCCGAAGCTAAACCCCCAGAGGCAGACGAGGGCAGAGAGGAAAGCCACGCAGAGGGAGGCCAGGCAGCAGAGGCTGGAGAGGCAGCGGGAGAAGAGGAGCTTGTGGCTGGAGCAGACAGAGCTGCAGGAGCAGCAGCAGGGAGAGATGCCAGAGCAGGAGCAGAGAGAATGGTACCTGCATGAGCAGAGAGAATGGTACCTGCAGGAGCAGAGAGAATGGTACCTGCAAGCACAGAGAGATCTACAGGAGCAGGAGCAGAGAGAACGGTACCTGCAGAACCAGAGAGATCAACAGGAGCAGAGAGAACGGTACCTGCAGGAGCAGAGAGAATGGTACCTGCAGATGCAGAGAGAACGGTACCTGCGAATGCAGAGAGAATGGTACCTGCAGATGCAGAGAGAGCTGCAGGAGCAGGAGCAGAGAGAATGTTACCTGCAGGATCTAAGATCCTTAAACCAGCAGAAGCGAAGACAGCTGCACCTGCTGAGGCAGCGTGAGCAGAGCCTGCGAAGGCAGCGGGAACAGAGGAACCAGTACCCGCAAGAGAGACCAGCACCTGGCAGAGAGTTGGAAAGAGGAGATACGGAGATCATGGAGAGAGAGGCCCATACGGAGGGAAGTACCGTGACAGAGAGAGAGTTGCGAGGGCTAAGTAAGAGACTGGAGGAAATGAGGAGAAGGATCAAGATTGAAGAACATGAACTGGAAAAATTGGTTATGGCGGACCAGGAGCAACAGCGGATGATTGTACAGATGAGAGAGAGCATTGAGGAGAAATTGAGAAGAGAGAAACTTTATGAGGAAAAGATTGCATTTGAGCAGGGAAAACGAAGAGAAATGGCGACGCAAGCGCAGCAGCGGGAACTACAGAGCCGGAGGGAGCGGCGTGATTCGAGACGTCGGAATCAAGAAATGGAAACGCCGTCCACACTTGAAAGGCAGGACGACCAAAGAACAGAAATGGATTACATCAATGAGTTAGAGAGAGTCAGAGCAAGAATAAAAGAGCTGCACAGAAAGACACGGGCCCCATTTCAACCGAAGGCAGAACAACAGACACACAATGAAATGGATTTCGGAATGGAACCGTGGCACTTGAGAAATACAGAGGCAGAACCCCCGAAAGAACAGGATTATGATGCACAGAAGATGGAGGAAACAAAACGACAGCATGAGGAGATGAAAGAACAGGAGCTGATGATGATACATCAATACTTGCGAGATCAGGAACAGCGCGAAAAAGAATATCAAGAGAAGCTAAGGCAGCTTGACAGAGAGTTGAGGAGACGGCGCATGCTGGCTCAGAGGGAGAGAGAAGAGATGGTGACAAGTGGAGTGGCAGAACTGGAGAGGATAATGGGGACAGAACAGGATTGGAAGACACAGGAACAGTCCCTGAACATACAAGAACGGAAGCCAAATAGCGAGCTGGAGATGGACTCACAGACGGAGATGGAAGAGTCAGAGAGTGAGGAAGAGCAAGAGGACTACAGGAAGTCAGGCTCGTGTGGCTCGGACACACAGACGGAGACGGAAGAGTCAGAGTATGGGGAAGAGCAGGAGGACTACAGGGAGTCAGGCTCGTGTGGCTCCAACGTGCTGATGCCAGAGGCCAGACCTGCACGAAAAGGGAAGAAGCTGATGGGCTGGCTGACAAAGCGAGTCCGCAAATTGGGACAGAGGCTTATGCGTCTGTAGGGACACGAGAGCTATACAGCCCTCTGAGGTGACACAGATCTGCAAGAAAAGAGAAGAAGCTGATGGGCTGGCTGACAAAGCGTGTCCGCAAATTGGGACAGAGGCTTATGCATCTGTAGGGACACGAGAGCTGTACAGCCCTCTGAGGTGACACAGATCTGCAGGAAAAGGGACGAAGCTGATGGGCTGGCTGACAAAGCGAGTCCGCAAATTGGGACAGAGGCTTATGCATATGTAGGGAGGACACGAGAGCTATAGGCCTACAACCATTTGAGGTGACACAGATCTGCAAGAAAAGGGAGGAAGCTGATGGGCTGGCTGACAAAGCGAGTCCGCAAATTGGGACAGAGGCTTATGCATCTGTAGGGACACGAGAGCTATACAACCCTCTGAGGTGACAGAGAGGAGGAGCCAGAGGCCAGAAGTGAAGGAAAGGTGAAGAGCAAGAGCAGAGGGGAGGAAAGTTTCTGAAGCAAGACGGAAGCCTGTGAAACTGTGGAGATGCATTTCAGGAGAATAGCTATTCATCCCTTTGAGGTAATTACATGTTTTGGATGGAGATGGTTCAATATCGATTTAGTCTACAATCCTATTTGAGTATATTGACCTCATTGTATTTTCTTATATTATTTTCACAGCCACAACAACCACAACAGCGTGGACTGCAGGGATATAGACAAAGCAGAGGTCTCACACCGTCCACACTTGAAAGGCATGGATGACCAAAGAACAGAAATGGATCACATCAATGAATTAGAGAGAGTCAGAGCAAGAATAGAAGAGTTGCACAGAAAGACACGGGTCCCATTTCAGCCGAAAGCAGAACAACAGACACACAATTAAATGGATTTAGGAATGGAGCCGTGGCACTTGAACCCCAGAAAGAACAGGATTATGATGCACAGAAGATGGAGGAAACAAAACGACAGCATGAGGAGATGAAAGAACAGGAGCTGATGATGATACATCAATACTTGCGAGATCAGGAACAGCGCGAAAAAGAATATCAAGAGAAGCTAAAGCAGCTTGACAGAGAGTTGGAGAGACGGCGTATGCTGGCTCAGAGGGAGAGAGAAGAGATGGTGACAAGTGGAGTGGCAGAACTGGAGAGGATAATGGGGACAGAACAGGATTGGAAGACACAGGAACAGGCCCTGAACATGCAAGAACGGAAGCCAAATAGCGAGCTGGAGATGGACTCACAGACGGAGATGGAAGAGTCAGAGAGTGAGGAAGAGCAAGAGGACTACAGGAAGTCAGGCTCGTGTGGCTCAGACACACAGACGGAGACGGAAGAGTCAGAGTATGAGGAAGAGCAGGAGGACTACAGGGAGTCAGGCTCGTGTGGCTCCAACGTGCTGATGCCAGAGGCCAGACCTGCACGAAAAGGGAAGAAGCTGATGGGCTGGCTGACAAAGCGAGTCTGCAAATTTGGACAGAGGCTTATGCATCTGTAGGGACACGAGAGCTGTACAGCCCTCTGAGGTGACACAGATCTGCAGGAAAAGATAAGAAGCTGATGGACTGGCTGACAAAGCGTGGGACAGAAAATTGGGACAGAGGCTTATGCTCTGTAGGGACACGAAAGCTATAACTTACAGCCTTCTGAGGTGACACAGATCTGCAGGAAAAGGGACGAAGCTGATGGGCTGGCTGACAAAGCGTGTCCGCAAATTGGGACAGAGGCTTATGCATCTGTAGGGACACGAGAGCTATACAGCCCTCTGAGGTGACACAGAGGAGGATCCAGAGGCCAGAAGTGAAGGAAAGGTGAAGAGGAAGAGCAGAGGGAGGAAAGTTTCTGAAGCGAGACGGAAGCCCATGAAACTGTGGAGATGCAGTTCAGGAGAATAGCTATTCATCCCTTTGAGGTAATTTCATGTTTTGGATGGAGATGGTTCAATATCTATTTAGTCTACAATCCTATTTGAGTATATTGACCTCATTGTATTTTTATATATATTATTTTCACAGCCACAACAACCACAACAGCGTGGACTGCAGGGATATAGACAAAGCAGAGGTCTCCATCAACAACATTTACATCAATCGTGTATATCCAGGGCTGACTGGGGGCTAAATAGGGCCTGGCCACTTTTGGCTTAAAGGGGCCCCTCATTTACATTTCTGAACATAGGGGCCCACAAGGGTGCGGGGCCCACTAGGAAATGCCCGCTATGCCAGATGGCCAGTCCAGCCCTGTGTATATAACCTTATGTTTACACATGACATCACATTTACAATTAAAATTATATCCAAATACGTGCATTGTTTTGTAGTATGTATAGAAGTTAAACAAGCACCGAACACATCACCACAAAGCACTGCAATAACAAATGGTCATTTAGCCTACTACAACTTTAAATCTTCAAACACATTAAAACAGTACACATGTGTAGATCTATCTGACCTCATGGCAGGGCTATCATTCAGGGGGTTAAAGTGTGTCTGAGTCACCAGAGCCCCATGTATATAGGGGGCCCACACACAGTCAGATTTCTGAGGATACATGGTGCACTCCAGTCCCAAGTCATCCTAGTAGGAGATCGCACTTATCCTACCTGGATATGTCAGCTGCCGTTCCTGACAGTTGAAGTGGAAGTTCTACATCCATGGCAACCGCCGCGGTTCAGCTGACTTTAGCGAGGTGTTTTCATACGAGCCAAAAAAAGCCACAATAGTTATTACTCTGTCATATGTGACATTTATGTTGACACAATATCATGTAATAACACAAAGTTTATGCTGAGTAAAAATTGCTGTGTTTAGAACAGTTACCATTATTATCCGACTTCGATTTGTTGAGGTGGGAGAAGTGTGAGTCACCCCGACCTCGCTAGTTGGAGCTTGCACTTCGACTGGCGTTCCAGAGCGTTTTTTGTAGTAGGAGGTTGGATAAGTTTATTTGACCTTTATTTAACCAGGAAGGTCCCATTGAGGTAAAAACCTCTTCTTCCAGGGAGTCCTGGCCAAGACAGCATTAAGACAAAGGAGGCACATGCATATTATGACATAAAAACAAATAATAAAAAAAACACACGTAAGGATATAAGACATATCAGACATAGGGGCAAACAAAATAGACAAAACAAAGTGCGATCAAAGTGCGATCTCCTACTGATGTGGGACTGCAATGCACCAACAGTACATGACTGAAGGGTCCATTGGAGCTGATTGCGCAAAGGGCCCAAAATTTGCTGCTTTGCCCCTGTAGTGATCCAGTGGTCCATAGTGAAAGAAAGCGAAAGTGAAAGTGAAAGCCCATTGGGAAACTCCAACTCCCGTTGTCATTGTGACACAGCACTCAAGTGAACACTGCACACTGCACACAACGGAATTGCATTTATGCCTCACCCGTGCAAGGGGGCAGCCCTCAGTGGCGCCCCATGGGGAGCAGTGCGGTGGGACGGTACCATGCTCAGGGTACCTCAGTCATGGAGGAGGATGGGGGAGAGCACTGGTTGATTACTCCCCCCACCAACCTGGCGGGTCGGGAGTCGAACCGGCAACCTCTGGGATGCAAGTCTGACGCCCTAACCGCTCACCCATGACTGCCCATAGTGCCTGACTCTCCACCATTAGGCAAGAAAGAGAAAAAGCCTGTTACAGGGTGCAACATCTTTAAGCTAAAATAAACAAGGAGCCCAACTGCTTACCACTTTCATTCTTCTAACATTTTGATACTTTCTCTTGCAATAAAGTATCAATTCACAGTAAGGGACAGGTAGGTAGTTGGCAAACATGTTTCAAACAAGGCACATCCTCCTTTGGTGTGACCTCTCCAACCCACTGATGTTTTTTATAAGGCCTTAAAAGAAGGTAATAGTTTTCAGTGTCTCTGCCATGGGAAACAAAGGTGTATTCTTTCTGATATGCAGTAGCAGTTAACCCATCTCACCTCAACCATACTGGATGAGGAATGGGCACTTCTCCAAGTCTCTCGCAAGTCTCATGCAAGAGGAAGTTTCACAGATACTGCACTATGCATTGTATTGTCTAATAGCTTAGAATCGAGCATGCAGCAACATTTCACCATCTGTCGTGCATGGTACATTTTTAGTTCTTATTAGCATTGTTGCTGTAGTATGACCAAGCCATCACAATAAAGGCTTTTTAACTTTTTCTATTGGAGAGTGCCTTGGATTTTCTTCAGTTTTTGCATCTTCAGTTTTTTTCCTATCCAAAGAGCACCTCAACCAAGGAGTCCAAGAAGCGCTCCTAAACAAACTTTTTTGAAAGGAGATCAATAATTCAAAGCAGCTCGGTTAACATACCAACAGGGACAGAGCTTGTGTGTTACCCTTGATGAGTGTTGTGATGTTTTCTAATCAGTGGAATTATGTAGCTGTAACATACAGCAAATTTGAGAGGGATTTCATCTTAACTTGTCTTTGGATTAATCAAATTCTTCTGCTTCCAACTGCAAGTTTCAACATCTGCAAAGGTAATGTAACCATTAACCATTCAAATCTCACCCATACCTGTGCCTACACCGCTGTCCATGGAAGTGCCCTTGAACAAAGCACCTAACCCTATATTTCTCCAAGGACTATAACCAATTTTCTGTTGAATGTAATATGTTCTGCGTAATGTAATATGTTACCTTTGCTTGGTGGCGACTGCGACGTCTTGCATACGATGTGCACTACCACCATTTATAGTGCTAAAGGAACTCCATCATTCTCAACCTCCGCTGGTCTCCTTAAGGGACATGTGCTGACAGCTTTGGATGGGTCCGGAACAAAGTCATCTGAAAGCCCTCTACAAAATTCATACAATGTAGTGAGAACCCAATTCTGAGCCCCCTTTCTCCCTGGACTCGGGAAAACTCACCACCACCACCCTCCACCACCCATTAGCCTGGTTCACACCAGACGGTGTATGTGTAGCTTCGGCGCCCCCTGGCGGAGCAGAGCTACACATACTACCGTCTGGTACACAGCCATAGAGCACGCTCCGTCTCCAACCAGAAAATAGGCTGAGAATTTATTGCTTCAGCACGTCTTCCTCACCAACAAATTCCTTCAAAAACCTTCCTGTTAATCTTTAAAGAGTCAATATAGTCTCTAATCTGTCTTGTGACTCCTCAATGTGAGTTACCGCTGATTTTGAAGCAATAAATTCTCAGCCTATTTTCTGGTTGGAGACGGAGCGTGCTCTAAGGCTGTGTACCAGACGGTAGTGTGTGTAGCTCTGCGCCGCCAGGGGGCGCCGAAGCTACACACAACGTCTGGTGTGAACCAGGCTACCCACCCACCCCCCGTCGGATTTGTATCGTCCTTCCCTTTTCGTTCGTTTTCGGTTTACGGAAAATGGGTGCTCTTGCCACACGGGTAGAAAATACTTCTTATTTCATTACATTTTATAGATCAAGACAAAGGTGTGCCAATTTTGAGCTTCATAAGAACAGATTTCATCTTTTGAAATCACAAAAACTGTGTGATTACCGGTGTCGAAGTGCGATGAACACATGTTGCTCGTCCATGATGTTTTCCGTACTCGGAGACTATCAATATAGGATATGCTGTTCAACTTCATCATGAATCATTCATCGGGACATCTTTGTTTTTGTCATGTGGTGTAAGACATAGAGAGGCATTGGAGATGGAAATGTATTTGTTGTGAAAGATTTTGAAAGTACCATACCCATACCTGTGCCTACACCGCTGTCCATGGAAGTGCCCTTGTTGATGGAATTATGGAAATTAATCCACTTTTTCATGATATTCTAGAGTGGCCAGGAGCTTATATGTTAAGATGATACTCAATAATAAGGAGTGGCTTGATGAATATATTTGTGCATTATTGCCTGTGATTTGTTGTCATAATATGGAATTTAAACAGAATTGTTTTTTTCTGTTCTAGCTTTGTTCTGCAGGTGATCCCCAAGAATTGGCTACCAGGGAAGGTAAGGACTATGTGGGTGAGAATATGTGAAGATAAAAACCTTAACAAAATATTACAAATATACAAACCTGTAGGTCATCTCGTTTATGTTTATAAGCTATATACTATTTGTAAATGTTTGGTATGTTGTAGCAACATGTTTGTTCGAAAGACTACACATTGATTGTCCTAACTCTTTTCTCAAAGCACCAGATCCTGATCAGCAGGGAAATGACCCATCACCCAATGGGGTCCTTCAGATCCCACCTGATGCTGCTGGGAGGGCAGAGAGGAATCCGGAGCAACTGCCTGTAAGTAGCCTATTTCAACCACACAACGCTTTTTCTTTACAGCTTGATAGCTACTGTGCTGTTAACAGATGCTGATTTTAAGGTGGTTAGTAAGTAGTATTTTAAGCAGAGTGATTCATTTCTGGACAGTCTGTGATGTAAATTGATTGTGTGGGATTCAGCAGGAGAATTAGGAAACAATTTTGTAGTAATGTACAATCCGGTGCCTTTTAAAGTACTGACAACTACTGCAAACGTTTGAAAAGTTTCAGGTGTCTGTTGAATGTGCCAATGAAAGAGCAGGCACACAAGCAATAGTTGATGAAGAGCAACCATGAAGAGCAACCATAAATGCAATTATCACAGTATTGCTACATTTTAAGGTATCGGGGACATTGGCTGCGTAAATGTTACATTGTTTTTGGATTTTTTTCCTTACCAATCCTAAGCAACATATTGTGATAATTGATATTTACTGAGAAGCACAATAGAAGCACATCATTTTAATTGACTATTTTTTGGAATGGCTATACCATAACATTTTGGAAAAGAGCTCTTCCCATTAGTAGTGAATTCTGCAAATGCACAGCATTAGTGGGCATCCCTTACTTAAAGTCAACACTTTTTTCAAGCTTTCTACAATGTTTCCAAATTGAAAAGCACATCTGATTTGACTTTGCTGCCGTCTTTAAGTTTGATGAAGCTGGCCTGTACATATTTACAGTAAGTCTACGTTGCTGTCAATGAGAGGAGCCTGCTGCCTGTAGATCTAATGAATTTGAAAACTAGGCAACTTGCTAAGTATAACTTCATTAACCATTTTTGGATGTGCTAATATTGGGCCCCACAGTAGAGCATTGTTTTTTAAGATAGTTTAGTGCTTTTTAAGCCGTTGTTCAGACTGAAATTAGGAAATTAGTGGAACATGGAAAGGGACGGCATTGCTTGTAATAATAGTTTTTAAAATGGATTAAATTATTGTCCATTCATGTTTAAAATGCACATCTGATTTCATTTTGCCATCCTCTGTAAGTTTTAATCACACTACACAGTAAGTTTAAAGGGGTATGCCTTATTTTGGGGCTTAATACAGTTAAATCGTTGGCCAGGGTTTATAAAGGTGGTAAAGTGTTTTATTTTTCATGTTAAGCATTGTATTGCTTTAAGACAAGTTAAAAGAGGGAGCATGTCGCTAAGCTAGTGAAAGTCAATGGATCCATGTAGCATGTAGCATGCTACAGTGACACATTGACTTTCACTAGCTTAGCTACATACTCCCTGTTTTAACTTGTCTTAAAGCAAGACAACGCTTAACATGAAAAATAAGACACTTTACCACCTTTATAAACCCTGGCCAACGATTTTAACTGCATTACATAAGCCCCAAAATAGTGGTATACCCTTTTAAGGGAGCAGTAGGCCTATATCTCTGTAGGCTATGATGATGGCCTACTATCTGTGTGTCCAGTGAAGACCAAAACGGCTTAGTACTGCTTCAATAAACCATTTCTTTATGTACTTGGTGTTGAACAGGAGAATCTTTAATATAATTTAGTGAATGTACAATTTGATACCTTTTTAAGTAATTGCATGTAATGCTAAACTTCCAGTTATCGATCGAAGATGTGCATAAAAGAGCGGACACTAGAATAGTGGAAGACGAAGATGATCATAACGATGATGCCTATAAAGACCTTCCTGACAATATCCCACCTCCTGAAGGCAAGTACCACAGGCCTACAACTACATAGGCATGTGAAGCGAATGACTTGCCCTTAACACTTTCTTACTTTTACTTAACATCTTCCAAAGACCATACATTGATCCTACTGTACGGTACGGTACGGCACTTGCCCTTTTCTCACACCACCAGGTCCAGAGCCCAGAAGAACTAACCCACCTGATGAGGCTCCAAGGGCAAGCGTCAGACGGATATGTGCAGTATCCCCACTGGTATGACATCTCGAAAACACAAACACCACCACCAAGTTCATTAACAGGAGCACCTAAGAATACACACACACACACACACACACACACACACACACACACACACACACACACACACAAGTCTAAGGGCCAAAACATACCAAGGCGGAACGGAATGGTCTCGGGTGCGAACGCGGTCTTTCTGCTTAGTTTCAGCCGGCGTGTTTTTCTCTGCCTTTCACACTGACAGCATCGGTGTGCGCGGCCAGTCCTGTTCAAAATCCTCCCCACAGCCAAAGCTAGCATGCTACTTTGCCATTCATTTGAATGAGACACCGCCGGTCGCCGGCATGAAAAATACGCTCGAGTTCTATTTTCCAAAGGCAGCAGGCGCGGAGCCGGCTCCCACGCCACTGATGCTCGACTACCGCCGGTTGGTGTGTAAGGACAGATATGTTTCAATGTATTAGCCGCTAAGACCCAGACATACTATACAATAGACAGTCAAACAGTTACCTACACCACCAAAACAGGGAACACAAAAGGCAAATCCAGAAACACAAGCTAAAAATAAATCACAAGGTACAAGGAAAATAAATGATTTTGGCTGTATAAACACTGCACTACTCACACTCACACTGATCACACATCAGACATGGCACAATCACTACGTTTACATGATGTTCTTATTAATTAATTAATAATTCAGAATTAAATAGTTCAAGTGAGTTTACTTTTATCTGTCCTTTAATTCCGAAATAAGAGGTGTTTACATGATGTTTTCAAAGCGGAATTAAGCTTTATTCAGAATTACAATCAGTTAATTCCGAATTAAATGTCTCATGTTAACGTAGCAAATGTTACAACTCACGTCACTGCACAGTTCAATTCCATTCTTGGTGCTGCACTTCACTATTAACCAACAAAAAAACAGGATAATGGATGACTTTTAAGATGTGGCTAAACTCAACTTCAGTAGTGACTGTGGGTAGCCTCTTACTGCAGATGGGGTCACCGGCGACCCTATTCACTTGCTGAAAATGCTTAACTACATCATAACAACATTGCTATGACATTAAAGAGAGCCATAGGTAGGCCTAAACAGTTCGACCAGTATTACACCTGATGCATTTAGCCTATGTAGGCTAATGTTTAATGTGCTGTCCCCACACAAGTGTTTTGGCGAAAACTTGAACGGACAGCCAGCCAACTCATTCACTCATTGTTTCAGGAACGGGCGAGTCAGGATGCCAATTCCGTTATTTAATGAAGATGAAAGGTTAAACTGTAACAAAGATGTAAAACAAAGAGTATTCAATATATAAAGTCCATGAAAGTTCATATGTTTTTTCTTCTGAATCTTGAGATGAATCTTGAAGGGAAGGGTCGATTACGGGAAGTATATGGGTAAGAGTATCAAGGAAAATGTACGATATTTGAATAAGCAGTAAAATCACAAGTTAAGTTAATCAAGAAGAATAAGAAAGATGATGTTAAGAGTAGTACTTACAGACAGTATTTTTGTAAGGGGTGTATTAGAAAGGGCAGAGAGGAAGAAGAAAGACTGAACTTAAGTCTTGTTTGGAAGTAGGCTAACAACTGATTTTTGACAGCTGGGTTGCCAAGGCAACCGTAAACAGATGCTCGGTAGGGCACGGGGCTTTTGAAGAGACAGAACATTTAATATCCTCTCCTGTCAGTTGGCAACAGCATGCTGTTGGACTGCCAGTACTGCAGGGCAGGAAAGCTGACCACCAATGCTGACCACCATTACTGCCACCATCAAGCTACAACAGTGTAGGCCGAGGACATTGTGAAGAAAACACCACATCAGAAGCCTATTGAAAATTCATATTACTGATGTGAATAACAATTTAGGCCTATTTTAAAATATCACAACTTCAATTTTAATTCTCCTATGTCATGGGTTTAGCATGCATTTATTGCTCGTTTTATGCCTAATAAGTAACAAAGTGAAAAGAATAAAAATGCATGCTTAGGCTATACTGTTCTATTACACGCAGTGAAAGTGTGCACTGTCACTTTAAATCAGAGTCTGCGGAGAATCTTCTGACTCGGGCACGTCTACTTTTCATTACAGATTGCCCCTTTGGCTGACTGATTATTAGAAACGTTCTTATTTTAGTAGTAGGCCTGGCTAGTTTAGCTATCTCAGTCCGTGCATATGTTTTAGTTGCAACCTAAGACTGACAAACTCTTTTAAGCCTATTTCAGGACGTTTTCCATAACCTTCCTTTCCAAAACCTTCCACCGCACCAACTCAGCTACGTATGTGCTTTCGTCCTGAAGTAGGCTATAGGCTACGGCCCCTCTCTGCCTTTCCATGATAATAATAACACTTCAGTCGCGTCAAGTAAATGTTTTTTTTCCGATTTTAAAACAATAACTTTGGCAAAAAGCGGCAATAGATTGGAGCTTGCTGCAGCAAATTATTTCTAGCGCGAGAGAGACGTGCACTTCTACACGCAAAGCTAGGATGGACACGCAGGCATCCCTGTCATTAGCTTACATTCTAAAACTTTTAGTAGGCTACGTTCCTGGCATTTTTAAACCTACATAAAAGTAACCTACAATCAAATGGCTACACATTCTGGCAGAACATGGACGGAAATCCCAAACTTGATGGTGATTCTCCCTCATTAGGTAGCCAGACACCACGTTTTTCTGTTTGGTTAACTTTGCCTGAAAGCTAAAACAAATGACAGCTTACCTCCGTTTTGTAAAGGCATTGTACCTAGCCTACTAACTTTGCACATTGAACATGAACGCATGGAGATTGAGAACAGGCTGAAAGTAGTGACAAACTCGAAGCGGAGTAGTTCCAGCTACGAGACAGGGCAAGCGCTCCGCTCAACTGTTGCAATGTTGCAATAGAATGTCTGCGACAAATTCAAATTGTGGTGTGCTGAATGCAGATGCATAATAATTCAAATAATGTGGGAGTCCCTTAATCTTATTTTATGTTGCAATCATTGGAAAACTTTCATAAAAATATGATATTTCAAGAAGAGGTGAAAATATATTAAAGTCAATTTAATATGAACGAGGGTGGGGCAGCAGGAGCGCCGTCCCTCCGCCTGTCCTGTGCAGGACACAGCTGAACTCAGCTCAAAAAACGTTGGGTTACGGATGTAACCTTGGTTCTGTGAAGGAAAGAAAGGCTGCCAGACGGCTAGCCCAGGGGGCTGGAATATAATCCGCGCATGCGCGAGTTCTGAGGTACACTATATCAAAACTTCATCACGTGAGTGTGCCGCGCTACTGTATACAGTATATAAGTCCCAGCGCGGCATACTTCGTCCTCATAAAAATCCTGAACGCGAAGTCCAGAGCGACGACGAAGTCTGGCAGCCTTTCTTTCCTTCACAGAACCAAGGTTACATTCATAACCCAACGTTCTGTTTCACTCAAGAAAGGCTGCCAGACGGCTAGCCCAGGGGGCTGGAATATGTATGCCCAAACGTCGCGGCGGACAACCATACGACAATTGAATAAAGACACTGGACAAATGCATTGAAGTCAAAAATCTTTATTGACTGTCCACATGCCAACAGGGCTGGAGTGACTGGTTAACAGAACTTCAAGTGAACACAGTCCAATATGTGACAATGTCACGAGCTTAGAACCGAATTCCCAAAGGACATGGGAGATAACATGTTGAGGTTGTAGAACCTTGTGAAGGTTGACGGCGAAGCCCAGCAGGCCGCCCGGCAAACTTCTTGTAAAGGGACTCCCTTCAGGAGCGCCCAAGAGGTGGAAATGCCCCTTGTAGAATGTGCCACCGTCGCTACTGGAGGCGGGAGTCCAGAAAGCTGGTAAGCCTGCTTTATGGTGTCCACCACCCAGTGAGATAGCCTCTGCTTGGAAAGGGCCTTACCTATCCGCCCAGCACCATGGCCGACAAAGAGCTGGTCCGTCACTCTTATGTCCTTCGTCCGCTCCACATAGCACAGGAGGGCGCGCACAGGGCACAGAGTAGAAAGTGCTGCGTTCCTTTTTGGCTCAGAGTGAGGAGGCCGGTAGGAGTCCAACACGATCGCCTGGTTGAAATTCTGTGTCGAAAGAATCTTCGGCATAAAGGCTGTATTTGGGCGTAGGACCACATCGGTGCCCTCTGGTTGGACATGGAAGCAGTCAGGATGAATGGACAGCGCATGTAGCTCACCAATACCCTTGGCTGAGGTGATGGCGAGGAGAAAAATCACCTTCTGAGACAGCCATTTTAGGTCAATACTCCCAATGGGCTCGAATGGGGGCTTCGTCAGAGCATCGAGGACAATGTGGAGCTGCCATGGCGGCACAGATGGAAGCCTCCTAGGGCGCAATCTTCGAGCTCCCCTCATGAATTGGACAGACAGAGGGTTAGCTCCAAGTGTTTTGCCATCTACTCTCTCATGGCAGGCTGATATTGCAGAGAGAAAAACCTTTAGCGTCGAAGGGGACTTGCCCTGGTCAAGTTTCTCTTGTAAGAATTCCAGGACTGAAGCTAGAGGGCAGGACCGGGGGCACTCATGCCGCTGTTCGCACCATGCCTTGAAGGCTTCCCATCTATAAGAGTATAGGGCTCTTGTCGAAGGGGCTCTAGCACACTGCAAGGTCCTTGTAACTGAGAATGACAATCCCCGAGCAAGGAGGGTGTCCCTCTCAATGGCCAGACTCACAGATTCAGGATGGCTTGTGTCGGGTGCCACAACTCTCCCTTTGCCTGCGACAACAGATCCTTCTGCAACGGGAGTTGCCACGGGGTGTCCGAGAGGAGGGTCTGAATCTCTGCAAACCATGGCGCCTGGGGGCGAAAAGGAGCCACCAAGAGGACTCTCAGGTTCTCCTTCCTGGTTTTCTCCAGTACAGCAGGAATCATGGAGAGAGGAGGGAAGGCGTAAAGGAGGCCCCGGGCCATCTGTGTGCTAGGGCGTCCACCCCCAGTGGTGCGTCGTCTTGGTTTAAGGAAAACCAGAGTGGACAGTGAGTCCCTTGAGGCGAAAAGATCGACGTGTGCCTTCCCAAAACGAACCCAGATTAGATGCACCGTTTCCGGGTGCAAACGCCATTCGCTCGGGTGTGGCTTGCCCCTTGACAGCAGGTCTGCTGCAGTGTTCAGAGTGCCTGGCAGGTGCACTGCTCTGATCGAGCAAAGTCGAGTGTCCGCCCAGAGGAGGAGTTCCCGGGCCATGTTGTGTAACGCCTGGGACCTCAGGCCTCCCTGGCGATTCACGTACGCTATTGCCGACATGTTGTCTGTTCGAATTAAGACATTCTTGTTCCGGAGTACCGGCAAGAAGTGGCGGAGGGCGAGGTATATTGTTCTCAGCTCGAGAACATTAATGTGGGCAGTTGTCCAAGGCGGGAGCCACACTCCTCTGGCTCCTACACCGTTCCAGACTGCCCCCCAGCCTGACAGCCTGTGGTCAGAACTTCGCGCCGGTAGATTCTGCCTAGTCGTACACCTCTGCACAGATTCTGGGGTATGGCCCACCATCAGAGGGCTCGTAGGCACACAGGCGGCAGAGGGACAGATTTGCCCCTGTCCAGTACTGGATGAAGCCTCTTGGACAGGTACCACCTTTGCACCGGCCTCATATGTAGAAGGCCGAGGTGTACCACCTGGGATGCAGCGGCCATGAGGCCCAGCAACCTCTGGCACTGGCGAGCACGAACATCTCTCCGTCCCATGAACTGTGACAGGCATTGTTGCAGGGCGATAGCCCTATGATCCGAGAGACATGCCACCATCGTCATCGAGTCCAGTTTCACTCTGAGAAAGATGATTCGCTGTGAGGGAGATATTTGGCTCTTCTCTGAATTGAGAGACAGGCCCAACGTTTGCAAGTGTTCCATTACCATTGCTGTGTCCCGCCCTGCCTGCAGACTCGATGGGGAACATATTAACCAGTCGTCTAAATAATTGATAACTCTGACGCCCCTCTGACGCAGCGGGCTCAAGGCAGTGTCCATGCATTTTATGAATGTGCGTGGTGATAGGGACAGGCCGAAGGGAAGGACATTGAACTCGAAAGTTCTGTCCTCCAACGCAAATCGGAGAAACTGGCGATGAGCAGGGTGGACTGCAATGTGGAAATAGGCATCTCTGAGGTCTATACTCGTGAACCAATCCCCGTCTTGAATCGATTGAAAGATTTGGGTCAGAGATAGTATTTTGAAATGCAACGGGCGTAAGTACTGGTTCAGTGGCCTTAGGTCCAGTATTGGGCAGAATCCACCATCTCGTTTCGGGACCAGGAAGTAGCCACTCCGCCGTTCGTTGTGACTCCCTTATTGCTCCTTTCCTTAACAGAGTATTTATCTCCTCTTGTAAGGCCAGCTGCCGCTCTGGGTCTGGCTGATGAGAAACAAGAACATCCTTGAACATGGGTGGGAGGCGTCTGAACTGTAGCCGGCAACCAAACTTTATTGTTGAAACAACCCAAGAACTGGGAGAACACGTTTCCCACACCTCCAATTGGGCGTGGGAGAAAACATGCGGCAGAGTCACTTGAATGTCAGGAAGAAGGCTGCGGGGCGGCAGAAGGGGTGGCACGAGATCTGTGGCCATCACGCTGCCGAGGCCTATAAGGCCTAGCAGGGTTCCCAGGGTGGCGGCTTGCAAAGGGGGGGGCATGCGCCATCTCTCTTTGTCCATGCCCCTGCATGTTGGGGTGACTCTTTGAGAAGGGCACACTGGGGCTACCTGCATAGCCCTTATCAGGCCGATGCCGTTTGGGTGGAGGGGGCCTTGGCAACAGCTGCTCCCATTCCTTCTTTGACTCCCTAGACTCCTTGGCTCGGCGGAGCATGTCAGCGGCTCCAGGTCCAAAGGTAACGCAAGGGGTAAGAGGTAGCTTAATGAGCCTGCTCCTGTCCTGCTCTGGCAGCTTCGATTGAGCTAGCCACAGGTGCCTCCGTGCCATCCACAGTGAAGCGATGGATCTCCCACTAGAGTGTGCTGCACCTTTCGCAACTTGCACAAGGATTTCAGAGACCTTTTTCAACTCCTCCACTAGTTCCTGAGTAGGGGCGGCTGAGAGGTCTTCAATAAGCTCCATCTGGTACAACGTGAGTATAGATGTTGTGTTCATAAGGCGAGCCCCAAAGGACGCATTGTAGAACGACTTTTTCAGCCATTTATCAGTGGTGCGACACTGTTTGTTCGGGCATGTAGGGTCCTTCCCCACAAGAGCCGTAGGAGGGAGGACGAGAGCAGCAATAGAGTCATCCATCGCGGGATAGTCGCCAAAACCAGCCTTATCCGCTCCGTGGATGTTGGCACACTGTGCCCACTGTCGCAGAGCAGGGGTAGCCGCCTCTGGGTGCTCCCACATAGTCGTCATTTCCTTGACAAAGTCCGGGAGGGCAGGGAGGGTGCTTGTCTTGTTTGCAGCCTTCTATCAAACCAAGACGTCTGGGCGTCAGGTATTGCAGGCATCTCCACATTGAGACGTTTAGCAGCCCTAGACATGAGTGCGAGGAATTCCTCACCAGAGAAGGCGCCGGGTGTTTCGTTTGAAGCAGATATAGGGGGTGAGCCAGAGGCCAAATTTTCACATATTGGTATCACATGGGGTGGCAAAGTCTATCAATGTTTTTTGTAATCCTCCATGCCTGAGGGACATTATTTGGTATGATAGCCCTCTGGAAGTGGTAGCTTTCTTATATTTTTACTCACTTTTATAATGACACTCAGTGCATTTTGCAATACATGCCTGTATATGGATGTAGGCGTATGCAAGTGTCTGTGATGATGGTATAAGTTTTTATTGATGTTACATCACATGTAGACACCTTAGGGATTTTAAAAATATACAGTTTTGATGGATAATGTACTTTCCTATGAATTATATATGTCAAAATGTATCCGTCGTACACTTTTTCAGCAATATAATGCACGGTTAGATTGATGCAGAAGCCTGTAGGAGGGTGGGTCATATCCCAATGATTGCTATATCATATCTGTGGGGTGTGGGCATTCAGAAAATATATGGGTTTGCTAGTTTAATATAAATGATACACCTATTTAGGCCCAAAACCTATAACTGTCCAATGGATTTCAATGGAAATCAATGCATTTCAATGTAATGCAAAGCACATTACATAACTGAGGTATAGTGGAATGTAGGAAGTTGTGAGATGCCTCAATGCACATTATATCACATCTACAGTGTATAGACCTAAGAAAATATATGGATTGGATAGCTTACTACAAATAACCCACTTATTTTAGACCCACAACTCATGGCCGTCCATTAAAAATCAATGCATTTAAAAGTATGAAATCTTTAGGACTTTACAGAGCTTATGTAGGGATAGAGGAAGTTGGGAGATGTTTCAATGCACATTATGAACCTTTGGAAAATATATGGATTATATTGCTAAATGCACATAATTCAAGTACTTTAGATGCTGGCCATTGAAATGCATTGCAAATGCATATCTCCCCAAAAAAAGTTGGGAGATATCACAACACAAATGTCACATCCAATGGATCTTTAGAAAACCTACATACATTATGTTAATAATCTTTTTTTCAGTCAGTGGGTCAGGACACATTTAGCGTATAGGCCTATTTCTAATAAATTAAAGTGATGGTAGGCATGTGCTGGAGATGCATGCTAAGATGCCCTAAAATGGGCCAGTGCTATCAATACAAACTTGATCACGCTTACTTCGTTACATGACATGATATTTTCTTTTGGCAATTTTGTTTTGTTGAACCTCAAACCCATAAGCACTGGTAGTATTGGGTCACCCATGAAGTGAAAAAATGTTGCCTGGTCTCCTTTTATCATATAGCCTACTTGCAGTTATGGAAAAAGTTTCTGACACCCTGTGGATGATTAGTTGATGGGCATGTGGATGTTATTTTCAGAAAGTACTATTCAATGGCTGACCAGGCGATCTTGATAGAGACCATAGTGTCTTGGTTGCAAAAATGGCTCAACTTGAGTCTACAGGAGGTGGACACTCAAGTGTTTGAAAAAAAGATTAATTAGGACAAGGCAAGAGGTCAGGAGGATACGTAACTCTCAGAATGTCATTTGCGAAAGAAGAATAGGCCTATTACAATTGTCAGCTCACTCACAGAAATTAGCATTTAATGACACTAACTGTTCAATGAAAAGAATGCAAATAGTGCATTCAGAATCCGTCACATATAACATGGCAATTGCACCTATGGTATGTTGTTTTAACAAATTATAATGTGTGTGAATTACAGTTTTCAATATCCATCACTATTGTCATAATCAGCCAAGTTGGGCTATTATATCTAGTCTTCCAAAAACCCAGTCATGAAGAGATTCAGTGTTTGCGCTATAGCTGTATAGAAAACATGGTGAATGATAAATGATGAAGTTGAATTTAGGAGCTGTTTGCCATTTGTTGGGTCCTGTGGCTTTTTTCCCATCCAATCAGCATCATTGGTGATTGCTGGTTGCTGGCGCAACAAATTGGAGAATGATAGGGGTAAGTTTCATGAACAGTTTCAATTTCTGAGTAATGAGTTGATTTTAGAACACATGACACTAAGGGCCTCTGGCTCAGTTCCTCTGGCTTTTGAGGGTGTCTTTGAACTTCATACTGTAAACCCTTACTGGGAAGTGACAGTGTGATCATACCTGTGCTTTTGGTGGCTGTGAGACCCTTGCTTCCCACATCCCTCAGACGTTTTGGTGATGTATATTGCCACAAACCTTCTGCATCTAACCTCTTCAATGCAGACTTCAATTTCCCGGCTGCGATGTACCTTTCCATGGTACAATGTACTCAATAATAAGCTGGTTGTCTGAGGGCATATGGAGACATTCTCCAAAGGAAATGGCTGTATGAATAGGAAACTGAAGGATACACCAATATCTCCAGCCTTCTTGGGCGCTGATGCTGCCTCATTCCCATTGCAGGTCTCCACTTGCACTAAGTAACCACAAGTGATGCCTTTTCCCTCACCACTGATCTCTGGACTCACAATACAGTTTGTCTGAATTTAGTGTCATCTGCAGTCATGCCTTGTTGCACTGCAAGTTGTGAGATTGGTAATGGGCATCTTGAAACTTCAAGCCACATCTTGATGTAAGCTGAAAGTCCTCTTTCAAGTTACTGTTCAAATGGGGACTTTCTTAAATGGGGGGCACATCACTGAGCTCATGGGGCATGGCGCCAAAGACATCAGCAAGATCCAGGAAGATTACATGGAGGTTCTTTTTTCCAGCTTTGCTGTTTGGATTTAGTGTCAGGTCATGCTGTGTGTTACCGAGACATGCCGCCCTTTGAACAGTATCAATGTGCATGATTGCCATTTCTGTCTGTATCATGATGTACCTAGTCTTATCTGTCTTTGACACTACAGCAGTCAACACACCCAACATACCCAGCAAGTCAGATTGTACGGTATGTTTAAAAAAGACACATTTTCAGAAAAAGTAATGGTCTAGTTTAGTTCCAGACAAAATGAAAATACTGTTATGCAGGATCTCCATGTACTGTTCTTGAAACTGATGTGTGTGCAATTACAATCGCATCTTCCAGTTTTCTCCGTTACACTTTAGACCTACCTTCATTCTGTAATATAGCCTAGTTTGATTTGATTTTCAATGGCTAGATTAGTTTTGAGTCTAAAATAACTGTACTGCATATCAAGCCCATTTGTTTTCCTAAGGTCTACAGTAGCTATATAATGTGCATTGAGAGATCTGTCAACTTACATTGAGCTATACCTTAGTTCTGTAATGCACTTTGCATTACCTGGAAATGCTTTGATTTTCAATGGACGGCTATGAGGTTTGGGTCTAAATAACTCTTTAATGTGTATCAAACTGTCTAATCCAGGGGTGCCCAACCTATTCCAACTCAGGGTCCCCTTGAAATGTTCATACTTCTTCAGGGCTCATCACTGACTGAATACATAAAACAAAACATATACTACAAACAAATATGATTTTGATTTTTAGAAAATGATTTCAAGTCCCATTTGGAATACAGTAAGGGCCAACCAGTGGGCCCAGGCCTAAAGTTCGAGAATCATTGATCTAGTCCATATACTTTCTAAAGGTCTACATACTCTAGATGTGATATAATATGCATTGGGACAACTCCCAATTTCCTACATTCCTCTACAACACATTTCTCTAATATACTTTGCATTACTTTGCAATGCATTGGTTTTCATTCAAATCCATTGGACAATTATGAGTTCTAGGCCTAAAATAGCAGCATACCTTATATTAGGCTATCAAACCCATGTATTTTCTGAAAGCACACACTCTCCAGATATGATATAGCAAAAGTTGCAATCCAACCTATCCCCCTGGGGTCTCCCAACTTCCTCTATCCGTACTTAAGTTCTGTAAAGTACATTGTACTTCGAAATGCATTGATTTTTAATGGACGGCCATGGGGTGTGGGTATAAAATAACTGTGTAATTTCTATTAAGCTATCCAATCAATTTATTTTCCGAGGTCTACACACTCCAGATGTGATATAATGTGCATTGTGACATCTCCCAACTTCCTACATTCCTCTATACCTTAGTTATGTAATGTGTTTGGGATTACATTGAAATGCATTGATTTCCATTGAAATCCATTAGACAGTTATGGGTTTTTGGCCTAAATAGGTGTATAATGTATATTAAACTAGCGAACCCATATATTTTCTGAAAGCCCACACCCTACAGATATGATATAGCAAATATTAGGATTTGACCCACCCTCCTACAGGCTTCTGCATCAATCTAACCTTGCATTATATTGCTGAAAGTGTATGACGGATATATTTTTACCTATATAATTCATAGGAAAGTACATTATCCATCAAAACTGTATATGTTTAAAATCCCTAAGGTGTCTACATGTGATGTAACATCAATAAAAATATATCCCATCATCACAGACACTTGCATACGCCTACATCCATATATAGGCATGTATTGCGAAATGCACTGGGTGTCATTATAAAAGTGAATAAAAATATAGGAAAGCTACCACTTCCAGAGGGCTATCATACCAAATAATGTCCCTCAGGCATGGAGGATTACAAAAAACATTGATAGACTTTGCCACCCCAGGTGATACCAACTTCTGCTCCGGCCCATGGACTAATAGGAGGGAAGAGCCATGGTCTTTCCGCTTTCTGCTTCTCTTGCCTGCAGCAGATGTATCAGGCTGTTTGTCCGTAGCCGGTTGCTGAGGAGAGGGTCGAGTAGCTGATATTGAACCCGACTCCGTGGACGTCTGGGAGGATGGCGCATTATCTCCCGTATCTCCCTTATGCACCCTACTCAGTAGAGTATGTGATGAGAAGGGGAGACAGCTCGGACATCCGGTAGGGTCTGCCCTTGAAGCTAGTGCGTGCTCAGGGCCCAGACATGCCACACACAGTGTATGACCATCCTCCACTGGCATTCTACTTTTGCAATTAGTACAGTTGTGGAATCCAGGCATTTTTTTAAAAAATTATTATTACTTCTTCCTTAGTAGTTATTATTATTATTTCAGTCACACCTTGACTTTAGGCATGAACCTGATAGCACTGTTACTGCCTGGTACCAGATATGGTTCCAGCAGAGGTGCAAGAGATGGTGGGTACTAAGGGTCTCACACTCCAGTAGCAGCACTAATCACCCCCGGCACGGACTCTGGTACCAGCGTTGATCTCTCACCGGTACCGAGAATGAGATTGTTGGTACCGAGAGTTGTGCAGTACGAGATCACGTCAGATGAGGCAGCTGGAGTATAACATGCACGCAAGCAACTCCGCCGATAGAGGGAGAGTGGCGGCAGTTTGTTACACAGGATAATTATTCCAATGTGGAACCAACGAGCCCAGCGAGTAACTCCTTCGACAGAGGGAGAGTCGCGGCCGTCCTGCAGGAGAGATCCCACAATAGAATCACAGTGAGCTACTGAACGGCGCCGAAAGGTGCCCGTAGCAACATTAGAGATATAGCTAGAGAGATGTCTATGTAATCTCTTTCCTAGAGCAAACCACAACAATAGATTACTTACCTCAAGTTGAATTTCAAGTGGATATGCGCCTTGGGGATTCCATGAGAGTAGCTTCACATGCGAAAGCACAAGCTACAGGGAGAAGCCACCGTTAATCCATAAGCGGCGATAGCACACTTTTAATAAGGTGGGGATAATAGCCTGATAACGATAGCCTGGAGAGGGGCAACAGTAGTCACCAGCTCTCGGACAGTTAACTGCCAGTAGGCACCTCGTTACCAGTATCAATTCGTACCTTATCAGATCGCGTGAGGGATTAAAGAGGACAAAGTATGCCGCGCTGGGACTTATATACTGTATACAGTAGCGCGGCACACTCACGTGATGAAGTTTTGATATAGTGTACCTCAGAACTCGCGCATGCGCGGATTATATTCCAGCTCCCTGGGCTAGCCGTCTGGCAGCCTTTCTTGAGTGAAACAGAACCAGCCAGCCTGGCGAGGTGAGCTGAGCGGGCCTTTTGCATGCCTACTAACCAGAATCCGCGTCAGCTCAACCTCACCGGTGAATCAAAAAATAATCATGGCGGCCACCATATCAACTCCCTTGGAATGCTCTTTAGTTTGACAATGTATTACTTTGATTTTAAGATGGAAGGCATAAATCAACATTGTAGTATCTAAATATGATGTCGCTGTGATG
This sequence comes from Engraulis encrasicolus, assembly GCF_034702125.1. Classification (NCBI taxonomy): domain Eukaryota; kingdom Metazoa; phylum Chordata; class Actinopteri; order Clupeiformes; family Engraulidae; genus Engraulis; species Engraulis encrasicolus. The sequence goes on along the minus strand of NC_085864.1, from coordinate 43,988,519 downwards.
ATAGCTGAGATATCTGTCGGCCTTACTTACATTAAGTCAACTAGCCCATGTAAAATAATGCTACGTAACAACACCAAAAACGTAACTCCAGTCATACTCCAGGTAACATGGCTTGTAATGGAAACACAAACCGGGCGGGTTTGACAGTACCACTCAGCTCAACACGACACAGCACGGCACAGCCGGGTGTATGTGGAAAAACGCCTCTTGGCACCATGCAGTCGACTTTCTGGCCACTTCCATGTTCCCGCTCACCCTAAGCACAGCAGACTTGTCATGGCAAGCACTACTCCCACAGCCCACAACCCCCTGCCTACACACACTGGTATCAGGTAGACAAGGGAAATTTCCTTTAGCTGGCATGTTACACGCATATCACTATTCCAGCATCCTCCTATGCTCTCCCTTTGATTTGGCAATGCCATTGGCTCCACACTCGTCAGGCGTCTTCTCCTTCAAGAAGAACAAGAGAGCTTTCCAGGCCCAGCAAGCTCAGCACTGGCCCAGTCACGCCAAACCTAATGAAAAGTTTCACTTTCCTTCAGTTGGCGTGCATACACGTGTCTCCCAGTCAACACATGGGCTGCAGGTTCAGATCTGCTCAGTTTAGCTGGTGGCTGCAATGACATAATCAGTGGTTCCCCCTGGTCTGTAGTCTCCTGCAGCATTGTCTAATAGGAAAGGAATTTCCCTTCCCATTTGGCCAATCAGGTGCTGCACTGTAGTACAGTCCCATCCTCTCATTCATTCAAACTTCATTATGACGCCCCCTATATACCAGTGGATGCCAGCCAAGGCCCCCCTGACATGGCCCGTGCTACACGACATACTACACTACTCTCAATGGAGTTGGTGCATCTCAATGCTCATCCAAACACAACAAGAAACATAATAAATATAGGATTATACACAGGCACATTAGATCAGTCAGAGACATCAGAGACATAATAATTAACTATATTGCATTGTCACAGAAAATGCTGGAAGCGGGCTTGCCTTTTGGGGCAGAGATGAAACAAAGTACTATTGAGAAAACAAAGCTAAAAGAAATGTTGGAAAAAATCCATCCACCCAGTCAGAAGTTATGGGCCAAACAATTCAGCCATCTTGGATTCAGCCATCTTGAAAGTGTTGTAGCTCTGCGTTTTGGGGATATACTAAATGACATACATGGTATTTGAAGTTGGCTAAGGAACACTGCATATGATATAATTTTGAAAATCAACATGGCTTCGAGTGGGGTTCGAACTCCCAACCTCCATATCTCTAATCCAGCAGCATTCCCATTGAGCCAAGCAGCTGGCTGTCTTAAACATTCCAGCTAGACAATATCACATTGCATTGAAGAGCTGAACAATAGACTTCTAGAATGGTAGTTGAAGGTGCTCGTTAAGAATAGAATGTTGAGAGAAAGTGACCGTTGAGATGGAACCCTTTATTGGCTGCACCTGTTCTGATTGACTGAATGGCAGTTAATATGGTGCTGTAAGGCAGAGGGCAGAATCAGAAACAGTTTTTTGTCTTTAGATGATCGTTGTAAAAAAACTAAAAGGAATTGGCACGTGTCCTGCTCACAGATCGGAGTCATACATTTGATCTCTCTAACAGTCTTTGAATGAAGTTTATAGGTTAAACGGTTCAGTCACAAATGGACCTCTTGTGGGACATGCGCTGACCTCTTGAAAAAGGCACTTTTGGGAACAATGGGAAACGCCATAGACCCAGCCCTGTCGTTTTTACACACCTGCCATTTAAAAAGTAATGGGAGTTGGGAGATGAAACTTTGACAATTTGGAGACATACCATAGAGCTCGCTAACAACGCGTCAACTAAACTTCTAGGTGAAAGTGTTGATGTTTTTTGACCGAAAAAGCCTCCCACACGCTAATCTCTAGAGTGGCGGAACCTTGGTTCATGAAGGTTCTACCATTGTTTTCAATGGGGACCCAAACTTGCACAAAATCGCCAAAAACGGGAAAACGACAAGAGACACGGACACGCTCATTAATATAAATGATCTCCAAGCCGAGCCAGTCGTTTTAGTGTTTGAACGGTGTCTCTATCTTGAAAGGCCTAGGAGGAGATCCATTTTCTATGTTTACTGCCCTGCACAAGACCAATAAATAACTAGATTGCATTGTCACAGAAAATGCTGGAAGCGGGCTTGCCTTTTGGGGCAGAGATGAAACAAAGTACTATTGAGAAAACAAAGCTAAAAGAAATGTTGGAAAAAATCTATCCACCCAGTCAGAAGTTATGGGCCAAACAATTCAGCCATCTTGGATTCAGCCATCTTGAAAGTGTTGTAGCTCTGCTAAATGGGGGGATATACTAAATGACATACATGGTATTTTAAGTTGGCTAAGGAACACTGCATATGATATAATTTTGAAAATCAACATGGGTCCGAGTGGGATTTGAACTCACAACCTGCATATCTGTAAACCAGGACCTTTGCCATTGATACTAAATGACATACATGGTATTTGAAGTTGGCTAAGGAACACTGCATATGATATAATTTTGAAAATCAACATGGGTCCGAGTTGGATTCAAACTCCCAACCAGGGCTGTAGTGGTCAAATTAGAGGTGGGTAAACTATGATTTTTTTGATAGACCGTGACGCGACGCGGGTGACCGGCGGGGGGGAGGGGGAGGGTCATCGGTGTATCTGTGTATCTACAGGTATGAAAATGGGTATGAGGCCAGGCATGATAGTAGGCCTATAAAGTATCGGTATCAACGCATCCAAAATGGTCATTTGTTTAAAAGCCACTAGAACTTTTTGGCATGCACATTCATTTGTCTACTATAAATGACAATTAAAATCTCTTCAGTTAGGCCTATAGGCCTATCACATAATTTGTATGATCATATGATGCAGAGTGTGCCTTTTCTACAATCCTAGATAGTAGGCCTAACACCTATATTGGAGTAGCTCAACAGCATAACAATGCAGCTCAATTTCATAGGCCTATTCCACTTTCTGCATTAGGTTTTTAAAAATAGATTCACCATCATGTACTGTAGGCCCATCTCAGCCATTCCCCACAAAGATGAATGGCATTAGGCTATAACAACTAAACTAAACTAAATATAAAAACACAGCATTTGTGGTTTTCAACTGAATTGATAATGAAGTGCTATTAGGCTACATTGTAGGCTTATATTTTTATAAGACACCTCACAATTTACCCCTCCACCATCATCCATTAGGCCTACTTAGCTAGGCTAGGGCCTACTTGTAGTGGCATGGTGCTCATAGATTAGCAATAGGCACTGCAGCCATTAAGAGAGGAACTGAAGTTTTACCTACCATTCATAAGCTAACCCATACAGCGTTATCAATAACTGCAAAGGAAATAGACAGAAGAAGAAGCTGATGAAGAAGAAGCTTATAATTTCTTTACTCAGGAATGAGTCCTTCTAGCTCTGAGAAATTGCTTTTGCAAATAACTTGGACATGTCAGATCATGAAATAATTTTTAGGCTAAGTCTTGTGACAAGGTGTAACAAAACTTGTACCTCCCTAAATGATGGATTTGGTGGTGTTACTAGGCTTACCCCTGTGTTAGGTTACTTTCATACCTGGCTTCACACGCGGGATTTTTTCCCCAACTCCACCGCGAACGTGCATTTGCGTTTCTATCGGCATTGCCGTCCGTAGAACCGGCGGGCAGATGCGCTTTCGCTTGTAAACATGGGGCGCACTGGCTTGTCCCCTACTTCTTTCGGACAAACGTTGCGAAGTGGCTAGATTTGATGAGAAGGGCGTGTCTAATTGGTAGAGAGAAACCTGGAGTGGATGAAAATGATCCCTACTAAAGCGTTAAGTATGTTCAACAATATTTTTTAAATGACACCAAATTTATTTTGGATTATTCCAACGGCAGATCACAAGGCGCAGGGAACTTTGACGTGTGTAATTGCCACTAAGAGCAGCGTAAACGCTATTTAGAGGTGGGTAAACGCTATTTAGAGGTGGGTAAACGCTATTTCCTAAATTCCAGAGGTGCGTAAACGGCGTTTACGTGCGTTTACCCTCCACTACAGCCCTGCTCCCAACCATCCATAACTGTAATCCAGCACATTTGCCATTGATACTAAATGACATACATGGTATTTGAAGTTGGCTAAGGAACACTGCATATGATATAATTTTGAAAATCAACATGGCTTCAAGTGGGATTCGAACTCTCAACCTCCATATCTCTAATCCAGCAGCATTCCCATTGAGCCAAGCAGCTGGCTGTCTTAAACATTCCAGCTAGACAATAGCTGTGTATACATGGCGCTTTTTTCGCCGATCGGAATAGATCTGATCCGATTAGTCTGATCAGAGTGAAGTATATACATTACATAACCTCGAACGTTCGAATACCTGCCACGTGCAGTTACCAGGGACAGTGGTTAGCAACAGGCCGGGCTATATGGTTGAAACTGCGATAAACATGAAAGTATCGCTTGCTTTATTTATAATTTTAGTCTTTCTGAAAGTGCAGCGGGAAGCGACATTGCTGTACTTAATCTTGCGCTTATGGGCAAGTGCGTAACAGCGGCACTCCGACGCACTGTTGTCACCAGTTCACTTAAAACACCTCACAAACAAGAAAGAAGTCTGTGGGTGAGAGTACAAAGCCAGGGTTGGTGGGAGAGAGTTGTTCTGCAGTATTTCAGCAACCAATATGGCGTTAAAATGTTAGGATAACCAGAGCTTCATTTGTTAAAATATGTGACACGATTGCGTCACAAACAACCAAGTGGAATAGAGTGTATACATGGACCATCTGATCGGACTACACCACCTCTTCTAGTCCGATTAGAATTCTGATCCGATCAAAGAAATCTAGTCCGATCGGGCCGTATACAAGGGAATTCCTGATCGGAGTAGAAAAATATCCCTATTCTAATCGGATCAGAAGTGCCCATGTATACATACCTAATATCACATTGCATTGAAGAGCTGAACAATAGACTTCTAGAATTTTAGTGGCAGGTGCTCGTTAAGAATAGAATGTTGAGAGAAAGTGGCCGTTGAGATGAAACCCTATATCGGCTGCACCTGTTCTGATTGACTGAATGGCAGTTAGTATGGTGCTCTAATGCAGAGGGCAGAATCAGAAACAGTTTTTTTGTCTTTAGCTTGATGTTGCTAAAAAACTAAAAGGAATTGGCACGTGTCCTGCTCACAGATCGGAGTCATATATGCAATCTCTCTAACAGTCTTTGAATTAAGTTTATAGGTTAAACGGTTCAGTCACAAATGGACCTCTTGTGGGACATGCGCTGACCTCTTGAAAAAGGCACTTCAAGACAAAATGGGAAAATGCCATAGACCCAGCCCTGTCGTTTTTACACACCTGCCATTTAAAAAGTAATGGGAGTTGGAAGATGAAACTTTGACAATTTGTAGACATCCCATAGAGCTCGCCAACAACACACCAACTAAACTTCTAGGTAAAAGTGTTGATGTTTTATGACCGAAAAAGCGTCCTACACTCTAATCTCTAGAGTGGCGGAACCTTGGTTCATGAAGGTTCTACCATTGTTTTCAATGGGAACCCAAACTTGAACAAAATTGCCAAAAACGGGAAAACGACAAGAGACACGGACAAGCCTATTAATAGAAATGATCTCCAAGCCGAGCCGGTCGTTTTAGTGTTTGAACGGTGTCTCTATCTCGAAAGGCCTAGGAGGAGATTTATTTTCTATTTTTACTGCCCTGCACAAGACCAATAATAAACAGGACTTAGAGATTACTAGAATCGGGCCTTGCTCTGCAAGGTCCTTGCTCTGCAAGCCCGCTTAATAAATAAACAGGACTTAGAGATTACTAGAATCGGGCCTTGCTTTGCAAGCCCGCTTAAATATAATACATAATAATTTATTTTATTTCATTATTAAGCGGGCTGGCAGAGCAAGGACCTTGCAGAGCAAGGCCCGATTCTAGTAATCTCTAAGTCCTGTTTATTTATTAAGCGGGCGTGCGGAGCAAGGCCCTTGCAGAGCAAGGCCCGATTATAGTAAGCTCTAAGTCCTGTTTCTTTATTTCTTGGTTCTCTTGTGCAGGGCAGTAAAAATAGAAAATGGATCTCCTCCTAGGCCTTTCGACATAGAGACACCGTTCAAACACTAAAACGACCGGCTCGGCTTGGAGATCATGTATAGTTATAGGCTTGCCCGTGTCTCTTGTCGTTTTCCCGTTTTTGGCGATTTTGTGAAAGCTTGGGTCCCCATTGAAAACAATGGTGGAACCTTCATGAACCAAGGTTCCGCCACTCTAGAGATTAGAGTGTAGGAGGCTTTTTCGGTCATAAAACATCAACACTTTCACCTAGAAGTTTAGTTGACGCGTTGTTAGCGAGCTCTATGGGATGTCTCCAAATTGTCAAAGTTTCATCGCTCAACTCCCAACACTTTTTAAATGGCAGGTTTGTAAAAAAAAATGACAGGCCTGGGTCTATGGAGGTTCCCAGTCTTTCCAAAAGTGCATTTTTCAAGAGATCAGCGCATGTCCCACACGGAGGTCCATTTGTGCCTGAACCATTTAACCTATAAACTTCATTCAAAGACTGTTAGAGAGATCACATGTATGACTCCGATCTGTGAAAAGGACACGTGCCAACTCCTTTTAGTTTTTTTTTTTTACAACGACCATGTAAAGACAAAACACTGGGTCTGATTCTGTTCTCTGCTAAGACCACAATACTAACTGTCATTCAGTCAATCAGAACAGGTGCTGTCAATAAAGGGGTTCCATTTCAACTGTCACTGTCTCAAGACTCTTAACGAGCAGGTGTGAGCAACCATTCTAGAAGTCTATTGTTCAGCTCTTCAATGCAATGTGATATAGTCTTGCTGGACTGTGCATGACAGCTAGCTGCTTGGCTTAATAGGAATGCATGCTGCTGGATTAGAGATATGGAGGTTGAGGGTTCAAACCCCACCCGAAGACATGTTGATTTTCAAAATTATATCATATGCAGTGTTCCTTGGCCAACTTAAAATGCCATGTATGTCATTTATTATCAATGGCAAATGTGCTGGATTAGAGATATGGAGGTTGAGAGTTCGAATCCCACTTGAAGCGATGCTGATTTTCAAAATTATATCATATGCAGTGTTCGTTGGCCAACTTAAAATGCCATGTATGTCATTTAGTATGAATGGCAAACGTGCTGAATTACAGATATGGATGTTGGGGGTTCGAACCCCAGTCGAAGCCATGTTGATTTTCAAAATTATATCATATGCAGTGTTCCTTGGCCAACTTAAAATGCCATGTATGTCATTTAGTATGAATGGCAAATGTGCTGAATTACAGATATGGAGGTTGGGGGTTCGAACCCCAGTCAAAACCATGTTGATTTTTAAAATGATATCATATGCAGTGTTCCTTAGCCAACTTCAAATATCATGTATTGTATGTCAGTTAATATCAATGGCAAAGGGGCTGGATTACAGATATGGAGGTTGTGAGTTCGAATCCCGCTCAAAGCCATGTTGATTTTCAAAATTATATCATATGCAGTGTTCCTTAGCCAACTTAAAATACCATGTATGTCATTTAGTATATCCCCAAAACGCAGAGCTACAACACTTTCAAGATGGCTGAATCCAAGATGGCTGAATTGTTTGGCCCATAACTTCTGACTGGGTGGATGGATTTTTCCCAACATTTCTTTTAGCTTTGTTTTCTCAATAGTACTTTGTTTCATCTCTGCCCCAAAAGGCAAGCCCGCTTCCAGCATTTTCTGTGAGAATGCAATCTAGTTATTATTGGTTCTCTTGTGCAGGGCAGTAAAATAGAAAATGGATCTCCTCCTAGGCCTTTCGAGATAGAGACACCGTTCAAACACTAAAACGACCGGCTCGGCTTGGAGATCATGTATAGTTATAGGCTTGCCCGTGTCTCTTGTCGTTTTCCCGTTTTTGGCGATTTTGTGAAAGCTTGGGTCCCCATTGAAAACAATGGTGGAACCTTCATGAACCAAGGTTCCGCCACTCTAGAGATTAGAGTGTAGGAGGCTTTTTCGGTCATAAAACATCAACACTTTCACCTAGAAGTTTAGTTGACGCGTTGTTAGCGAGCTCTATGGGATGTCTCCAAATTGTCAAAGTTTCATCGCTCAACTCCCAACACTTTTTAAATGGCAGGTTTGTAAAAAAAAATGACAGGCCTGGGTCTATGGAGGTTCCCAGTCTTTCCAAAAGTGCATTTTTCAAGAGATCAGCGCATGTCCCACACGGAGGTCCATTTGTGCCTGAACCATTTAACCTATAAACTTCATTCAAAGACTGTTAGAGAGATCACATGTATGACTCCGATCTGTGAAAAGGACACGTGCCAACTCCTTTTAGTTTTTTTTTACAACGACCATGTAAAGACAAAACACTGGGTCTGATTCTGTTCTCTGCTAAGACCACAATACTAACTGTCATTCAGTCAATCAGAACAGGTGCTGTCAATAAAGGGGTTCCATTTCAACTGTCACTGTCTCAAGACTCTTAACGAGCAGGTGTGAGCAACCATTCTAGAAGTCTATTGTTCAGCTCTTCAATGCAATGTGATATAGTCTTGCTGGACTGTGCATGACAGCTAGCTGCTTGGCTTAATAGGAATGCATGCTGCTGGATTAGAGATATGGAGGTTGAGGGTTCAAACCCCACCCGAAGACATGTTGATTTTCAAAATTATATCATATGCAGTGTTCCTTGGCCAACTTAAAATGCCATGTATGTCATTTATTATCAATGGCAAATGTGCTGGATTAGAGATATGGAGGTTGAGAGTTCGAATCCCACTTGAAGCGATGCTGATTTTCAAAATTATATCATATGCAGTGTTCGTTGGCCAACTTAAAATGCCATGTATGTCATTTAGTATGAATGGCAAACGTGCTGAATTACAGATATGGATGTTGGGGGTTCGAACCCCAGTCGAAGCCATGTTGATTTTCAAAATTATATCATATGCAGTGTTCCTTGGCCAACTTAAAATGCCATGTATGTCATTTAGTATGAATGGCAAATGTGCTGAATTACAGATATGGAGGTTGGGGGTTCGAACCCCAGTCAAAACCATGTTGATTTTTAAAATGATATCATATGCAGTGTTCCTTAGCCAACTTCAAATATCATGTATTGTATGTCAGTTAATATCAATGGCAAAGGGGCTGGATTACAGATATGGAGGTTGTGAGTTCGAATCCCGCTCAAAGCCATGTTGATTTTCAAAATTATATCATATGCAGTGTTCCTTAGCCAACTTAAAATACCATGTATGTCATTTAGTATATCCCCAAAACGCAGAGCTACAACACTTTCAAGATGGCTGAATCCAAGATGGCTGAATTGTTTGGCCCATAACTTCTGACTGGGTGGATGGATTTTTCCCAACATTTCTTTTAGCTTTGTTTTCTCAATAGTACTTTGTTTCATCTCTGCCCCAAAAGGCAAGCCCGCTTCCAGCATTTTCTGTGAGAATGCAATCTAGTTATTATTGGTTCTCTTGTGCAGGGCAGTAAAATAGAAAATGGATCTCCTCCCTGGCCTTTCGACATAGAGACACCGTTCAAACACTAAAATGACCGGCTCGGCTTGGAGATCATGTATACTTATAGGCTTGTCCGTGTCTCTTGTCGCTTTCCCGTTTTCGGTGATTTTGTGAAAGCTTGGGTCCCCATTGAAAACGATGGTGGAACCTTCATGAACCAAGGTTCCGCCACTCTAGAGATTAGAGTGTAGGAGGCTTTTTCGGTCATAAAACATCAACACTTTCACCTAGAAGTTTAATTGACGCGTTGTTAGCGAGCTCTATGGGATGTCTCCAAATTGTCAAAGTTTCATCTCCCAACTCCCAATACTTTTTAAATGGCAGGTTTGTAAAAAACGACAGGCCTGGGTCTATGGAGGTTTTCAGTCTTCCCAAAAGTGCCTTTTTCAAGAGATCAGCGCATGTCCCACAAGAGGTCCATTTGTGCCTGAACCGCTTAACCTATAAACTTCATTCAAAGACTGTTAGAGAGATCACATGCATGACTCCGATCTGTGAAAAGGACACGTGCCAACTCCTCTTAGTTTTTTTACAACGATGTTGTAAAGACAAAAAACTCATTCTCATTCTGTCCCCTGTTTACAGCACAATACTAACTGTCATTCAGTCAATCACAACAGGTGCAGCCAATGAAGGGTTCCATCTCAACTGTCACTGCCTCTTAACATTCTATTGTTAACGAGCAGGTGTGCAAGCATTCTAGAAGTCTATTGTTCAGCTCTTCAATGCAATGTGATATAGTCTTGCTGGACTGTGCATGAGAGCCAGCTGCTTGGCTTAATGGGAATGCATGCTGCTGGATTAGAGATATGGAGGTTGAGGGTTCGAACCTCACCCGAAGCCATGTTGATTTTCAAAATTATATCATATGCAGTGTTCCTTGGCCAACTTAAAATGCTATGTATGTCATTTATTATCAATGGCAAATGTGCTGAATTACAGATATGGAGGTTGGGGGTTCGAACCCCAGTCGAAGCCATGTTGATTTTCAAAATTATATCATATGCAGTGTTCCTTGGCCAACTTAAAATGCCATGTATGTCATTTAGCATCAATGGCAAATGTGCTGAATTACAGATATGGAGGTTGGGGGTTCGAACCCCAGTCAAAGCCATGTTCATTTTCAAAATGATATCATATGCAGTGTTCCTTAGCCAACTTCAAATATCATGTATTGTATGTCATTTAATATCAATGGCAAAGAGGCTGGATTACAGATATGGAGGTTGTGAGTTCGAATCCCGCTCGAAGCCATGTTGATTTTCAAAATTATATCATATGCAGTGTTCCTTAGCCAACTTAAAATGCCATGTATGTCATTTAGTATGAATGGCAAATGTGCTGAATTACAGATATGGAAGTTGGGGGTCCGAACCCCAGTCGAAGCCATGTTGATTTTCAAAATTATATCATATGCAGTGTTCCTTGGCCAACTTAAAATGCCATGTATGTCATTTAGTATGAATGGCAAATGTGCTGAATTACAGATATGGAGGTTGGGGGTTCGAACCCCAGTCAAAACCATGTTGATTTTCAAAATTATATCATATGCAGTGTTCCTTAGCCAACTTAAAATACCATGTATGTCATTTAGTATATCCCCAAAACGCACAGCTACAACACTTTCAAGATGGCTGACTCCAAGATGGCTGAATTGTTTGGCCCATAACTTCTGACTGGGTGGATGGATTTTTTGCAACATTTCTTTTAGCTTTGTTTTCTCAATAGTACTTTGTTTCATCTCTGCCCCAAAAGGCAAGCCCACTTCCAGCATTTTCTGTGAGAATGCAATCTAGTTTATTTTGTTTTCCGATACTTTTCCAGTCAATTTGCTGCGGCACCCCTAGCAACCCCTCGCGGACCCCCAGGGGTCCCTAGCCCCCACTGGTCTGAAGTAGTTCAAACACAAAGTCCTCAAGCAACAGTGCCCCACATCAATCCACAGTAACAATTACATACAGTATATACACACGTAAGAACCCATAAAACAAGGCCATATGTGGCATAGGCAGAGATGCAGAGCAACTCAGTGTATGTAAGCTGCATTTCAATGCCTTTTTCTTTATTGTTTGATGTAAAAGGTTCAAATTGAAACTTTGAACCTGAAACTCAAAGGAAAAGATATTTGAAGAGTTCTTTTCCATAACACTATGAAAGTCATGTACAGTGAAGGTGATTTTCATTAACGTTTTTTATTAGTTGATTTTCAGGGAAATTTGAACTTACTGGGTTGATCAACGTTATACTTTCTTTGGATTTTCTTTACCAAATTCAACCGAGAAAATAGTGATCATTGATATTAGATTACTACGTAACTGAGAGGCAGAATAGAAACAAATCATTTTTAATAGACTATATATATATCAAGAAAGTGAGTACACCCTTCACAGTTTTTTCAGATTTGTGAGTATATCTTTTCATAGGAAAGCATTACAGAAATTCCACGCTGACACAATGATTAGTGACCTTTTAACAACATATTTAACCGCTTAAATTTCTTGTTCACTCAGAAAAACAGCCATTAATGTTTGAACATGTACTCACAGAAGTGAGTACACCCCAGATTAGAATCCGGTAGAGAAGGGGCTGTGTTGGCTCGAATCGTCTCGAAATTAAAAGGGATTAAAAGGGAGATCATCAGTGTGCGTTTCAACCTTTCTTTGCATTGAAATTTTACATTTTGAGTGCACACCTGGCTTAAATAGATTGGTGTGAGATTTGAATGCAATCCTATGGAGAATATCATGATCTGCTTCAGTAGTCACAGTGCATGTTGACATGCATGTTTCTTTTAGGTGTATTTCAGATTGCCAGTGTTGACAGCATTCATGCATCCCAAAACCCACTACCATGCTTGGCTATTGAGAGGATACACTTTCTAGATGCGTCCCAGCATCTCTATAAGAGGGTCTGTCTGTCCGTCCGTCTGTCCGTCCGAGACATTTTCCCCGGGGTGCTGTAGGCCTATATAATTAATATTCAAAATGGGCCTACTGTAGCAATGCATCTGCTCTTCTATCAATAATAATTTTCAAACTCGTAGTGCAGTGAGGTGGCTTTATGTTTCAGCCAAGTGCAACGGAGCCTGTGCTGCATGCGTCCGTAATAGATTTTTTTTAAAAACGGCGCTGCATGGTAAGGTGTGGTCAGGGCCGGACTGGGATCTGAAAAGGGCCCGGGCACTTTTTGACGCCTGAGGGCCCGACACCGACGCGGCGCCTATCGGTATGTATGACATCGTATATAATATAGTCTACATTAAAAAGACGAAAAAATGCTTCATCACTACTCACAATAACATTTTTAAGGAGATGGTCGTAGTGTACCCTCATGTTCCCTTCATCCTGCATGTGAAGTTCTGAGTATGTTTGAGGGTAGGAGATAGAGAGGTGGACAAATAACTCTATTTTCCTGATTATGTTCCTGGCCAGTGAATCTCAATATATAAAAGTATTCATACCATTTCCCTTAAGCAAAAACTGAAAACAGGTCCCACAGACACAAACACCTTGTTAAGCAAAGCAATATTTCACTCACACACACACACACTGCAAAATGGACACCATATACAATAATAGGCCTAATAAAATTTAGCCTAAATGTTTCAGCTTCAAATTGCTCCAGTCCACAGAAACTGTCAGTGAGCTTACTCAATGGCAACACACCACAAGAAAACCAAGTGACCACTCATTGCTTAGGCTTCCAACAGAGGTTGATGACGTTACGTACAATAGCCTACGCCTTGGAGCGTCCAAACCGCGTCGCCTCAACCATGAAGATATTGAAACATCAATTATATTGAAACAATGATTAAATGCTTTCCAGAACAAAACGTGTTTGCATGGATACAAAACTAAAGCCTATCCGTGAACACCACAGGAAAATTTAACTCATGAAGGCCCTGTAAAATATCAGACACACTCCAACAACAAAGTTAAGCTACCATGTTTCATAGCTATTACAATAAAGGGAGCACGTATCTACCAAGCGATTCACAAACAGCACGGAAAGACGGTTTCTTTCTTATCCATCTATGCAAAGAGGCAGCTCAGGATAATACTGTCTTGATAATGACGTGACATGCCATTACAGAAGGAAAAGATAGCAAAAATACATTTAGTTTAAAACCATAGTTGCAAAAGACACGACAAGCAATATATTGTGCTCTAAAGATTGACACAGTTCCTCCAACTCTTTAATTCTTTCCTGTCTTTGTCTTTTTAGGTGGGCTGAAAATGAGGATGTAAAATCCCTAATAAACCCTTTTGCCGCTTGCCATACATATAAGGGGTCTGTGGTTGAATCTGTATTAATTAATAGCAATTCTGTCAATTTTGCTCTAAACTCAATGTCAAAATCTTTGTTCTGAAGAAGAGATGTGTTAAATTGCCATCTTCTAGATTTCCCCCCTGAAGCATTACAGTTAAAGGTTGATATTATTGGGCTATGATCAGATAAAATGGCTGGCTCCATAACTATAGATGGGAACATTGGTCTTAAATCAGTAGAACATAACATGTAATCAATACGGGAATGTGATAGGTGACGCGTGGAAAAGAATGTGTAATCTTTAGTAGTTGGGTTGTGAAGTCTCCAAATGTCTATTAGGTGTAGACTGTCCATTGTTGTTTTAAACATCTCTGACACTTGTTGTTGAGTTTTTGTGTGGGTAGCCCCTGATCTATCTTGTTCTAAATCCAGCACTGCATTCATATCTGCTCCAACAATTAAGGAATATTCACTTACTGAGAGTGCAAGCAGTTCATTAGTTAACCTGGGGAAAAAAGTTTCATCTACTATGGTTGGTGCATATACAGAGACAAAAGCAATTTTCTTCTCCCCTATGGTGGTGCAAATATAAGATATGCTTCCAGTGTTGTCTTTGCTACATTTATCTATGGTAAGGCCACATTTCCTTGATATCAAGATAGTAGAGCCCCTAGTCTTGGTGTTGTCGCTAGATGAGACTGCTACTTTATAATGTTTATTTTGTAGGCGATTCACATCTTTCTGGCACAGGTGTGTTTCTTGTATGAGTGCAATGTCTACACGCTTTCTTTTTAAAAAGTCCAAAAACTTGTGGCGTTTGACTGGGCTATTGAGACCTCTAATATTAATAGACATAACAGAAAGTTCAGCCATTTTCAAAATGTTGCTGCATATTGAAATGTACTTTACCTGACTTATTTACTAAAATAATTTTCTTTTCAGACTGTATAGCTACGAAAATAAGCACAGGGTTTCCGCTACATTCAATTCACAGTGGCGGGCCGCCACGCCTTCGCTATGCCCCGCCACCCCTCGGAAAAATTTGCAGACCTGTCAGGATTCTAGCAAGCGCAAACTTGCATTGGGCTATGGCCCGTTACGCTATGATTTAGGACCGCTTACAGAGTAACGGCGTCCTGTCTGTATTGATTTGTACAATTAAGATGCCAGTAAGCTATCCCTTCTGCCAAACTTGACACTTTTTCGTGGATTTTTGACGGTTTTTACTTTTTAGTCAGCTCTGCGTTAGATTTCAGCGATATCTCAGTGCTATAGAGGGTCGGACATGGCACCTTGGGTGGCACGCGACAGCATGAGTTATGTCCAAAACTAGCCTATTGTGTTTGCTAAAAGCCATCACTGTAAAACTAGTTCACAATTAAAAGCAAAGAACTAGGCCTATTCGATTTCCTCAATTTACTTAAGACCTGATGTAGAACAGTAGGAATTTTCTATCAAAGAAAGGACATATGCCGCTTTTTAGTCATTGAGCTACTGCGTAAAGTTCTGTGATCTGCCATCACGTTACGTGCGCTAAGAAACATCATCTAAGTCTGACCGAGATAACTGTTAACCACACTTTGGATAGTTCCAAATGTCGAAGTTGTTATAAGCCTAAGCTCTCTGCGTGGCTAAGCAATGATACTCTTGATTTATTATAGAATACAAGGGGAGAACAGCAACAAACAACGCATTGCGCACAAAGTTTTAAGAAAGAACAATCAGCGTGCTGCCTCAACGTTTAGGCTACGTTAAATGGCATAATACAATATGGGTCTTGATATGACAAAATGATGTCCATGCTTTATCATCTTTGAAAATAACCGTTCAGTAAAACGTGTTCACGCGTCCTCGAGAGGATTCAGTCTGGTCCTGTCGCAGCATCTCTGATGAGGTCATCTCTTCCTCCTCTGGGTGTCCGCTCACCCTCGGCTGGTGATCCTGGCAGGGTCGCTCAGCATCTGTGTCCATGTCGCTCTCGTAGACATCCTCGCCCAAGTTTTCACAGAAGTCTCCAGCTTCGTTGGCCGTCTGGAATAGTAGCTGTTGTCCTCTGTGGGTCACTTTCAACGTGGCAGGATAGATGAGGAAGTTTAGGACCCCTTTCGTGTGCAGCTTACTTTGTACGTCAATAAACTGTTGGCGTCTCTGCATGGTGTACGCACTGTAGTCTGCCTTGAATCAGATGGTTGCCGTTGTAGGCTTATAGTTCGTAATTGGCCCGGTTTTCTGTGTCTGTCTTGCAAAGGATTGCTTGGCGATCTTGGTGTCTCAGGCATAATTTGAAAATCATGGTGCGGGACCCCGGTTTCTTCCCCTTTCCTTTCGCATAGCTTCGATGAGCCCTCTCAATTTCAATGATGGGTCTGTCCCGCAGAGTGGGTATCCACACGGGCAGTTGTCGTCGCAGGAATCCGATTTGATCGCTCGCCTCCCGACCTTCCGCGAGCCCTGTAACCGCAGAGATACACCAGCGGCGACGCGATTCAAGCGACAGAGTGTAGCAGCAAGCGATACGAGAGATTGAGGAGACTAGAGTATGTCCGTCCAGGCAGAAGGCAACGCATTCAAGCATTCCCAATGGCTGTGGTCACTGACCTCTAATACTATACAGTCATTGGCTGTCGCGGCTTGTCGCCGAACCGCGTCATAGAAAGTTGAAAAGATTTCAACTTCAAATTGTCGCGCTCGTCGCGCAAATCGCTCTAGTCTCCAGAATCGCTTTTGTCTCTCGACTCAATACAAAGTCAATTAGGCCTACTTCCGTCGCTCGACTCGCTCAGATCGCCGCTGGTGTATTTCTGCGGTAATGCGTACATTGTTGCGACGAGACCGGTTCTCAAGTTCAGCTAGCTTTTGCTCCAGTTCTTTATGGTCGCTAACACAGGCTTTGACAGACTTGCTAATTTCCCTATTTTTTCTTTTGGTGTCATCCACTTGTTCCTTAAGATCCAGCACAGTGGTGTCATGTCTCTCGAGTTCAGTCCTGATATATTGCAAAGAGGTGTTGATTTCTTGCAGTGCTCCTTTCACTGCATTTTGGACCACAGCTTCGAGCGTGCTCTGTTGTTGCTGTAGGACTTGAGCAATGATGTCTTCCATTTTCACTGACTCTGACGATAGTTAAATACTTTAAACCGCAATTGTAACAAAAAGACCTGTTATATTAAAGAAAATGTGGAGGATTGTGAGGAGCTCTAGTCTTCCGCGTCCATCACGGTCGTTGGTCACGTGACCTCGAACTTATAAGTCTTTGAGTCATAGATTATCAGCCTATCTTAATACTTAATGACAACCATGAGGTCATTAAATGTAAACTGCAGAGCTCATAAGACTCATACTGAAGTGTGACCTTGGCATGACCATCACACCTCACCCTCTTTGTAGGTATGCTATGACTGTCACACCATTGAACCTGTAGTGTCTGGTATCTCAAGCTGGGAAGCACATTTATGCTATATAGTCAGGGAGCATTTTCACCGAAATAAAGTCCCGTGGGATTTTTTTGATGAAAGCAAGCCACCCATTCAGATGTCTCAAGGGCACACCAAATAACAATAAAAAACATGTTGGCAGTCTGAAATATTGTGCTGGCCAGCATGGTGGACCACACATAGAAACTGTATCCTTGCCGCATATTTCCGGCTATACCGCAACCTAAAATGTATTTGTTTGGTCATTTTCTTTCCCGTTTCATCCATATTCAGCTTCAGTAACTCCAAGTTTATGACATAATAATGGTTACATGTCACTATTCAGACATTAGCACCCAATTGTCGGAGTAGCAGCATTTTCATTTAAAAAAAAAACCATACCACTACTCCGACATTTTTTATTTCCATTGTCGGAATAGGGGCATGATACTATATAGTTTTGAAACATGCTGCTTTTCCGACATGAATAATTGTAATGTGCTCATGCGAAAATGTGCCCAAATCAAAGCGATTCCTAACCCTAACCATCAGTACAGGTGGATATGCTTTTTGCTGCTCAAGCGTAAATGTGCCTAACCCTAAAACTATGCCTAACCTTAGCCGTCAGTAAAGGCATGTGTTTATTACAGTGTGCCCAATCCTTAACTATTCCTAACCTTAACCGTCAGTAAGGGCATGTGTTTATGTGTGCGTAACCCTAAACATCAGTAAGCGTACATGTGCCTAACAATGAACCAATGTCAAGTCAAGTCAAGTCAAGTTGGTTTTATTGTCAATTTCTTTACATGCACTGGTCATACAAAGAATTTGAAATTACATTTCTTGCTTTCCCATGCAGACATAGACTAATCTAGGTAAGGACATAGACAGTATAGACATAGACAGTACTCATACATGGACATAAGACAGTATAGGACATACAGTGCTCATACAGACATTTAAAGTGCAAGACTGGACAACAGAAGACTTGTAGAGAACATACATTAAGAGGGGGTATTTAGGGGCCAAGCAGCGAAGCTGGCGAAGGCCCCTAGTGTTTTAGTTCCCTCATTGACTCCAGTCAAAATTCTTCTCCCTCTGTAAGTCTATGGCAGCCCATTGAACCGTACATAGGAAAGTTGTGAAAATTGGCACACATATTCGAGGCAGCATCAACATTACCCGCAGCGATTTATAGGTCCCCAGCCCCAACGCTCTAGCGCCACCAGCAGGTCAAAGTTGTAGGTACATTTCTGCTTGTAACTTTTGAACCGCTGGTCCAATTAAAAAAAAAAAATTGGTATCCCTGGAATCCTTGGCCCAGGACAAATCCGAGAACTAGTGATGATATTGTACCCTGCGTGTATAGTTTTCCCGCAATTTTGAATTTTGTAAAATTCAATAAAAATGCTATTTTTCCCGCACTTTTTGATCAATTCGCCCGAAACTTGGTACATAGTATCTCTGGACTGAGCTACACATGAGGTCTCAAGGAATATTGGATATCTTTTATCGTTAAGCCGTGACAGCCAATCAAAATTGTCGTAAAAGTGGCGAAACAGGAAGTGAGGTCATATCTCAGTAACCGTTTGTCGAATTAGGCTAGGATTCTTTACACACACAGAAGTCCATCCCATGACCCACCACAAAAAAAATCAAATCCCCAGCTCAAACTCTGTAGCGCCACCAGCAGGTCAAAATTTTAGTTACATTTTTGCCTGTATCTTTTGAACCGTACTCCCAATTTTCAAAATATTGGTACACAGGTCATCTTCACACTATGTTGCACCCAGGTATGCATTTTCGTAACGATTGAAAAAACTATCAGCTCACAGCAGCCATTCAAAATTGTGGAAAGAATGGAGGGATTTTTCTCATCTCTCTGTCCCCTTTGCCAACGGCACCTGCGCACGTTCACTGACACCATTCTCAGCAGGGGGTCTCTGGACACACAAGAGACGAGAGCTTAGGTGTGTGCGTAGTTCTGCTATTGCTCTAGTGTCAACCAAGCCCCACTGCCCCAGCCCCTGCACATAACCCCCCAACCCCCACCCCACACACACAGACAGAGGGAGAGGGAGAGGGAGAGGGAGGGGGAGGGGGAGAGGGAGAGAGAGGGAAGGAGGGAGGGAGAGAGAGAGAGACCATTGTTGTTCTCTCGGTTCCTCTGTCTCGCTCACACACACACACACACACACACACACACACACACACACACACACACACACACACACACACACACACACACACACACACACACGTTACTTCTATGTACACCAATTCCTCAGACCAGTCTCTCAAAAGGCTGGCCAACATTACATTGCAGCCTATAGAATTCTTATGTTTAGGATTTCAAAGACCATCTATTTTCAGTAGGCTCCTGATTCTTTTCCATAATATTGTATGTCATATAAACAATTTTACTAAATAGAATGATCACAGATGATTATAATTGCTGTCCAAAAAGCAAGCCTCTCAAGTATAGAAATTACTTGCTGATATTTTATAGACTAATTTGAGAGGGAATGGAAATGTGTTACTCAATATAAATCAAGGGCAGCACAGGCCCTGCCGTGGCCAACCGGTAGGG